>NW_022437066.1:1601069-1655074 GCF_009761245.1 Sapajus apella | reverse complement strand
CCCGCAGGCCTCACCCCTCCTCACCTCCCGCCGCAGCCGCCCCGCAGCCCTCACCTCTCCTCATCTCCCGGATGAGCTGGTCGTGCTCCAGCAGTGCCGGTACATCCACTGCCAGGCCCTGGCCCAGGAGGGCATCCACGGCTGCGCGCCCACCGCTCAGGCGGAAGTTGAAGTCTCCGAACCAGAACACCTGGTCGAAGCGGGTGGTGACGTCCGCTGCGGCACAGTGGGCCACGCGTGGGCACAGGCAGAGCGCCGGCAGGCCCTTCCCTTCCCCAGAACGTGGCTGGCAGGGGCTCCTGGGGGGAGGGGGTCTTGGCGGCCTCAGGCGTCAGCCGGCGGGGCTGGGCCCTCTGGGGTGGGATTCGAGTTGGGAAAGCTCCAGAAGGCACCTGGGGCAGCTCCAAGAGCAGGCAGCGCCCACAGCAGGTGGTGGCCACGTCTCTGCTCCTCGCCGCACAGCCAGTGGTGGCAGCGGGGTGGGCAGTGGAGGACCAGGGCCCAGGCTAGCCGGCCATGCTCTGAGTGGGCGGCAGTCACCCCCGCCCCCACCACACACCTAACTGGGCTAAAGAACTGTGAGGGGGCCAGGTGCGGTGGCTCACGCCTGTAATCCCAGCACTTTGGGAGGCCGAGGCGGGTGGATCACGAGGTCAAGAGATCGAGACCATCCTGGCCAACATGGTGAAACCCCGTCTCTACTAAAAATACAAAACATTAGCTGGGCATGGTGGCGCGTGCCTGTAATCCCAGCTACTCAGGAGGCTGAGGCAGGAGAATTGCCTGAACCCAGGAGGCAGAGGTTGCGGTGAGCCGAGATTGTGCCATTGCACTCCAGCCTGGGTAACATGAGTGAAACTCCGTCTCAAAAAAAAAAAAAAAAAAATAGAAGGAACTGTGAGGGCCCATGCTGGACTTTTGGGCCACTGGACTTTCGGTCCCTTGATTCCCAAAGCTCAGGATGCTCCTCTGCTCCCCTAAAAACGACGGGAGCCCACATGGACCACGGCAGCGCCACCCACCCACGGCGTGCACCCTCACCTGCGCTGGAGCGGTAGGGGTTGGTGTCTGGCACGTTTCTGGGCAGGGCCAGGGCTTGCACGGTCCTGGTGTAGTCCAGCAGCCGCTCCGCCACCTTCCCGTCGCCAGCTGTGGAAGCAGAAATGGGGTGGGGGCCACAGGGCTCCGGATGCTCGAATCTCCCTCCAGAACCACACCTCTGGACCGTGCCTGACCGCCCGCTGTCTGCAGGCCCAGGCCCACTGGGCACCTGCTGCCAGGCCCGGCCAGCGACGCTTCCACCTTAGAGGACAGAGCTCTGGGCTCAGCACGGCACAGGCCTCACGTCAGGGTCGGCTGTGGGGTCCTCGGCATGGGCCTTCGCAAGCACAGTGCCCGCCCCAGGCCCTGGATGGAAGACGAAGCCAGCAGCCAGGACCCCTGCCGCGGACGGGGTCCCGGTCAGGCTCTTCTCCCACAGCACGTGGGGTGGGCACCCAGCAACTCACAGGTGAAGTGGGACGTGATGAAGAGGAAGGAGGTGCCGAAAAAGGTGAAGCTGACGCCCAAGGCCCCCTTGGTCTTGATCTGGGACACGATGCGTGTGGTGACCGTGGAGGACTCCACCTCTGTGGGAGGGCAGCCCTCAGCTTGCCTGCGACGCTGCCAGACCCGCGCGCCAGTCGGGGCTCACTGTGGAGCCCCTGTGTGACGCAGCAGCCCCCAGATCCCAGATGCAAAGTGTGACTCTCCCGCCAAGGCCCCGTCCGCCATGGAGAGGGGCTGCCACCCTCCAGCCGTGCCCACCTGAGCAGAACCAGATGAGGTCCCGACGGATGAACAGCGCCATGTAGAGCACGCCGTGGGCGGCGGACGCCAGCAGCACATAGTGCGGGCCCAGCGTCTCCTGCAGGCGAGTCTCCCACTCCCGCCTGTGGACGAGCACGCGCGGCGGGCTGGGGCACAGCCAGCTCCGCCACCCCGGACCTGCCGCCCACAGCCCCCTCCAGGAGCTACCAGGGAAACGCCATGACCCGGCCTCGACGTCTTACACTGAGACTCATTTGCCAAAGGGCCTGGTGGGCCAGAGTCGGGGGCCACAGGCCCCAGTTCCACTAGAGTGGCCCCCCGGGTCCCTGCTGAGACTCAGTGAGCAGACCCTCCCGCTGTGTGACTCATGGGCCAGAGGGGTGAAGCCACCTCAACTCGGCCTGGGCTCCTCCTGCAGAGCGTCCGCGTGGATGCGCAGCCCCAGGAGGCCTCGGAGCCCGGCCCCGCTCCCTGCTGCCCTGCTTCCTTCAGCCAACAATTTGTTCACCAGCAATAAAACGAAAAAAACTGGCTCGCACGTTCTGGCCAGGCTTGGAGAGTGCCCGTGTGTGGCCGTGACCCAGGTCTCAGCGCCAGCAGCTGCAGGGACAGCGGCCTCCCTACCTGTCAGAGCAGCCCTCCTGGACCCCGATGGCGTACAGGTCCTGGGCGTAGTCGGCCTCGGCCGGGAGCAGGAACTCGTCCAGGCTGGGCGGGAGCTCCTGGAAGGAGGGACCATGCCATGGGCCGGCCGGCTCCTCCCGAAACCTGCCAATCCCACTGCAGCACCTCAAGTCTCGGCGACGCTTCAGAATGAGGGGTAACTGAGGCCAAGGCCAAGAAGGGATCTGCCTGGTCGGTCTCCGAGGCAGCCTCCAACACGCCAAACACAGCTCAGGTTGGCCCTCAGCCTCAGTTTCCCTCTCCAAACACAAGTCTGTCCAATGACCACCCATCTGACCCCCCATCCCTGTGACCCTGGTCTGTGCTGCCCACCCTCCCGCTCTCCGTGAGCAGACGATTCTCGGCCAGGCCTAGCGCCCCACCCTCCCCCCTCCTATCTGCAGCCACGTGACCAGGGAGGTGCCGGCGGGAGCTCTGAGGGATGGGGGTCCTCACCCGCTCTCACCCTCCTGTGCCAGTCGGCAGTGGGGTGCACCTCGGGCCTCTGCCCTCCTGGCCCCAGGACGAGGCACAGAGCTACCAGGTCTCCCTCCCTCACATCTGACAGCGCCCCGCGCCTCCCCATTCCCACCCGGCGCCACCCCACCCCGCCAGGCGCCACCCCACCCCGCCAGGCGCCACCCCGCTCAGGCCGCCCCACCCTGCCCGGCTCACCTTCTGGCCCTGCATGTTCCAGGTGGCCACAAAGAGTGCCACGTTCCGGTCTGGGAAGTATCGGGCCAGCTCCTCTGCCCCCAAGAGGGCCCCGCTGGCCAGGAGGCTGCCCTCCAGGTAGCTCCTGTGATGGGAGGAAACCAAGCTTGGGGCCAGGCACAGAACACACCCCTGGGCTCGGCCAGGTCCCCAGGGACAACAGCAAAACGCATGGAATGTCAGGAGCTGCCCCAGCCCTGAACAAGGACTTTCCTGGGCCCCATAGCACTGCTGTCTGCTCTCCAGGACAAGGCCCAACCCGGCTGCACAAACACCCAGGCGGGTTCACACCCCCTCACCACCTCCCGGGAAGAGGCATGTGAGGGTGGTGGCCGGGCCGGAGTCCGGTGGCGTGGCGCGATCTCGGCTCACTGCAATGTCCGCCTTCCAGATTCAAGCGATTCTCCTGCCTCAGCTCCCTGAGTAGCTGGGATTACAGGCACCAGCCACCACACCCAGCTAATTTTTGTATATTTATTAGAGATGGGGTTTTGCTAAGTTGGCCAGGCTGGTCTTGAACTCCTGACCTCAGGTGATCCACCCGCCTCGGCCTCACTTTTCAACTTAACTTGCTAAGAGAATCAATCTTACACCTTCGTCCTGCAGACGGAAACTAATATTCCTTTGCAGGAGATAAAATGACGCAGGTGTTTCCCAAGTCACAGCTGACAGGGGATGCCAGCACCGATTCTTGTTACTTCCCGTGAGAACTTCTCCAACCCTGGGGCGCAGCTCACCAAGCTTCGTCGGACACGATCAAATCACATCAGCAGGGAGGAACCTCCCTACCTCACCCCAGAAACTGCTGACACTCCCGGACGGGACAGCTGCGTTCACACAGTGGTCATTTGGGACAGAGGGCGTGCCTGTGGCCACTGCTGTGAAGTGACCCTGGGCCCAGCAGGAGCTCCTCAGTCACCAGACTCGAAGCCCACGGCACAGGCCCGCCGTGGCCACACCAGCAGCCGCGTGGTTGGTCTGCCCAGCTCCATCCAGAGTGTGGTTAGTGAACAGCAGGCCGGGGGTGGCCCTCACTGTGTCCCACGTCCAGATGCGGGCAGGGGCAGGGCTGCCTCCAACCCCCGTCCAGGGCCAGGACTTCTGCATGAGGCTGCTCGGCCCAGCGTCGACACCCTGGGCCGGCTCTCGGAGGAAGAGGAATTGTGGGGGAAGCGCCCCCGCCCCGCCCCAGCAGCCATTCTGGAACGGGGCAGACCCAGCCCATGCATGTGCGGTCCACGAGTTCAGAATGGCTTCTATTGTGTGGAACGGCAGAGAAAGTAGGAAGAGCATTTCTGGACCCATGAAAACATGAGGTTCAAATGTGTGTCCCAACAGGTTCACTAGCACACAGATGCCCCTTTGTCCCTACTGTCTGTGCCCCTGCCCTTGACAGAGTGTGCCAACCCCTATCCTAGAACGGACCTTTCTAGAGCAGTCTGGAAATGGACGTTTTCAGGCAGCAGAACTGGGTTAAAGGATCCACATCAAACCATGTTTCCTGGTTGAAAAAATGACTTCAGGATCCAAATCTGAAACATGCCTCTCACGTGCTGTAACAGGTGTATCTACGTGAACTGAACATAATTTTAAAATGTGATACGCTAAGAAATCTCACTCTTTCCTAGGAGCCCTACAGTGAATTAACAAAAGAAACAGTTTTGCACTGTATGTGATCACACCTGCTCCATCCATGGGCAGGAGGGGTGTGGTGGGGGAGCCAGAGCTGAGCTGCCTGCCTGCCGGTGGACCCCAGGTGCAGGGAGGTAAGGCTACTTTCGGGGACCGCGGTGAGCCGGACAGTGATCTCTAAAGCCACGTCCACCTCGACCCGCAGAACCTCGGAGTGGGACCTTATTTGGAAAGGAGTCTTTGCAGATGTACTTAATTAAGGATCTTGAGATCACCCTGGATTTAGGGTGGGCAGTAAATTCAACGATTCGTGTCCTTATAAAAAGAGACGGGAACACAGAGAGATGGGAACGAGGCCACGTAAAGACGGAGGCACAGACTGCGGCGTGCGGCCACAAGCCAAGGGCAACCGGGCCCCGGGAGCAGGGGGAGATAGGGAGGACCCTCCCCGAGCCTCTGGAGAGAGGCTGCCCTGGCCGCACCTTAGATTTTAGACTTCTGGCCTCTAGAACTGGGAGACAGTCCAGCTCTGCTGTCCCAAGCCTCCCAGTCCGTGGTCAGGGGTTACTGTGGGCCCCGGACACCAAAGCAGAAACCAGCTCTCACCTCCCCCTTCGCACACCTGCCCTGCCTCCCACCGCAGGAGACAGACAGGATGTGGGCAGCATGAAGCAGGGAGGGGAGGAAACGAAGGTGCCGGAGCTTCTGCCAGGCCAGAGTGGGAGCATCTCGGGAGAGGCCCCCAGGCTGAGACCCCAAAACAAGACCAGGCTGGGGAGAGGTCATGGGTTCAGCTGCAGTTCCTTCCAGCTGGAGCCCACCAAAATGTTCCCCGTGAGCAAGCCTTGGCTGATGGAAAGTACGCCTCAGTACGTCTTGGGACTCTTGCAGCAGAAAAAACAAAGGGGGCGGGCTGGGCGCAGGGGCCCACACTTGTAATCCCAGCACTTTGGGAGGCCAAGGCCGGGAGTTCGAGACCAGCCTGGCCAACATGGCGAAATCCCGTCTCTACTACAAATACAAAATTTAGCCGGGTGTGGTGGCAGGCGCCTGTAATCCCGGATACTCGCAGGGCTGAGGCAGGAGAATTGCTTCAAGACAGAATCACTCCCTTGCACCCAGGAGGTGGAGGCTGCAGTGAGCCAGGGTCACGCCACTGCACTCCAGCCTGGGCGCACAGCAGGAAACAAACAAAAACCATCAAGAGGGCAGATCACACGCACTGACAACACTCCCACGCCTCGGCAGGGCCGGTGCAGCCGTCACGCCTGTCATCCCAGCACTGTGGGAGGCCGAGGTGGGTGGATCACGAGGTCAAGAGTTCAAGACCAGCCTGGCCATCATGGTGAAACCCCGTCTCTACTAAAAATACAAAAATTAGGCATGGTGGTGCAAGCCTGTGATCCCAGCTACTCGGGGGCTGAGGCAGGAGAATCGCTTGAACCCGGGAGGCGGAGGCTGCAGTGAGCCGAGGTTGGGTCAGTGCACTCCAGCCTGGGTGACAGAGCGAGACTCCGTCTCAAAAAAAAAATTCCCAAGACTAAAGAAAAAGAGCCAGATCCATAACTGTATGCAGGGTGCCATCTTGTCTACCTCAACACGACATCACGCCCAGGAATGGTTCTGAAACGCACAAAAAGTTCTGGGAAGTTTGGGACAGCCGGGAAGGGCGCTCGCTGCTGCGGGGAGGGGCTGGGAGACGGGGTGGCTGCGGGAGAGCGCTTCGTCTTTTCTGTTGGGGCATCTTACACGCCGGAAGCCACTGGCGGGGTTCAGGCAGCCTGCTCCTCAACACCACCCCGAAGGCCTCGCAGGCGCTGCGCCCCAGGCCCTACCTGCTGCGGACGTCCTTGGTGCGGATGGGCGCCAGGAGGCTGAAGGAGGATTTGGCCGAGCGCAGGGAGCAGTCGTCGCAGGCCAGGGGGCTCCGGGGCCGGCCGGGGCCCAGGCTGCTGTGGGCCCGCACCAGGCGGGGCTGCGCGCGGAGCTTGTAGTCTGCAAGATCCGGGTCGACCTTGTTTGCCGTCCTCAGGGAGTCGGAGGCGATGTCCAGGCCCAGGGCAGGCAGGGGGCGCGGGGGCAGCAGGCTGGCCAGCCTGGGCGAGCTCCCCGCCACGGTGGCGTCTCTGTGCAGGAGGTTCGGGGCGCTAGCGGCCACCCCGGAGAGGGGGTCACTCCCCGATGACGGGCTCCCGCTCTCGCTGCCCGGGACCCTGCGGGACTTGGGGATCTCCTGCAGGGACGCGCTCAGGCAGGGCGGGGAGCAGCTGTGGGCGGGGGCGCCGGGGCCCTCGCTCCGCACGGAGCCCCTGGAGGGGCTGGTCCCATTCCGGGCTTCTAGGTCCTCCTGGCTGCCTCGAAATCGCCGCCTCCTCCAGCCTCTGTCGTCCAGGGACAGGGCTCGCTCCAGCCGAGGCCTGGCGGGGGGCCGCGGGGCGATGGGTGCTGCCTGGGCCGGGGGTTCCTCGCCGCCGAGCGCGGGGCTCTCGGGGCCCGGAGCGTCGGGTGGGGACCCCTCGCGCGGGGCCAGCGCTCCGTCGGCGCCGGGAAGCGGTCCCTGGAGCGTCCTCCCTCCCGGCGGCTGCGGGGCCGGCTCCGGGGGCCGCAGGCTCGCCGCCTTGGACGGCATGGTCGGGCCCTCCCGGGAGGGGTCACGGCTGCCGGGTCCGGGGTCGGCGGCGCAGCGCGGAGCAGAAACGCCGCAGCGGCCCCCGCTCGGGCCGGGAGCGGTCGCGGAGCGGCGGGGGGGGCTGCCGCATGGCCCGGGCCCCGGGTACCGCGGCCCCTCGGGGCTCCCCGACGCCGATCCCAGGGCGGGCCGCAGGCAGGGCCTGGGGGGACGGGCGGGGGTGGGCGCCTGTCGCTGGGGAGGCTCGGCCGCGACCGGGACGCCGCTCGGGAGGAGGGGCGGGACCCGGGCACGCCGGCCGGACCCGCAGACTCCTAAGCCGACCCGTACCCGCGCCCGCGGAGGCCCGGACGCGCAGAGGCGGAGTCAGCCCGGCCGGACCCTAGCAACGACCGCCGCGGGCCCGCGCCCGGTCCCCGGCCCCGCCCCTGCGCCCGGTCCCCGCCCCGCGCGCCGTCCACAGCGGCCCCTGGCGGCCGGAGGACCGCGCCGCGCGGGGCCCAGACAGCGTTCCCCCCCCCCCCCCCCCCCCCGCCCCCAGCAACCTGCAGCCGGACAGCCGAGCAGGTCCCAGCGAGGGCCAGGCCCGCGGACACCTGCACTCACTCGCCTCTAGCAAACCAAAGGGAACCACAGGTGAAGGTGCTTGAAGGAGCGCAAAATATTTTATTCAACAATTTGCAATGTAACAATTCGCATTTAGGAAAAATAGCTGCTTCCGCCTGGAGGAAGCTTCTTAAATCAAAAGTCGTGGCAGTCGACCCCAGAACAGCAGGCAGGGCCGACCGGAGGAGGTCCCTGGAACCACACGAGCTGACCAAGGGACAGGGAGGGCTGCCCCGTCACAGGGACTGGCCTTTCTCCAAGTGACAAGGACAAAAGGATCCAGCAGACGCGCCCGTGAGAAACATTCTGGAAAACATCCTGGGGTCTCTGCTAAATGATCACGTGAAACAGAAAGCCAGGAAGGGCCCGTGCTGATTCCACATTCTACCATTTCTACACTGAAATTTAAAACACCAAACAGTTTATGTTCCCCAGCAGAACCCGCAGAAATTACCTACTGATTTTTATTCGTATTTAAATCTTTTTTTGTCTCTTTAGACATAACAACATGAAGAGTTTTCAGAACAGTCAGAGAGCCTTAAAGCTTTGCATCCGCGTTGAACTCTGAGTTCCACGGGGCCACGTCCACCACGAGCTACTCTAAGTCTCAGTGTGGCGACATCGGGGCAGAAATATCAGGTTCCAGAGCTGCTGTCCCCAAGATGCTACCGACCCCCGAGCCAGTGTCCCCCCGGGTGAGAAAGTGGGTCACATGGACTGCAGCACGGAAAGTGCTCACAGAAGGGGGAAGGGCAGCTGTTTAGAGAACCGCATCCAGCCTCCTTAACAGTGAGTCTGAGCAGCTCCTACACCCAAAACGAAGCCCAAAGCAAACATCACAGTCGCGTTTTCACCCCGGATGGCCACCCAGAGCCATCACGTCGGACAGTCGGCTCTCTGGGGCTCCTTCCCAGTGACTGGGCCACACCTGGTGGGTGGGCAGTGGCCAGCACTTTGGGTGCACAAAATCACCCATGGTCCTAATCAGGGCACAGAAAGGAAAGTGAGGCTAGAAACATCTTTGCAGCAGGGAAGAAATGCACTTCAGTAACTAGGGCCTCTCTCAAAAGCTGTGAACTGATGCTCGAAGAACCCTGCGGCTCCCCGAGACGCTGACTGACAGCGCCCTCCACTCATTCAGCCAGGTCCAGACACGGCGAGGGTCCCGCTGGTGCAGAGCGGGGTTCGGGGTCCCCCTCAGCCAGTCGCTCTTTGCTCCCGGCGCCTTAAAGGAAGCGCGGGACTCACTGCTGAGCTTGGAGAGGCAGGCCCTGGTTACTAGCGAGCGCGTGGCTCTCCTGTGGCAGAGACAGCTCCAGCGTCAGGAACGGAGCATTCTTAAACGAGCAGGAATACCACACCCTTTAATCCCCCGAAATGACTAAGAAAGTCACGTCATTCTTTTCAGCAAACACTTCTGAGTCAAAGGTTCAGTCTTTCAACAGCACCTGAAAGGACGGTGGAATTAATTTTCAAAATATTTCATTAGGATGGGTGGGGAGCGGGAGGCACAACGTGCCACCAGCTCGGCATCACAGCTGTGTCTCCCTGGGGACAGGGCAGCGGTCACGGCGGTCAGTCGGGTTCTTGGGGAGAACAGCAGTGTCAGGGCTCCAAGTGCAAGTTCACAGCGGGGCGAGCCTAGTTCAGCACCAGGTGCTTCCTCTGGCCGATCCGTCCTAGCCTTGAGCTCCCAGAGGCGCCGCAGGCCTGCAACGAGACCCATAGCACCCACCTCTGAATCCTGCTCCCAGGGCAGGCAGCGCTCGGCGTAGTGGGGCAGGGTGCTGGTCTACAGAATGCACCACGTGGGCCACTGACCCCGACAAGCGTTTGTTTCTAAAAGCCTCTGGGACCAAACGTGTCAGTGCCAAGCCCTGGGCTGCCTTGAAAGCACTGAATCCTTAACCACTGGTGTTTGCTGTGAGGGCAGCCAGGAGGTGCCGCAGTTCTGTCAGGGGCGTGGAACCTGGAGCTGCTCTGCAGAGCCAGAATGGCTGTCCAGAGTGCAGGGAGGGGCAGTGGCCAGGCCTGGCCTGCTGCAGGGGAGGTGGGGACCCCAGGAGCATTCGGCCGGCCAATGCAGGCATCCGCTCTTGCTCCCTCACAGAGCCTCACTCAGGGGAAAGCCAAGGAATTTTTGTAAAGGCACAAACTAGACGACAGGGAGCAGGACAATCCCAAAATCGACTGCTCTGGACGCCCAGAAGCAGGCGACGGCCAGCAGCAGCTGGAGGGGCCTCGTCATAAAGGACCAGGACAAGATCTCCGGGCCCCAGCCCAGGAAGCCTGTGGTCAAGAGCGTGTGAGGTCCAGAGGGTGGGCTGGGGTGACAATGGGGCTGAATCCCAAGACGCCCCGGCCTCGGTCCCCACTCAGTTCCCCACACTGGCCTCCAGTCTAACTCCACAGGCAAGGGAGGGGGAGAGACGAGGCTGAGGGAGGGAAACCACAGGAAACATTCCGAGTACTCTCCATCTGAAGGGGGCTGAGGGTGGGGAAGCCTGCTAGTCCCAGGGGACAGGACCCTGAAAGGGGTGCAGGCAGAACGGCCCTGGGGTCTCATCAGCTGTGGGCACCAGGAAACCTATGAGCACCTACAGTTCTGAAGAAAACAACATGGGCCCAAGAATTCTACCCGCCGACCAACCCGCCAGAGGGGCCAGGGGTGGCTTCAGACATGAAAGGCTTCTCCCAAGTCACCCCAGGACGTTTTGTCAAGAAACTACTAGGAAAAAGAAATAAAAATCATACAGGCTTGGCATGGTGGCTCACGCCTGCAATCCCAGAACTCTGGGAGGCTGAGGTGGGCAGATCACAAGGTCAGGAGATTGAGACCATCCTCGCCAACATGGTGAAACCCCATCTGTACTAAAAATACAAAACTCAGTAGGCTGTGGTGGCGACTGTCTGCAGTCCCAGCTACTCAGGAGGCTGAGGCAGGAGAATCTCTTGAACCGGGAGGTGGAGGATGCAGTGAGCCGTGATCGCGACACTGCCCTCCAGCTTGGGTGACAGAGTGACTCTGCCTCGAAGAAGAAAAGAGACTCCAGGGAAGAAAGGTGCCGTTCACTGAGCAGCAGGGCCTTGTCAGGGTCTTGTGGGGAAAGGCAAGGGCACTCACCTGTGCCAGCTGAGCAGGGTTGTAGAAGGGCACGGCCCCGCCGGGAGGGCCCCCTGCAGCAGGGAGGTCACCAGGAGCCTGAGAAGCACAGAGAGTCGCCTCAGTAGGGCTGCACAGCAGCTGGCATTTCAACTGCAGATACAGATGCCACCTCTACGTAGGATTTATGGGACTTTTAAAGAAGCTACAGAAGCAAGTCAGAGATACTTCTTGCAACACTGAATTTAGTTACTTAACGGTTCATGGAAAAATGGTGAACATAAAGCAACGTGCGGAGCCAATGTCTGAAGCACTGCGGCATGCAGCGGGAAGGCGCGCGCTGAGCGGGCGCGGCGGTTAGGAGGTGCGGGCGCTGCAGACCTCAGGCTCCAGCCGTGACAGGGCTCTCCTGCGCAGGTGGAAGGGTCGCAGCTGGTGCTGTGACAGGCAGCCTCGCAAGCGCTCCTTCGCCTCCCTCCCACACTGGCTGCAGGGCAGTGACTGCAGCACTCGCCCCAGCCTCAAACCAACCTTCTCGGTCTTGATCAGAAAGGAGAAACCTTCCTTCCAAAGGAGAGCACACTGATCCAACAAACGCTCCCAGATCGAGGTCACACCCCCGGCCCATCATTGGAAAAACCAATTCAGGAGAAAAATGACAGAACCCGCTTGTTCACTAGGACACTCGGGCTCAGTCCAGTCGCCTGGTGCATGTGGATACTGAACAGCAACCCCTCTTTAAGGCCATTTAAAGGAACACTGCTATAATCCCAGCACTTTGGGAGGCTGAGGTGGGCAGATCACCTGAGGTTGGGAGTTCGAGACCAGCCTGACCAACATGGAGAAACCCCATCTCTACTAAAAATACACAAGTAGCCAGGCATGGTGGCACATGCCTGTAATCCCAGCTACTCGGGCGGCTGAGGCAGGAAAATTGCTTGAACCCGGGAGGCGGACGTTGCGGTGAGCCGACATTGTGCCACCGCACTCCAGCCTGGGCAGAAAGCAAAAATCTGTCTCAAAAAATCAGAACACTGCACTCCTGGTCACTTGATGCTGAGGGGACAACAGGCGAGGTTAGTGGCAAAGCGCATGCCGCAAACCAGCACCGCGTGCTCAGGGACACAGGCGGCACATGTGAGCTCTGTTAGTGAGGACCACCAGCCGCAGGTACCTGATTAAAGTGCTGGCTCACTTCACGTGATAATGAACTCATTGAACTACAGCGTGAAAGCTACAAAACAGCAAGAACACACACAGACACGGACAGAGTCAACATGCAGTCACTGCTTCAAGCCGTCAGTTCCATTTCAACAGCTTTATGATGCCATTGGAATCAACATGATTCAAAAGGGAAAAAAGCCAGGGTTCGCTTAAGATTCCCGTCTTCACGTAAAGCTGATATTCCAGCCACCGTTAGCTTCGGGGAGGGCCGGGAGGAGAAGCCCAGCCTCGGCCTCAGCCAGCTTCACCTCCTGACACCTCGTAATTCAAGACCATTCCGTGCAGCTGGGAGGAGAGGAAGCTGACTGATGGCGGCAGCTCAAACCCCTTGTACCCTTCCCAGAGCTCAAGTTTTGTTAAAACAAGTGCAATTTTTTTCCTAGGAACACCACCTTTGAAGTGTCATGTTTCTAAACGGCCTCTTCCTACCCATATCACCCTCTGTAAAGAGAGGTGCCTGGACAGTGAACTGCTGGGCAAGCCTGGGCTGCGGGGGGCCGGGCGTTGGCACTCCTTACCTCTCCTCCCTGGGACCCCTCGGGCCTGGAGGAGGGGAACTCAGAGCCAGGGAGTGATGCTGCAGAACTTAAAACCTGCTGAGAAAAAGAAGAATCGCAGCAACCAAATCCCAGGGAATTCTCACACCAGGCCGAAAAAAGACACCACTGTCCTGGCCTGGGTTACAAATGCCTCTTGGACGCCACGTGCTCCACGGTGAGAAGAGTGAGCGTGTCCCCCGTGGGGTCCCTGCCACACTCGTCTGTTGGCTCTAGACCCCAGCAGCTCTCTACCAAGGCCTGTGGGTGCCTACACAGGTCGCAAGGCCCCATGACAGCCTTGCAATCTGGTGCTGTTACTCCCATTTTACAGAGGGGAAACTGAGGCTTAGAGAGGTGAGTGGCTGCCTGCTCAGGCTTTACACAACTGATGAACGGAACAGCGCTAGACGCAGGCCTGCCCAACCTCAGAGACTGCAGTCGGAGCTGTTCCTTTTGTTTCTTTGAGATGGAGTCTCGCTGTAGCCCAGGCTGGAGTGCAGTGGTGCAGCGCAACCTCTGCCTCCTGGTCCAAGTGATTCGGCCTCAGCCTCCCAAGTAGCTGGGACTACAGGTACCTGCCACCAAACCGGGCTAAATGTTGTTATTTTTTAGTAGAGACGGGGTTTCATCAGGTGGGCCAGGCTGGTCTCGGTAAACTCCTGACCTCAAGTGACCCGCCCGCCTCGGCCTCACAAAGTGCTGGGATTACAGGTGTGAGCCACTGCGCCCCACTGGCCTGAGCTGTTCCACTTCACATGTGAGTCATTTGTTTTTTTAGATGAAGATATACTTTGCTTTATTATGGGTAGGTAATTTCTTTTTAACTTAAAATTAATTAATTTTATTTTTTCCAATTAAAAAAAAAATTGTCAAGTACACATGCCATAAAATTTGCCACTTGAAGCATTTTTGAGTTTTAAGCACATTCACAGTGCTGAGCGGTCATCAGTGCCAGCACCCCCGGTCTCCGTCTCTCCGACAGCTCTGCTCTGCCTGGCACCCACCCTTCTACCTCCGTCTCTATCACACACAAGTGTGAAGCATTTAAGACGGCGCATTCTCTGCGCACACACTGGGTGCTGACTTGCAGAAGGCAAGGCCCTGTCCGGCAGGACAAGAGGTGCCTCTCACCAGGTGCCTCCCCCAGTCCACAGCCCCGCTCACCTTGGACTCCGGGGCAGGCTCTGGGTTGGCCAGGCCCCTAGCTGGTGCTGGTCCTTCCCTGCCAGCCCCGTCTGGAAGCTGTGGTTCTTCTGCATCTGGGAATGAGGAGTAAGGAAGCCATCATTCCGTCCAGAACATCCCTGGGGTCTCACTGAAGACACCCCGAGAGAAAGAGAGTTTCACAGCGCACACTCGTGCAGGAACAGGCAAACCATAAAAAACCACAGACCAACCCAGGCTGTCTGCACGCTGGCCAGGTCATTCTTCTAACAGGAAATCTGGGAGAAACTCATAGAAAGAGGACCAAAGGTCAGGAGACTGGGGCGCTGACCCAAAGGGGCTGTGTCCGTGCTGCCTACCTGCACTTGGCACGAACAAGTTAGAGGGAATCGGGAGTGGTGCAAGCGGAGCGACAAAGTCCGCAGGAGCAAGAGCCGGCTCGCTCCGCTGGGCCCCGCTGGGGTTCAGGACGTCAACGTAGCGAGCTCTGGTTCCAGCTGCAAAGGGGAAGGAAGCAAACTCGGGTGAGCGCACCAGCCAGGTGGCCTCCAGCGTCCAAACGCTCCGCACTCGCTGTGTCAGAGAAAAAGCAGGCAGAGATGTCCCAGAAGCCACCTGTGGCCCAACCCTGAGGACACCTTTCTACACAGCGGATTTGTTTCAGCTTTTGGCCCTTAGGTGGTTCCCTCTCTCATCCCACTGTGCCACAGGTCCTGTGCTTCTGATGGATGGGACATGGCTGTGCCCACAGCTTGTCAACGCTCTGGAGAGCTGCGCTGGTCCCCAAGGATGCCTCCTCGTGACACCAGCGTCAGCTTCCACAGTGTGACACCCATCACCTCATCCCACGCACAACAGCTACACGTCAGCCTCTCTCTGGGACAGTTCATCGTTCAAGCAAGCGCGCACTCCAAGGCCACCCTTACCTGCTCTTCTAGAGAACATGTTCACGGGCCCTCCAGGAGGCCCTGCGAGGCCAGGCGGGGCAGCTGGTACAGTCTTGGGAAACGAGGTTGGAGGTGGGGGAAGAGCCTTCTTCTGCAGAGGGAAAGACAGCCTCAGACACCCACTGTGTGCACCAGAAACCCACTGGACGGCACAGCCAGGACGCTCCTCCAGGGGCACCAGCCGCCCAAACACCACAGGGGCACAAGAGGCTGTTCCCTCACTCACAACTCACACCCAGCAGTGACCACAGTAACCATTTACCTCCTCTTCTGGCTCATTTAAATTCACCCACTGGTTTTTCTTTTCATCCCAAACAATCTGCAAGATTTTAAAAATAAAAAAGGTCAGTGGACTGAAGCTAAACAGAGTTAGAATCTGAGTCACAATGACACTTCAAAACTTCAGGAAACACCACTCAGGTCTGCTCAGAAAGTGAGAGAAAAATCATAACAATTCCTTGGACGTCCACTGGGCCGTACTTGACAGCACTCACCGATTTGTTCTTGTCATCTGGCAAATAAGCTTCTGTCCTTCTCTTCCCAGGTAGCCAACGAGAGAACCAGGATTCACTCTAAATATAAAAACCACCACAGCAACCTTGAAAACATTATGTTCCATGAAACAAGCCAGATGCAGACACAGCAACCCTCCAGGACCCACTGCTGCAAGGCCCCAGCATCGCCAGCCCACAGAGATACTGGGTAGATGGAGGTGGGGGGAACAGAGAGTTGTTTTGTGGGGACAGTTTCTGTTTGGGAAGATAAGAAAGCTCTGGAGATGGTGATGGTTCCACTCAGTGTGGTGCTCAGTGCACAGAAGTGTGCGCTCAGAAATGCTTCAAATGCTGCATTTATGCTATGTGTATTTTACCATAATTTAAATAGATCAGAACAATAACGTGCCTTCAGGAGCTTCTCGCAACACTGACAATGCTTCCGACACCCGCCCCCTTGAGAAGTGGAAGGCAGGCTGTGCAAGTCAGTGTGTGTCTGAGGCACACACAGCCCCAGTGTTTCCCAGGCGCAGGGAATTAGGTTATTAGGAAAATTTACTTTATTCTTCACGTGATCACTTCATTTCTACTAGAGAAAGAGGAGAAGCCTCAGTAGCTACTCCACTCTCTCAGTTCTGTTCTCTGCGACTTCTACTGGCCAGACAAGCCATCCCAGGGAGGCCTGACAGCCTGTGCGCTGGAAACCTGCTCAAGTATCCTGTTGTATCTCAGAGCTCACACACACTTGGAATTAAATGTGTGTTTATTTTCAAGACAGCAGCCACCAAAGAAAAACCTGATCACTAAACTCTATTAAAACAAAGAACGACATTCTTCATAAGATACCATTACTAGGCTGGGGACAGTGGCTCACACCTGTAATCCCAGCACTCTGGGAGGACCCAAGGTGAGCAGATCACTTGAGGTCAGCAGTTTGAGACCAGCCTGGCCAACATGGTGAAACCCCGTCTCTACTAAAAACACAAAAATTAGCCGGGAGTGTTGGTAGGTGCCTGTAATCCCAGCTACTCAGGAGGCTGAGGCGGGAGAACTGCCTGAACCCAGGAGGTGGAGGTTGAAGTGAGCCAAGATCATGCCATTGCACTCCAGCCTGAGTGACAGAGCGAGACACAGCCTCAAAAAAAGAAAAAAAAAAAAAAAAACAAAGATACCGTTACAAATAAAAAGACAATCTAGAGATCAGCAGATGCTATCACGATGACTGTGTCTACATCCACAATACAGAAAGGACCTCTGCAGGTCACTAAGAGAACTCCATTAAAGATGAAGAGGCTGGGTGCGGTGGCTCACACCTGTAATCCCAGCACTTTGGGAAGCTGTGGTGGGTGAATCATGAGGTCAGGAGACTGAGACCATCCTGACTAACATAGTGAAACCCCGTCTCTATTAAAAATACAAAAAAAATACAAAAAAAAAAAAAAATTAGCTGGGCATGGTGGTACATACACGCCTGTAGTCCTAGCTACTCAGGAGGCTGAAGCAAGAGAATGGTTTGAACCTGGGAGGCAGAGGTTGCAGTGAGCTGAGATTGTGCCACTGTATTCCAGCCTGGGCAATAGAGCAGGACTCTGTCTCAAAAAAAAAAAAAAGAGAGGAAAGCAGGTGTGGTGGCTGCACCTGCAGTCCCAGCTACAAGGCAGAGGAGCATCACTGGGGCCCGGGAGTTAGAGATCAGCCTGGGCAACATAGTGAGACCCCATCTTTATGGAAACCAAAACGGACAGAGACTTGAACAAGCATTGTCTCAAAAGCGCAGTGAGATGGAACAGGCAGAGAAGGTGCTAGCGTCGTACCTCGCTGGGGAGAGGCAGAGTGAGACACAATGAGATGTCATCAACCCAGCCCAACAGCTGTGAAGGGCCTGCCACTGCCCAGTGCTGGTGAAGACGAGGGACGTCTGGGGCCCGTGTCCTCTGCTGCAGGACATGTGACTTGGTCCAGCCATGTAGGACAACTGCTCAGCAGCGTCTCCTAAAGCTGAACACAGGCTCATCCTGCGACCTCAGCCCTCCACTCCCCGGCATGTGCCTCAGAAAAACATGCACATTCCCCAGGAGACAGGCAGGAAGGTTCCTAGGCCTGATGGGTTCCAGCCCCACATGGAAAGCAGTCCCAACGCCCACAACTAGGAGAAAGGATCCGGGAGCCTGTGACAGGCACGCACCACAGTGACAAAGGAGTGGTTGCCGTCTAGCCCCTTACAGGTGTGACTGAAAGGCAATGCCTAGAGGGGACCTCTGGGAGCCAGGCCGTGTCCCCATGCTGACGTGGGTGGGCAGCTATCTGAGGGCACCAATACACAGACACCCAACATGCCATGCGCCCTTCACGAACTCAGCTGTTTGATTCAGAAGGTGAAGCTTGCAGTTGAATGAGGGCGGTGCGCTGGGAAGCGAGCCCCCTGCCCAGACCCTCCCGGCCGCAGGTGCACGCGGCGCTGTTCTACCTTCTTAGCGTCCTTCGTCTCCTTCTTGGCGGCTGGTTCGGGTCTCTTCGTTTCGGGAGTGGGTGAGAGAGACAGAGGTGGCTGCGTGGGACCCGAGTCAGCATGATCCCACCCTGGGGGCACCTCTGAACGCGGGCGTTCACTGGAGATCAGCGGCTGGAAGAAGGGGAGCGTGAGCACTCACTGAGGGTAAGACTGGCCAGGGCGGGCGGCAGGCGTCTCAAAGATACAGTGATTTTTACAAATATTTATTCCTGGTTCCATTCCCAGTTTTTAATAGTTCAACCCTCATTTTTGCTTTTCTGGGAACATAATGTTGTAAAGGGTAAAAGACCTAATTCAAGTTCAAACTACAGTAATCGCCTACTGATGGGAGGCCCATGAAGAGCTGAGTATCTGTAAGGAAGGTTCCAGAATGCAGTCTGTATAAAAGCAACCATCCCTCCAGGCTAGGAGCAGAGCAAATAGAGGAGGTATTTATACCAAATATGTCTGATCAGACAAATCTCACTTTCAGGAAAACCAGTGAAAATGTTAAAAATTCTTTTGTATTCCAGGACATCCTCTTGTGAGAAAAAAACTAGAGATTCTGTAGAAAAACAGATGGCCAGGCACAGTGGCTCACGCCTGTAATCCCAGCACTTTGGGAGGCCAGGGTGGGTGGATCATGAGATCAGGAGTTCAAGACTAGCCTGACCAACATGGTGAAACCCCCGTCTCTACTAAAAATACAAACATTAGCCGGGCGTGCTGGCACAGGCCTGTAGTCCCAGCTCCTCGGGAGCTGAAGGCAGGAGAATTGTTCGAACCCGGGAGGCAGAGTTTGGAGTGAGCCGAGATTACACCACTGCACTCCAGGCAGCTGGGTGACAGAGCCAGACTGTGTCTCAAAAAAAAAAAAAGAGAAAGAGATGTATAAATCCGGGAAGGTGCCCATTTTAGAAGAATTAAAATTAATAAGGGGATTTGATGATATTTCGGAGTTTCTCCTAAAGTAACTGTTTCTACGCTACCGAATGATCTCTTCCTCATCTTTCCCTACCAGTGTTTTCGCCAACTCTTTATATTTGGAGGATGAAAGCTACTTAGAAGCACTTTCACTTTAAGAAGCAATTTCACAGTCCTCACCACCATCACCCTACCTACACCTCAACAAGGAGTCTGGGTGCCCACTAGATGAACTTTATGGAAAACAAATAGTTGAAGAAAATGTGACGAAGTACCCGATTAGCAAATTTTCCAGCAAAATTTTCTTCGCTTAGCTCCGAGAGTGAGTTTCCAACAGGCGCCTCCTGCAGCACCGTCCCTGTCAACGGGAAAGACAGCGACTGAGACCTCCGTGCTGCCGGAGCGGAACGCAAGGAGGCAGGACGTGTGTGCGGCGCAGACCAGGAGGCGCACCGCCTTCCCACCCAGCTGCCACCACGCCAGCGTGACTTTTTTTTTTTTTTTTTTGAGACGGAGCCTTGCTCTGTCACCAGGCTAGAGTGCAGCAGCTCGATCTCAGCTGACTACAACCTCCACCTCCTAGGTTCAAGCCATTCTCCGGCCTCAGCCCCCTGAGTAATGGGACTACAGGCACGCACCACCACTCCCAGCTAATTTTTGTATTTTCAGGAGAGACAAGGTTTCACCATGTTGGCCAGGATGGTCTCAAACTCCTGACCTCAGGTGATCCCCCTGCCTTGGCCTCCCAAGTGCTGAGATTAAAGGCGTGAGTCACTGTGTCCAGCCAACTCTTTTATTCTTTAAAGTCAGGCTTATGTTTTGCTTCGTCCATATAGACACATACCAGGGACAAGATCCACCAAACTGACTTCCAGACAGAAGTTCATAACCTGCCCCGTGCGTGTCACCAGGCGTTCAGAAGGACCGTCTGAAGACAGATCCTGGGACAGCCACAGGCACCGTGCCCTGCCCTGAACAGCCATTTAAGCCTCACATCATAAAAAGCCGACTCACAAAAGAAGCTACTGCTAACCTGCTATCACGGCGAGACTCCTAAGCCATCCAGACTACTAACTGCCAGGATTTTGGTCTACGTTAAGACAAGTTAAGTAGCTTGTTTCAAGGTCAAATAAATTCCATCTCTTCCACCAAACCCCACGCCCAACACTGCTTCTGCTCGCAAGACAGCGTCTCCGCAGCCCCACCTGGGTCTGGGCTCCTGGCTTCCTGAAGCAGCTGTCTCCTTTCCTGAAGAGGTGGCACGCCAGGCGGCAGGCCAGGCCCCAGGCCCAGAGTTGCAGGATCAGGCCTGGAGGAATCTGGGAAGCCAAGTGCAGACCCTGTGGTCACACAGCCAGGACCCGGCTCCAGGGGCCCTGGGGGCGGTGGCACTGGGAACATTGGCACACTGGCAGGACTGGCCAATGGGCCGTCAGGGAGCATCTGCGGAGCTGCATGGGAACAGTGGAGAAGAGGAGGTCACTGGAAGGAGCTGATGCTAGACACGTTTAGGACAGGTTAGTCTGCACAGCCACATTGCTTTTATAAGGGAGATCCAGTAAAGCCAAAGGCCCTGAAGCCACTGTCCCATCTGAACCATCAGTGGTTTGGAAAAAAGTGGAACATTCACTTCGTTTTCCAGGAGTGGGGCAGGATGAACACCTGCGTAGTCACTGAGCACCACGCCGGCTCCAGGGCACAGCCTGCCTAGATGTAAGCCCACAGTGGCCGCCTGGCACAAAGCTATGCTCCATTTGAGTCCTCTCCTCCATGGCCAGGGGTCAAACAGGCCACTCATTCATTCATTCATTCATTCCTCTAACTCGACATAAAACCAGGGAGGGCTGCTGCCTGTCAGTACTACGCTAGGCCCCTGATGCGTCAAGAACAAAAATGCTGGGTCCCCATGGGGATGGGGACAGATAAACTGAGTGAGAAGAGAAAGTGCTAAGGAGTGCAATCAACCAGGGAGTGGTAATGGCGTATGAGGACGAAGTGGGGTGGATGTCAGGCAGGAGGGTGGGCAGCAAGGCCGTGGGCCCACATCAGGGGTGTGGCTGGTGCCCAGCATGGGAGTGGATATGGCACCAGGGCAGGAGGGCTTAAGGCCGATCCTGGAGGGCCTGTGGCCATCATGAGGACCCTGGCTTGTCTACAGGAGACAGGGAGACCCTGGAGGGTCTGGGGCAGAAGTAGGCAGTGAGCAGGAAGGAGCCGGGCTCATCCGGGCATTCGCAAGGTTCACTGAGGAAGCCGAGAAGCACATGAGGCCATTTGGACTTGACTCCTAGGAGCACTGGGCTGACCCTTCCTCCGATGGGGCCAACTGGGAGAAGCAGGCTGCAGAGGACACAGCCGAGGGCAGCACAGTGTGGCTGAGACTCCCAAGAGGCAAGCGGGAAGGCTGAGCAGGCAGTGGGTGCTCAGGGCAGTACTGCCAGCTCATGAGCATTTACGGACATGGAAAGCCATGAGTCTCCATGGCCTCAGCGGGGAAGAAAGCACGAAGGAAAGATGGGAGGAGACCGAGGAGCACCGTGGTGCTGCGAGATGCTGCCTCAACAGTCCATATCTGAAAGCAGTTCTTCAGGAAACAAGAGCACAGGCCACAGCCAGCAGAAAGCTTGGGCTCACCTGAGGGCAGCAGCCGCACGCTTGGGCTCGAGTGCTCAGGGCTCGGCGTGGGCACCGCCAGCAGTGGGTTGGCGATCCCCAGGGCCACTGGCTGACTGACTCCTGGCCCCTCCAACGGCTCCACCTCGGAGCTTGGCGTGCCGGGACACTGCTGTGGGAAGGCTCCGTCCTGAGGCCACACCATGGCCCCCTCCTGAGGGAGAACAAGGCCCACCTGTGGAAGTAGCCTATGGCACTGCAGCAGACACCCGCCCGCCTGCCCACCCGCCACCACCGCACTGCTGCGTCCCCACCTCAGGACAATAGGAGGCACGCCACGCCTTTTCTGGGGAATTAGGGAGCTCTAGTAGGCACACATCTATAGTTTTGCTGTCTTTAGGTACTGTCAGTGTGAAAATGACAGGGACAGAAACCACCTTGCCAAACGCCTCCGTGCCACTCGGAGCCAAGGCTGTACCTTGATCTGCCGCTCCACCTGCTGCAGGTGAACCAGCCAGGCAGGTGCGGTCAAGGACTCCTCTTCTGGCTTCTCTCTCAGCTGGGGATCAAAGAGTCGTAACTGGGAAGCCATCTAGACACGGGTGGAAATCAGAGGGCCTTGTCACCGCCAGGTGATGGCAAGTGAGCCGTCTTCAAAATGCCCCGACTCTGGGGGCAATGCAGCTGCAGCGTTACACTGCAGATGAAGTTTAGTTAGCTGCACACGTTTCCAGCATGTGCTTAGTGACACACCCAGCACTGGACGCTGGGCAACCGTGAGAAGTTGCTGTAGGTGACCTCTCCGCCCACATGCACTGGGTGGGCAGTGCTGGCCCCACGTGGGACAGGCCAGGCCCAAGGCTGCGAAGTGACCATGTGGACCTGACTCCAAAAAAGCTGGACTCACCTGAGAGCGTCCGAATCTGGGGGATGCAGAGCGGGGTGGGGGTGGGGAGCAGAACCCAAGTTTGGCCTTGTGTTTGTAACCACTGATGTGGGGATGAGGACCGAATGATTCTCTCCACTTTGAAATGGGTCTAAAAATGGGTCTAAAAACTTAATAAGTTTTTTTGGGTATCCCATGAGCAGGTTCTTACAAATGCAACTACTGCCCAGAGGTGAAGGGAGCATGGCGTCGCCCACTCTCTCTGCCAGTCACGCCGCCTCCGTTTTACAGGGAGAAAGTAAGGCCAGAGCGGTGCAGCCAGGGCTCAAACAAAGGCTGCTGAGTTCTGGACACTTAAGCTATCGACCACCAGACTAAGTTGCCTCAAAATAAGAATATCCTGGCCGGGCGTGGTGGGTCATGCCTATAATCCCAGCACTTTGGGAGGCCGAGGCAGATGCATGCATCACTTGAGGTCAGGAGTTCAAGACCAGCCTGGCCAACATAGTGAAACCCCATCTCTACTAAAAGTACAAAAAATTAGCTGAGCGTGGTGCTGGGCGCCTGTAATCTGAGCTACTCGGGAGGCTGAGGCAGGAGAATTGCTTGAATCTGGGAGGCGGAGTTTGCAGTGAGCTGAGATTGCACCACTGCACTCCAGCCTGGGCGACAGAGTGACACTCCATCTAAAAAAAAAAGAGTATCCTAGACAGTTCCTTCTGATGGTGTAACTCGCTGCCAATGTTCTGTGCTGGCAGACGGTGCCTGACAGTCCCCACGCGAAGAGGCAACACACAAAGCCATTCAAAGATCTTCACCTGCCCAAGAGGCAGGTTCCACGCGCCTACCACAATGCGCATCTGAGCCCTCAGGACACCACCCCGATGCCCAGGGGCCCTGGAAGCCCTCCTTCCGTGCCTGCGCGGGGTGGGGGGCAGCACCTGCACAAGCTGGCTGATGAGCACCGGGGAGTGCTGGTGCGGCTGCGTCAGGATGCTCTTCGCGATGGCCTCGCAGTAGTGGAAGGCTTGCGTGGCCAGCCCCATTTCCGCCAGGCGGCAGGAGTAGATGAACTTAAACACCTGAAAGGACAGACGCAGCCCTGCTGTCCCGTGGCTCTCCCACGTCCAAGCATCGTCCTGTGAGCTGCGGACTCTTCAGGACGCGTCACTCACCATTGTCGCCCTCCCCCCATGCCCGCTGACCGAAGTCCTAGTCCCTGTTCCTGAGGGATTTCAAGAGCAAAGTCAAGGACTAAGCTGGTAAGAACATCACTCTGCTTCCCCCCGTCCCTTTCATGTGGCCACCTGGCTCTCACAGCCACAGCGTCCCGACTGCGCGCACTGAGGCCACTGCCTTTTGGGCAGCGCAAGCTGCCCCACAGACGTTCTCTAGATACTTGAGTCTATTTATTTTTTTTTCTTTTTTGCCAGGGTCTCACTTTGTCACCCTGGCTGGAGTGATCACAATCACAGCTCACTGCAGCCTCAATTTCTTGGGCTCACACCGTCCTCCCACCTCGGCCTCTGAGTAGCTGGGAATACCCGCGCATGCTGCCACACCCGGCTAGGTTGCCCAGGCTGGTCTCTGACTCCTGAGCTCAGGTGATCCACCCACCTTGGCCTCCCAAAGTGCTGGGATTACAGGCGTGAGCCACTGAGTCCCCCCCTACATATTTTATACATATTACCCTCATACTGCATCAGAGAATACCTCCCTCAAATATTAAAAATAGCTCATACGGGCTGGGCGTGGTGGTTCACACCTGAAATCCCAACACTTTGGGAGGCTGAGAGAGGAGGACTGCTTGAGCCCAGGAGTTTAAGATCAGTTTGGGCAACATCGTTTTTTCTACAAAAAAATAAAAAACCTAGTGGGTCACGGTGTTGCATGCCTGTAGTCTCAGCCACTCTGGAGGCGGAGGTGAGTCACTTGAGCCTGGGAGTGATCACACCAGCGCACTCCAGGCTGGGCAAAGGAGTGTGACCCTGTCTCCTTAAAAACAAACAAACAAAAAAGGCTCATGAAAGTACCTGAAGTCAAATGCAAACGGAAATACTCAACTCAACGCGATGTAGTTTCTTAGCATTACAGATCAAATGTCTTCTCAACATCCTCCCCCTCAAAAAAAAAAATCACACCATTTTTTCCATAAGAATTCAAAAAATCTGCTGGGCATTGTGGCTCACGCCTGTAATCCCAGCACTTTGGGCGGCTGAGTGGGGGTGGATCCCGAGGTCAAGAGATCAAGACCATCCTGGCCAACATGGTGAAACCCCGTCTCTACCAAAAAATACAAAAAAAAATTAGCTGGGTGTGGTGGCGTGGACCTGCTGGGAGGCTGAGGCAGGAGAACTGCTTGAACCCTGGAGGCAGAGGGTGCAGTGAGCTGAGATTGCACCATTGCATTCCATCCTGGGCGACAGAGCGAGACTCAGACTCAAAGAAAAAAAAAAAAAAAAAAACCAAATCCAACAATCTAAGTAACCAAAAGCTTGTTAGACTGTGTGCCTGCTCCGCCGCAGGATGGCAGCACCTCTTACCTGGAAAGTGGGCAGGGAGCAGGTCTGGGCCCCCAGGGACTGGGCGTACTCATAGGCCTCCGTCCTCTGGATCGCTTCATTGGTTGCAAACTTTAAGAATGGTAAACTACAGAGAAAGGGAATTACTTTGACTTGAGAAAAATGGACCATTATTGTCATAACCAGCCTTGGAGAAAATCACTCGCAAGCAAAACCACGGTTCTGGCCATTTCTAAATTAACTAGAGAAGGATTTTTTTTTTTTTTTTTTTTTACTTTTAAAGGAAAACTTACAGGACTACACTGACTTGATTCTTTACCTGTGATTTGATCCGATTAAAACAAGTTTTGTAGTTTTCTTTGTATAAACCCCAAATCCAACCTGGGCCATAAGGTAGCAGAAGTGTGCAGCATCTAAGAGGCCCTTGGAAGCTGGGGAGAGAAGAAACACAGGCGGAGCCTCAGCGGCCGGGAATGCTCGTGGAAGTTAAGGGTGCACACAGAAGGCACTCGAGACACCAGCTGGACCAAGAAGGCCGGGTTCTTGTGATTCCTGCCAATGCTGCAGACAACCGAGCCTTCAGCGCTCCATGTGTGAGGCCCAACACCCGTCTCCGCCCTGACCTACCCAGAGTGTCGCCCATGGTGGCCATCGTCCTGGACTCGACGTCCACGTTGTTGTTCAAGTTGGACAAGACCATGGCGAGATGCGGCCTCCAATCTCCCCATTTCTCATCTCCACAGCACTAACATGAGGAAGAATGAAACAAAGCCTCGTTCCTGGAAGCCAGCAGCACTCCAACTCCACACAGCCGGGGTCACCAGCATGGGGAAGGAAGCAACTCCACAGCCGCCACAGGGCAGTGCCACTCACCGTGGACGCGGCGGGCATCCGCCCGGACATGAGCTGGTAGACAGTCTGCAGGGGATCGTTGATTGGGAGGCTGTTGGCAAACCTAGGCAGACATAAACACAGAAGGACCGTATGCTGGCTCAGCTAAAAACAAATTCGGCTGGGCGCGGTGGCTTACACCTGTAATCCCAACACTCTGGGAAGCCGAAGCAGGCAGGTCCCCTGAGATCAGGAGTTAGAGACTAACGAGGTGAAACTGCCTTACTATCTCTACTAAAAACATAAAAATCAGCCAGGTGTGGTGGCCTGCTCCTGTAATCCCAGCTACTCAGGAGGCCGAGGCAGGAGAATCACTTGAACCCAGGAGGCAGAGGCTTCTGTGAGCTGAAACAGCACCACTGCACTCTTGCCTGGGCGACAGAGCAAGACTCCATCTCAAAATAAAATAAAATAATAAATTTTTAAAAACCCAACCTCAGCCCTCTGATGTAATGACTAGACTTATTCACATAGGCAAAGTATGCATATTCCAACTACTTGGGAGCCCGAGGTGTGAGGATCACTTGAACCTGGGAGGCAGGGGCTGCAGTGGGTCGAGATCCTGGGCAACAGAGCAAAACCCAGAATGTAAAAAAAGTTACAGAAGACGAAGACAAAAGGAATTCACTGAGATTGTAAATGAAATATTAAGAACCATGCAGTTAATAAGAAACTTTTTAAGCTCTCTGCAGTATGACCCAAGGAAGCCTGGAGGTCAAGGAAGCCCGAGCTTGTGTGGGAGAGCAGAGCCAAGTGAGATCCGCCTGTCGCCTGCGCCGAGTGTGCGGACGCCGCGTGCTGCAGGGAGCCAACGGGGCTCTCGACTGGGCCGGGCCGCCATGGGACTGTACCTGGTCATGACTCGGGCGTGCGTCCGGTTGTCCATCTTACTTGCAAGCAGCAGAGCATGACCCCACAAGCCGTTCTTCATGGCAGACTCCAAAGCATCCTTCAAGGCATTTCAGGGGCCTTGGTGAGTTATCGGAGGGGCTCACATGACATGAGTCACGACAGGCAACAGGCCGTGTGTCTTCACACAGCAGCAAACACACAGACAACCCAACGGCCTCAAAAACACACTTATTCACCATTTGGAGATTCAAGACATGTCAGCATTTCATTATTTTCCTGAGTTTTAAAGTCCCCGTGGTAGTGGGTATTTGTAGGTATTCACTGCTTTTATGACCCGTTTTCAGCATAAAACACAAGCACGCTAATCACAAACAGGGATAGCCACACAGTGCTGTCTGCCACACTGCCCTGTCCACGGAGAAACACGCTCAAGTCAATTCCCCAGTTCCAAAAGAAGGCCTCCGTGAATATCCTCTCAATGTAGACAGTGGCTTCAGTAAGGTAGCCTCACCTTTCGCCAAAGTAACTTGGGGTATAATTTAGAACTTCTGGCTAGGAGGCAAAAATGCTACAGTCAAAGAAGGGGTTAATAAAAGCTAACAGGGGACATGACTTCAACCAGTTATAAAACACCCATAACAGAATCACACTGATCAGGCTGGGCACGGTGGCTCACGCCTGTGATCCCAGCACTTTGGAAGGCTGAGGCGGGTGGACTGCTTGAGGCCAGGAGTTCAGGACCAGCCTGGCAACATGGCAAAACTCTGTCTCAAAAAAAATAAATTAGCCAGGCATGGCGGCATGTGGCTGAGACGGGAGAGGATCGCTTGAACCCAGGAGGCTGTGATCACGCTGGTGCACTCCAGCCTGGGCAAGAGTGAGACCCTGTCTCAAAAAAAAAAAAAAAAATTACTGGTCAAATATGCCTTTTCTGAATTTATCATGATATGAGAGGAGAGCGAGCTCTGGGCCTATCCAATATCTCTGCTCTTCAGGGCCACACATGCCCATGAGCGGGCCTCTCTCCTGCTCCACGTGTCCAAAGTGGACATCATGCACCCTAAACAGGCCCTCCTGTGCACACACTGTCCCTGCTGTGGTCACTATGGACCCCTAAACCCTACTCTCCCAGAGCAGGCTCCTGTCTCAGAACGCCCGCCTGCCCTGGGCCCCTGGCTGTGACTGCAGTTACTGGACGCTACATGCACGCGCTGCCCACCTGGCAGCGGCCTTCCCACACACTGTGCCTCTACTGGGCTCAGGGCATCCTCCCAACACCCAATGACTTCTGGGCTGTGTACTCAAGCCTGGCTCTGTGAGAATGCCACGACGTCTCTCACACAAGCTGTATCTGAGACTCAGCACACATAGCGGGCGGGGGGCACAGCCCGTGCTCAACATGTGCATTTGTTAAATGACTGAAAACTGAATCTGCAGGTCTCCAACACTGGAAATAGAAGGAAACCGACATGAACACCTCCAGAAGGACAGCGCACGAGGGAGGGTCCAGCATTGTCCGGGAACTGCAAGACCCAAAGCACCACATGCAGCGTGGATGCTCCCGATGGGCTGCGTCCCTCCGGACAGTGCATCCCCCACCAGGCCCGACCCAGTGGACACGCGCCACAACGGGGACGCACCTTCTTACGGCCATACAGCAACAGCTCCCGGAACCTCTCGGTTTCTCTCTCCAGCGAGTTGGCTGCAGCCGTGGGACCACCAGTGAGGAAGGAGAGCTGGGCCTCGCCGGACTCCTCCTCTTCCACCTGCTCCACTGCCTCATTCGTGAAATCAATCAGGTTGGCCTCATTGGGCGACTTCCCAGGAAGCCACACTGTTCTGTGGTCTCGTAACAGAAGCTCCGCAATGTCAGTCCCTACCACGGTCTGTTTGAGTCGAGAGGAACAGGAAGGAGAACAAAAGGCTCTCCAGTGAGGACGGGTGAGACCACCATAGGCATGAAGTCCCACCCTGGACCTCGCCGGACCCGCAACTCCCCGAGGCTGGCAGGGCTGGGCTGAAACCTCCTCTCAACCCAAGCGCAGGCTCTCTCCCCGTCCGCACCCAGCTGCTAGGGTGCGCTGCCTAGGGAGCCCTCAAGGCTCCACAGCTGGGCACGCAGATCCCGCCCAGTTCCTCAGGGAGGCTGAGCATTCCCAAGACAAAATGAAGCAACAAGAAGAAACGCTCTAGAAGTAAAAAGAAACACACCCCGTTCTGCCTGCAGAGGAGAACGATAAAATTCCAAAGGAGACTTGCAGACTCCTTGTCAATTAAATTTTCCTTCTGCAAACATTTCACGGCTTTGTTCTGTGCAAAATTAATAACATCCACTTTATGGGTGTCGTCTCTGCAGAAAGAACAGACAGTGAGCAGCGGTGTCTGCCAGGCCGGGCTTGGCAAAGAAAACACCTCAACAAGGAACGTACTTGCCCAGGGGTCCTGGAAACGCCCGCATCTCCTCCTGCTCGGATGTGTGCTGCAGCAGGGCCTATGAGAGAGGGCCACAGGTCAGCGGCAGCGAGCGCCCATCCACCCGGCTGCATGGCTGGCCAAGCCAGGCACAAATGCGGCCTGTGAGAGGAGAGGACGGCCCGCCCACTGCCCCACCCGTCCCGCCCCTCCCCACAGCGGGTGAAGGGTCTGTCAAGGCTGTTACGTGGAGCATGGCCTGTCTGGGCCACAGGCATGATTTCAAACTTTATTTTAAGCAGTGAGATCCATTTCTTCTCTCCAGAGCCTCAAGCAGAATCCCAACACATGCGACAGAAGAGGCCTGCAGAAGCTGCAGGAGGAGGTGCATGCCAGCACCCCCTCACCTCGGCAGCGCTGGGCCCATCCACCCCACCCGCCACCCTCACATGCCCCCCTCCCCTTGGCAGCCCTGGGCCCATCCATCCCACCTGCCTCCCTCACCAGCTCCCGTCACCTCAGCAACACCCGGCCCATCCACCACACCTGCTCCACCTCCACCAGCGCCCTTCACCTCTACAGCACCGGGCCCATCCATCCCACCCACCCTCTCACCCACCACCCTCACCCCCGCAGCCCCAGGCCTACCCACCCCACCCGCCCCCCTCACCTCGGCAACACCACGCCCATCCACCCCACCCGCCTCTTTCACATGGGCAGTGCCAGGCCCACCCGCTACATCCATCACTGAAAAGTACCAATAAAGCAAACGTCCCCAAAACGAGGACAGAAAATGTGTAGTCTAACATCTAAGGCAGATGCTTACGATACTGCCTTCTAGGAAGAAAAAGACATCACCAAACAGAGCCAAAACCCTACAAACTGAATATTCACAGGAGTAAACATTTCCAAGAACACACATCCAGAGACAAGAACTGGCAGCTGAAGATGACAAACGGACGGAGCTCCCCGGGCGGCAGCGCAGGGACGCCGCACTTCTGCGTGCGCCATTACCTCCATGCTGTGGACCTCGACAAGGGCCGGCTGTCCTTCCGAAGGCAGATTGGGAATCACCTTGATAAGCTGACCGCCAGGGCCAAACCTGGCACAGACATGAGGCACTGAAAATTTCTCAGGAGAAGTTGGTCTTGATGAAACTACATTTAAAATAAATGAAAAAGAAACCATCAGGTTGTCACTGATGCTTCCGAGGCTAGACTTTCACTGTGCTCACACAACTGAAATCCTGTGTTAAGATTCACCAGGGTGAACTTCCAGCTCTAAGTCAACAGCTGTTTAACATCATGCTTACGGGTAGGACTTAGCATGTATCAGGAAAAGAGAAACATCTGACTCATTAAAAACGAGAGCTATTCCCTTGTATACCGAGACAGCTCCTGTGACACCCTCATGACACTGTCCTGGGGCTCAGGGCACCTGCTCCTCCCGGGCCTGGCCCACTCCCGAGCTCTCTCAGTTTCACAAAAGCAAATTCAGACTGCCATGACCACACAGCATGCAGCACGCAGCAAAAAGGACAGCAAAACTCCTCAAGCAAGAAAGAAAATAAGGAGCCAGGCACAGTGGTGCATGCCTGGAATCCCAGCACTCTGGGAGAATCCAAGGCAGGAGGATCACCTGAACTCAGGAGATCGAGGCCGTGACCGTGCCACTGCACTCCGGCCTGGGTGACAGAGCAAGACTCTGTCTCTTAATAAAATAAAAAGAAATAAAAAAATATTGTAAACTGAAACAATACTTTAAGAAAATAAGGCCGGGTGCAGTGACTCACACCTGAAATCCAAGCATTTTGGGAGGCCAAGGTGGATGGATCACTTGAGGTCAGGAGTTCGAGACCAGCCTGGCCAACATGGCAAACCCCCGTCTCCACTAAAAATACAAAAATTAACCAGGTGTGGTGGCACACACCTGTAATCCCAGCTACTTGGGAGGCTGAGGCAGGAGAATCGTTTGAACCTGGGAGGTGGAGGTTGCAGTGGGCCGACATTGTGCCACTTCACTCCAGCCTGGGCGACAGAGCAAGACTCTGTCTCAAAAAAAAAAAAAAAAAAAAAAAAAAAGGGAATTCAATCCACTGTTAAATTCTGTAACTTTACATATATTTCTGCAGTTTTCCAAGAAAAGGCACGTGAGCATCCTAGAAGGGAAGTCTGCCTGCGACACACAGGACAGCTGCAGGAACGGAGTCTCCAAGGGGAATGAGGAGCTCCCTCCTGCAAGACTGCTGAGCGAAGGGGTCAGTGATGGGGATGTGACTGGGCCGCCCAGAGCCTGAACGTGACTGTCCGGAGAGTCACACTGTAAGCACACAATGGGGCAGCCAGGTCAGCTCTCAGGCCTGAGACCAAACTGCAATCAAAGAGACAGTGTCGGCCCGTCCTGACATGCTCTGCCTCTGGGAAGGACGGATTGGGACAGAGCCATCCTTCTTCCGCAGGGAGGAGCCAGGCCAGGTCATCGCAATTCCAGTCCCAGCCCTGACTTCCGTGTTCGGATCCCGGGCTGGGTGGCGCCCCAGCGGGGTGACCCGGCATCCCTCCATCCTGCTGAGCACACACCTTGCTCCAAAGCCGGCCAGGCGGTGTCTGCAGGATAGCCATAATCTGGGAAGCCCGGGCCACTGCTGAAATTGCTGCGGTAGGGGCCGTAGGCGAAATCACCATGAAAGGAGCCTGGAAGAAGTGGGGCCTCGTAGGAACTGGCGGTCATGTTGTGGCTTCTGTAAATCTGACTCTTAGAAAACAAAGCAAACGGGCAGAATCAGCTCCCCAAGCAAGCAGTAAAACTTAAGGTGTACTGCAAAAAGGACAGTGGTTGTAAACACAGCTGTCTGCGTGTCTGTGGGTGCCGCCACGCACCTGGCGCGAGTGGGAGCTGAGGCTGCTGCGGTGGCTGGCCAGGCTGTGTGCGCTGTGCAGGCTCCGCGCCGACTGTTCGCTGTGGACGCTGTGCCGGTCCACCTCTTCCCCATAAGGGTCTCTATGGGGATCAGGGTCATCGTCAAAACTCCCCGTGAAGCGAGGGTCATATCTCCAGTTGCTGTCACGTTTCTCAGGCCTAGAGGAAGCCGGGGACAGAGTCGGGGGATGAAGTTCGGGAGGCCGTGTCCTCAGGTGCTGCACAGCTGCCCAGGAGCCTGAGCAGACCCCTGGGGCTGAGCCACAGCACACCACGCCCACCCTCAGACCCCTCTGACGCACGGCCGTAGAGAAGTACTACGCATGTGGCCCCAGTGTGGCCACTTATCTGGGCTGCAGGACACAACAGAGAAGAAAGGATGATGAGAAAGAGTGAGCCTGGACTCCCAAGTGCTCCTGAGGGGCTGAACTTTCCTCATGCTGAGGCCGGTCCTCCTCTACCAGCCCAAGCTGGGAACCCTGGGAGGCTCTGGTTCCTCCTTCCTTTCAGACAGGGACCAAAACATCAGGCAGCTGCTCCCACAAAGTACCACAGCTCTCTGTTACAACCCAGACCTGAGGGCAGAGCGGCACCAGCACGTCCCGGCTTCCCGGCCTCCTCCCGCCGGGGGCGCCCCACCAACCTGTCTCCGTAGGCAGAGTGCTCTCTCCGGTACGTGTCATACTCCGCCTCACACCAGTACCTCCGGTCATAGGTGCGGGGGTCCCTGGCTCTAGCATTGTAGTGGTAACGATCCCAGTGACCTGGATCTGTGAGCCAGGAATTAATGATCAATACAGTAACACACAAAAGAAGCTGCGCCTCGGATTTCACTAAAGCAGCGACACCACTCCAGGACTTAATGCTCAAGGATTCCTTGAGAAACCTAACTTCTCTCCTGGAAAGCAGACACATACCAGGAAGCCATGGGACCTGCAGGGCCCAGCCACCTAATGGCAACTGGCTGATTTTTCTTTCAATACCAGTGTTTTAGATTAAAAAGAAAATATCTTTAGAAAATATGCTAAATGACTTATTAAGTCATTTTTCTTTTCTTTTCTTTTCTTTTTTAAACAGAAATGGGGTCTTGCTATGCTGCCCAGGCTGGTCTTGAACTCCTGGGCCCAAGCACTTCTCCCACACCTCAGCCTCCCAAAGTGCTGGGATCACAGGCATGAGCCACTGTGCCCAGCCAGTTCTCTTTCGCGGTTACTGCTTTTTACTAGTTAATCCCCTGACTGTAAATTTTACTACTATTTCTTCTCCTCGATGTGACTCATAAGGTTTTCAAAAATAATCTCAATATCATAAGGTTACTTTAAAAGGGCTATAAACAAACTGGTATATCATTTTCAGCAAGTATTTTTAATAAGTATTATGAAGAAGTTCTTAAAAGGTCTTTTATCATCGTTTCTAAAGACGTCCTTCTTTTTAAAATCTGTATTTAAAACAGGTGCAAATATCAAAGAGGATATTTGATATCTGCCGAGGGGCTTCATGGGCCCAGAGCACAAGAGGCCACAGCCAGGGCAAGAGTAAAGGGGGGAGGCTCTTCCCATGGACACGGCCACTGTGCCGTACATGCTGCATGGAGGGCAGCGTGGCTGCAGCTGGACACCGCCAGGGAGCACCCAGGACGCTGCCCACTGGGCCCAGCCCATGTCCACACTGTCCCAGGCAGCAGCTGCCAGCCTCCTGTGGTCCAGGAGCACGGGAAACATGGCCGGTGGGACGGAGGAGATGGTTTTTCATTTCATTTCCTTTTCATCCGTTTATGTTGACGGAGGCACGTGTGGACACAGCAGCTCTCGAACTGCTGATGGTTATGCTTTGCCAGAAAATCAGAGAAATCTGCCAATATGACAAAAATGCATTCAAGCTATAATTAAGATATAATTCCATAATGAAAAATATCAACATAATTGTTTTCAAATACAAAGTATTTTCAGTATTTTGGCTCATAAAGAAGAGACTAACAAAAGGGGACATTTCCTGGAAGTCACCAGCAGGTGCTGCCTGGCCAGGGCTGCACGTCGTTGGTGTCTTTCGCACAAGGCCCCTGCTGGGCCAGCTGCCTGGGATTCCTCAACGTACCTCCGTAGCTGCACTGGCTAGAGTAGTAGCTTGCGTAGTAATCGCTTTGACTGCTCCATCCACTTTTGGAACCATAGTACCCTTCAGGATACCCCTGCCTGAAAAACACAGTCCTGTTAAAAAACAAATTTCCTATTTCTTAAAGTGTGACATCAGCCAATACAAATAATTCCCAAACAATAGGCATTCATCAAAGCACTTTGGTTGTACAAAAACTCCAATTAGAAAATCCAAAACAGTAGCAAGGATGAGACTGTGGCATTTCCCACCATACAGCTAGTTAAAATTTATCCTGGTAAAATAACTAAGAGCCATTCAGCCAAAAAGAACTGACCCTTTTTGTGTTCTCATTGCTGTCGCCAACATAAGTCAATGCTAAACAGGTCCCAGAATTTCTGATAGTATGCTCAGCAGAACACAAAACGGACTGAGGTTTTTTTTCTTGAGACAGGTCTCCCTCTGTTGCACAGGCTGGAGTACAGTGACGTGATCTCAGCTCAACACAACCTCCACCTCCTGGGCTCAAGGGATCCTCGCACTGCAGCTTCCGAGGGACTACAGGCACGTGCTACCACACTCAGCTAATTTTTTAGTATTTTTCACAGAGACAGTGTTTCACCATGTTGCCAGGCTGGTCTCGAACTCCTGGGCTCAAGTGATCCACCCATCACAGCCTCCTAAAGTGCTGGGATTGCAGGCGTGACCCACCGTGCCCAGCCTCACTGACTCATTCAAACAAAAATGCCAGCTTCACAGCCTCCACCGCAGACCACTGGCTGCTGGTGCTTCCCACACATGCGCTGGGTGCCCGTCGGAGCCTGTGCGTGTGCTCCTGCCTGTCGGAGCCTGTGTGTGCTCCTGGAGTAGGACTCTGATGGCCCCACGTCCCCTCAGGTCTCCTGGAGCTGACGTGGTATCAGAAAGGCTGGTTTTGTAGACCAAGCCATGATCCTGACTCTGGCTACAGGGAAAGAACAATCTAGTACAATGATCAGTATCAGACCTTCCGGTGCTTTCAAGATTCCTGAAAGGCCAACCTGGTAAACGTAGTGAGACCCATCTCCATAACACAATAAAACATTAGCCAGGCATGGTAGCACACACCTGTGGTCCCAGCTACTCGGAGGCTGAGGCAGGAGGATGGCTTGAGCCAGCAGGTTTTGAGGCTGCAGTGAGCTACGAGGGCATCACTGCGCTCCAGCCTGGCTAACAGAGTGAGACCTAAAAAAGACCCTTGAAAAGACTTAAGAGCATTTTATAATTTTCATACAATATTTATAGAGTGACTCTTCCCACGCCCCTTCAGGAGGCATCGTGGGAGCTGCACACACCCCACTGAGCTTGGTCACTTGGCCGGCGCAGCAGCTCTGCATAGACAGGGCTGTCGCTGGGCGGCACGGGGCCCAGCCCGATCGCCCCCACATCCAACTGCTCAGCCACAGTAATGAGCCCTGTCAACCGACAGCCTGAGCGGCCCTCTAGGGTCCACAACATTCACGTGCGCCACAGCAGCTTCTGGAGAAATTATCTGACATGGGGTGAAACCAAGGAGCCGCCGCCTCCTCAGCTGAGCTTTCCAACCCATCCTTCACCTGGGGCGACACAGTCTCAAAAGCGAACAAGGCTGAGACAGGCAGTGCCTGTGGGGATCTGAGCACACCGGGCCCAGAAAGGCGAGTCCATGACACACACAAGCTCCAAGATGGAACACACGTCAGACGTGCACTCCCCAGCCACAGCACAGGAAAGAGCAGAGAGGATTCTCAAGCCTGCGCAAACCGGGGCTGAAGGCAGCCACAGGATCCAAACCCGGGAAGGAAGAGGAAGCCTGCGGCTCCAGTGACAAGGCCACTCCTGTGGTGGTGACCTGACCCCGCCTCTGGTGACAGGCCTCTCCGTATCATGAGCTACCACTGGCCTCTCAGAATCGGTTTCTATGTGAGCCGGGCAGGGCGGCCAGCAGGAGGAGAACCGAAGGGTGGGAGCCCTCCCTGCTGTCTCTCCTCTGTGCTCTCGCCTCTCAGGGCTCTAGTAAACACCTGCCTGCTCACCCTCACCTGGACCTGGCAGGCTTTGAATCAGAATATGATCTTAACTTCAAACCCCACTTCCCAGGTGACAGGGTGACACACAGTAGCTCACAACTGGGAATTTTCTCACAACTACAGCCTCCTGAAAGGCAAAGGTTCACAGCGTCACCAGCTTCCTAAGGCGCCTAGAACATCCAGCTGTACACGGCCCAGCGCGCGCCCTCAGAGCTGAGGACGCCAGGGCCAGTGGCATGGGAGAGGGTCACAGACAGAGCCTTAGTCTTCAGATCACCTCCTAAAAGCCTCTAAGAATAAGCATGAGGAACCTTTCCAAAACAAGTGCAGGTACCAAGTCTTCATTGACAACTAGCTTCTTCTCTGTCACCAAGCTGAGGCAGTATTCCCCTGCAGGGAACCTCTATGTGCGAGACAGTCACTCTCAGACCTGACAAGGAGCAAGTGCAGCTCAGGCCCTGGAAGGCACAGCCAAGTGCAGCAGCCGGGACCCATACCCCACCCCGCTCAGGGCTCTGCACACCCCCCTTGCGGAAATGAAAATCCACAACAGCCTCCTCTGCTCTACGGCCCGGAGGACTCTGACCTGGCAGGAAGGCTTACTCACGGCTGAAGGCACAGCGCCACAGGTCTTTCCAAACCTTTTTTCTGTAATGGCAAACAGAGGCGTGGCTGGCCAGTACAGGGGACAAGCAGGCCAGGGACACTTGCCAGCATTCAAGCAGAGGAGGCAACGTCAAGGAGAAACAGGCTCGCCGGGTGTGGGGGCTCATGCCTGTAATCCCAGCACTTTGGGAGGCCAGGGCAGGAGGGTCCCTTGAGGCCAGGAGTTCGAGGCCAGCCTGGGCAACATGGTGAGACCCTCATCTCTATAAAAAAAAAACGAAGAAAATTAGCTGGGTTTGATTGGGCATGTCTGTAGTCCCAGCTTCTCAGGAGGCTGAAGTGGGAAGATCACTTGAGCTCAGGAGGTCAAGGCTGCAGTGAGCCAAGACGGCACCATTGCACTCCGGCCTGGACAACAGAGGGAGACCTGTCTCAAAAGAAAAAAAAAGGAAACACAGGCTTTCAGGCCCTGCTTTCTGGAGCCAGCCTGACAGGTCTAAGGATTAGACCTGAGTGACCAGTCCTCCCATGCCTCCGGAGCCGGGTGAAAAGCTGCTGTGTCTCTAGGGAGGCTGAATACCTCATTAGCAAATGGCTGGAGCAACAGATGTGCTCGGCCAGACGGGCTCACAGAGAAGTCAGAGGTGGCCTCTTTGCAGCCCTGTACAGGGTCTGGCCCCGCAGAGGTGGGGCCAAATGCTAACTAACCAGCACGGCTAATGACTGCCCGGGCAGTGTTCATTTCTGTTTAAAAAGACATCTACAATTTGTCCACACTGAAAAAATGTACACATGTTGGGTAAGTTTGTATGATTCCTCACAAATACAGAATTTTTCAAGTCACGAAGTTCTCCCCACAGCCAGCAACACAGACATGGGTCTGAGTATGACAGGCAGGCAGCCGGGGCGGGCACGGCCGCACCTGGGAGGTGGCCGCTCTGACGAGTGGCTGGCTCGGGAGCTGGGCCGCTCGGGCTCGGGGTAGCGGTAGTTCTCGGCGTAGGCGGACGCTGCGCTGTCGTAGGGCCTGTATCGAGGCTCATAGAGACCGTAGACGTCCTGTAGGAGGAAGCATGTGGGCCGCATTAGATACCAATCAAGAGCGAACTCATCCAACCACCAGCCTGAGCTGGAGACATCGCAGATGGCTGCCCTCCAGCGGGGGGACTGAGTGTGGCCCTTCCCTTACGCACGACTGCACGGACCTCCGAGGGCAGCCACCCCACAGGCAGCGGGGCCGGCCTCACACCCACAGCCCTGGCCCTGTTCAGGAGACCCCTCCCTGGATGGGCCCAGGGCACCAGCGTGTCAGCAGGCAACCGCAGCGGGCTGCGGCGACTTCTGGAAGGGGCTGTTAGGTTTCTGCTTCCTGATGGCTCCAATGAGGAGATGCCATGATCTGAACAATCCCTGCATCCTGCTTCGGACGCTACCTCAGTTAAGTCAGAGAACCGGGGTCCCAGTGAACGGAGCAACAGCCAGGAGCAGCCTCCAAAGGGGACTATGCTTCATTCTCGGGAGGCTTCTGCCCCATCATCAACCAATTCATGGCCACAGATCTGTCCCTAAGGGGGCCCACGTGGACACATGAAGATGTGAAGGTCCCCCTCAGGTACATGCCGGAATTCATTAATCTGGGCCTGAACGCTTCGACACTGCCGCTGTCTGGCAGGTAAAGTGAAATCACAGCAAAGCGGACTCATCCTTGGCCACCGCTGGACACCACGGCAAGAGGCACGGCAGGAGTGCACTCGGAAAGGGAGGTCAGCCTGCGGCGGGAGCTCTGTACAAAGGACATGAAGCCAGGCCACAGCTTCCCTCATTCTGCACCTGCTCCACCCCAGAGACCCCAGCAGAGCTCAGCATCCTTGTATGGAAATAAAACGTGCCTGGGCTTCTCCCAGAACCTACACAGGTCTGAGGGGTCGGGTGTGCACCTGGTCACACGCATACGAACCACGATGCTGAAGGCCATGAGAAGGCCCAGCCCCGTTCCCGGGGGTGGTACCCAGCCGGCCACGGCCGCCTTCTGACCGTGCGGCCTTCCTGTGCGGCCCGTGTCTGGTTTGGACTGGCCTGACATACTGCAAGACCGCGGTTCTGCAACCACGCAACCCTTCTACCTGGTACAATCAGCAAACCCAACCGCTGTGTGTTGAACTGGGTTACAGGGTAGAAAGGCAGGCAGCAATCAAAGGTGTGCACACAGACACTTTCCAAGCAACTGCAGGACTACACTGAACCTAACTTAAATGCCACTCATGAGCTCGTGTCCCTGTGAAAAGACGCACAGAAGATATCTTCTGCAGGAGCACGGCGGGTCCCCCAGCCGATGCCCGCGCCGCCCTGTGCTGAGAGCAGCCTTGCTCCTCTGGCACGTGCGGATCCTGCTCCAAAACTAATTGTTTTCCCTCAATGTTTTCACTGTGGGAGGCATTTAAAGGCCTCTGGCTATGCCCAATGCTTCTGCATTGGTTTTTTATGTCAAAACCACACAAAAGCTTCCAGAGGCTATCCCAGCTTCCCAGGGTGTGCAACAGAGCACCTCTGCAGACAGCCAGCAGGGGTGACAGGAAATGGAGGGCTCTTTTCGTCACATCGTAGCACGTGTTATAAGCAATTCAATATGTTAATGCATGGTGTGAACTGCTAAGGGTAGCCTGCGCTGAGAGAGCAAGCTCTGGGGCCCGCGAGCCCTGTCCCCAGGAAGCACTGCCGGGATGCTGCTCTCATGCCTGTGGGACCGTGGGTGACCTTGGAACCAAGCGAACAAACACTGCTAAGGAACAGGCTGTGAGGGAAAGAAACCCAACTGGTCACAGCAAGGAAAGAAATGGGTTCCACATGAGACTCAACTCTACCTGGTAATAGAGGGAGGCCGCGCCAGGCTCCGGCGGGTACGGCGAGGGGTACTGAGGCTGGTAGGTGTCGTACAGAGGCCGGTAGTAGTAGTAGGCGGCCAGGTCCGGAGGCGGCAGGCCCGGAGCAAGCACAGGCACCGGCTGTGGCCACGGCTGCTCTGATGGCACGGCTGCCTGGCTGGAGCCGGCGGACACCAGCGACACACTGGAGGACTGAGGCGGCCGAGGCGGCAGCTGCTGACCCGCGTCGGCCGGAGCCAGACTTGCTGGTGGCTGGGCTGAGTTCTGGGACTGCCCCTGTGCTGGCGGACTTTCTGGATTTGACAGCTCTGAAAACATGGCTTTGGGCACTTGTGGGGAAGAAGCCTGTTGCTGGGGGGCTTTTTCGAGGCCAGGCTGGCCCTGGGCATCTTTCACGACCTGCTGATAAAAACAGTCAGGGTTAGGCACCCCGGGCCCGGACTGTCTGGGATGACTGGCAGCAGCTTGCTGAGAAGCGAGGTCTTCAGGAAGGGATGGGTTTTCCACAGTCCTGCCTAGGCTAAAGTCCAGGGCTCCGTAAGCGTCTTCCTGGTGACTGGAATGGTTTGCCTTATCACCATCAGGCACGAGGGTGCAGTTCGCAGGTGGAACTAACACCACACTTGTGCTTCCCGCAGGGCTATTAGCAAACCCGGCAAGAGCACTTCCTGCCTTAGCATCCTTCTGACTTTCTGGAACCAGGTTCTCTGTAACTGGCTGGGATGGTGGTTGAACCAGCAAATTGGCAGGCTGATTAGAAACCATTTCAGAAGCACCAGAACCTTGCAGAAAATTACTCTGGGCAACACTACTAGGCAGAGACAAGCTAAGCACAGAGCTGGTTGGAATCCCAGACAGAGAAGCGTTCTCCCCAGAATCACCGCTGAGAGCCCAGCTGCTGACTGCGGGTCTATTCCCCACCAAAGTCTCTCTCCAGGACTGATTCTTCTCATTAGGGTTCGGTAAGGACACAGAAAAGTGAATGGGCTGAGCCAGATGGTAGCTGTGATCAGGCTGGGCAATCAAGACAGGCGGATTCTGCAGAGACTCAGTGGGCGGTGAGGATAACAAACTGGCATAACCAGAACTCGCCTGGGACTGAAGGGCCTCCTCTTCTCCCATTTTGGGAGGGTTCTCAAGGTTCTCAGAAGCACCAATGCCACCTCGGCTCTGCAAAGGGGCCGCCAAGCTTGGCTTCTGTGACCGCTGCCCGGACGCCGCCTCTTCTGGAGGCTGAACAACTTCAGGTGGCTGAGGTTTTGCAGGCACATAAAGCGCTGGGGCTGCAGGGGCCAGGAGGACGTTGCCTCCGAAGTCTGGCAGCTCGCTCTGCGCCCACAGAGTCGTCGCTGGGCTCTCGCACTTCCTGGGCCCCTGGGCCCTGGCCGAAGGCCTCTTCTCAGGGGCTGGATTCACAGTATCCAACAGCGGTGCCCCTGTGTGTGGAGCCATGTGCCCGGGTTCCGTGGCAGAGCTGAGAGGCAGAGGGCAGGCCTGGGGTGCACAGAGGGTCTCCATGTTGTCTGGTGGCTGCTCCAGGTTGCCAGGGGAAGCACCAGGCAGGGCAGCAGCTGGTCTGCGCTGCTTCTGCTGGGCACAGGTCTCCCTTACTTCACCCACCACATTGGCGCGATCTGCCTCAAATGGTTTTACCCCAACTAAGTGGGATTTTACTGGTTCAAAAGAGCTATTTGCACTTGTCTGAAATATTCCTGTGGGTTTTGGGGGGCTTGGGGTTGAAGGCTGGGACACACTGCCACGGTAATTCTGGCTCACAGTGGTCTCATCTGTTTCGCCTCCTATGGGAGAGGAATCAATTTGCTTAAAAAAACTACCTGAAGCTTCCTCCTCGGGTTTTCCAACTTCTTGCTGAATGAATGTGCCCACCAGTTCCTGGGGCCTGGCTGAGCTCGAAAGCCTCGTGTGGCTTCTGCTGCTATAGCCAGATGCCACGCCGTCAGGGTTCACTACGTGCACTGTGGCATCAGGGGCTCCGGCATGGCACACAGCACCATGCCTGGGCACTGCTGGCCCAGGAAGGGGCCCACATCTGAACTGGTCACTCGGGGAAGAAGAGTCCAAATTGAGGGGCTCACTTGGCAGAACTTCCTGATTCTGAATGAATTCTAAGTTCTCAACATTCTCATACTGCGAGCCGTTGGTGTCCAGCACCCCTGTGCCCGCTGCATCACCCCACACATCACCAGCGGCCTCACTGCTGGCACCTGGGAGAAGGGCCTGGCAGAGGCCGCCTGCCCCCGGGTGTGCAGGTGGGAGTGGATGGCCCAGTGCAGAGCTGCAGCGGAAATCGTCAAAGTCTGCCTGACCAGATGAGCCCGCCTTTTCAGACGACAGATTCTCCTCATTTTCTGTCTCTTCCCCTTGGAAAAACATCGCCAGAGCTCCCGAGTCTGCTTCCAGCGGGGCGCGGCCAGGCCCTGCCCCCAGTGGATAGTGCGAGTGGTTTTCTGGGCTATCTCCCTGGGCAAGGCGGTTCACAAGAGCAGAGGCGGGCCGGTGCTCCTTCTTCACTCCTGGATTCTGCCTGAGCTCCGGGCTTGCCCAATTATTCACAATTCTAGGATTTTGCCTAAATGAAGTATTTTCAGGGTCAAAGTTACTGGCCAGGTGGCTTCCACTTTGCAAATGGCCCACCTCGTCTCTTCCGTCAATGGCCAAGGCGGCCGGGGGAGCCACTAGCGGGCTGTGTTGCTCGTGACCAGGGCCCTGATGCAGGATGGACGGAGCAGGGAAATGAGGAATGCCGGTGGCACCAGGCATCCCGCTCTGAGTGGGTCCTTCAGGGCAGGGTGAACGATGTTGCCCTGAGGGCTGCACGGGCCCCCACTGTCCCGGCATCTGCAGATGAGGCTGGGGCAGGGAAGGTGACGCCGCTCGGGTAACCACACCGTCATGTGGGTTTTGCCTGCTTAGGGGTCGGTCGAGCCCAGGTGTGTTCCCCTGAGGATGGCCCCCATGAGACGTTTCGGGATCCACTCCTGGAATGCAGTGAGGCGGATGTGGCGGGGTCTGAACTTCAGGCTCTGACCTGGGACCGCCCTCTGCACTTCTGTTCAGCTCAGGCCCATGAGGTGCTGAAGATGCTGATGTACCAGAAAGCAGAGTGGCATCTGCTCTGGGTTGTGGCAGAGGTCCCGGCAGGGGCCCGCAGGGTCCCTGAGAGCCGTCCCTGGCTTGCGTGTGAGGCATAAGCAAACCGGGCTGCTGAGAAAACCCAGGGGCAGCTGGGCCCTGCAGGACAGGTGGGCTGCTTTTGAACGGCGGTGTGCTTTGGAGCGCCTGTCTACTAAAAGCAAACGGATCTGTCACCGGCTGCAACGGGCAAGTGGGCGGAGCCACTGGTGCACTGTTATTCGCTCGCCTCCTATAAGGGCTGCCAGCCCAGAACATGCTCCGAGGGTTCCCGGCTGGGGGTGGCCCAGCAGCGCCAGACGGGACCGCCTGGGGTGGCGGCTGCATGACTACTCTCTTGCACAGGTAGATGCCACTTCCGGAAGGAAGCACGGTACAGCTTTTCCTTAAGTGGAGCTGAAAAAGAAAAAGAGAAACTCAGCATAAAATCCATATATTCAAAGTCCTCGCTGCAATCAGGAAAACTAAGGAACAAGGGAAACACTGAACGTGATTTCACGTCATTTAAATCCCAAGGACTGTCTCTCCCTGACACCCCCACCCCAGCAGAGAACACCTCTCCTTGAGGAGCTGCTCTGAGAGCTCTGGGGGGCAGTGGACAGAGCAAGAGCCCTGGCGGAGCCGTGAGCTGGCAGAATATGCCCAGATGGCCATTCCCTCCTCTGGGACCCTCTACTCAGAAGGCTCATCACTGCCACAGACCCACGCCACACCGGCAGGGACAGTGTGGAACCTGACCACTGGTGTCACACGCTACCAGACCCACAGATTTTCAACATTTTCTAGATCCAGGAAGAGCCAACTCTTCAATTAAAAAAGAAAAACTGGCCAGACGTGGTGGCTCATGTTTGTACTCCCAAGACTTTAAGAGGCCAGGTAGGGAGGACCACTTGAGCCCAAGAATTTGAGATCAGCCTGAGCAACAGTGAGATTTCGTTTCTACAAAAAATACAAAAATCAGCCAGGCGTGGTGGGGCACACCTGCGGTCTCAGCTACTCAGGAGGCTGATGCAGGAGGATTGCTTGATCCTGGGAGGTCAAGGCTGCAGTGGGCTATGACAGCACCACCGCGCTTCAGCCTGGGCAACACAATAAGACCCTATCTCAAAAAAAAAGAAAGCAAAACTGCATGTCATACATCCCGTACATGTTCATTTTAAATTTCAAATTATAAAAGTTTAAAATCCATTCTTCCATTTTCTCTGATGAAAGAGCATTAAGAATAGTTACCAAAGCTACAAAATAGCCTGGGTGCAGTGGCTTATGCCTGTAATCCCAGCACTTTGGAAGGCTGAGGTGGAAGGGCCGCATGAGGTCAAGACCAGCCTGGGCAACATAGCAAGACCCTGTCTCTACAAAATAAGAAAATCAGGCAGACATGGTAGCACACACCCATAGTCCCAGGAACTCAGGGGGTTAAGGTGGGAAGATCACTTGTGTCCATGAGTTCAAAGCTGCAGTGAGCTCTGACAGTACTACCGTAGGCGAGTCTGGGCAACAGAGCAAGGCTGTCTCTACTTAAAAAATAAAAACAAATAAAAAGTGACATAATACTTTTCTAAAAAGCACTGAAAAATAAATATGTTCATCTAAATGCCTTTTCTCTCACCACTTCATAGGTCTCATGTTTTGTGACTGGCTTAAGGTCTCAAAGTGCCACCAGCAAGACAGCGCCCCCTTTGAACTGGAGCTGTCACTACACCTGGAATGAAAGCTCCAAGGAAACTGAACGCAGCTTTACAAGTGACAAGACTGGATTCCAAAATTTTCAACAGACAGAATTGCCAACAAACCTCTCGCAGAAAACAAAGTGGCAAAAACCTTCATCAGCGTTTTTTTGGTTGCTGTTTTTAAAAAATATATAGTAAATACAAACTTGAATGGTTAACACGAACTCTTAAGGCAAAAATTCACGTGCTGTATCTTTAGGAAAGTTCTTTTCTTTCCATCAGTCTTTCTTCTTCTCAGCACCACCCTCATGAACAAACAGGCAAGTTTAGCCGATCAAAGGAAAAATGAAACCCAAGGAGAGAATTCTTGGGAGGGCTCTGGGGTTTCATCCCCACATTTCTGCAGACCTATATTGTTTTTGTCCTTGGAAATCTTTCTGATATTCAGATAAAAGAGGAAAACACTGGCCAGGTACAGTGGCTCACACCCGTAATTCCAGCACTTCGAGATCCAGAAGGGTCACTTGAGTTCAGGAGTTTGAGACCAGCCCGGGCAACACAGTGATACCCCATCACTGCAAAAAAAAAAAAAAAAAAAAAAGCCAAGCATGGTGATGCATGCCTGTAGTTCCAAGTTACTTGGGAGGCTGAGGAGGGAGGATTGCTTGAGCCAGGGTGGTTGAGGCTGCAGCAGTGAGCCTCGTTCACGCCACGACACTCTAGCCTGGGTGACAGAGCGAGACAATCTCAAAAAAAAAAAAAAGATGATGATGAAAACATTGATCGATGCATTTTAAGTAAAGTATTTACAAATTAAAGTTCCTGTGCTGACTGACCTAAGAACTAGTCCTATCAACCTACTGCACCAACACTGTTACTGTTAATGCTTGCACATGCTCTCTCTGATGCCAACAGGGGACCGTTTCCAACTGACAGGCACCTGGAAACCCACCTGATGCTAATGGAACTCTACTATCAGGAGCAGTGGCAAAGCCTTCACTGAGTTCTAGGCTCTCATTTGAAACGAAGAATGTTCACAGCTCTGTCTTATACGGACTGAAAGGAGAACAGGGAGAACATCTCCCTCCTATCTGTGGACCGGCGTTCTCTTCCACTTGGTCCAACCAGCTGCAGAGCCACAGCAACCTGCAACCGCAGCCAGAATCCGAACTTCCAAGCTGTCTTGGAGCTCCGCTGCCAGAACAGGGGTCCTACATCATCTCTCGAGACATGGCCTGACCCCAGGAAGATCCTTTCCATCCTCAACAGCTTTTGTTTGTTTGCTCTAAACACAGAGCAGGGGCCTCGAGGTTTATTCCTCGGCTGCTGCTGTGACAGCGAAACTGGGCATTCGAGTGAGTGGCTCGAAGCAGCCACGTCTCTTTCTGCAATGTGTTTTTATTACCAAATGAGTGAATCAATGTGATTATTTTTTTCCTAAAACCGTGGCTTTAATCTTATGAGATTCTACTCACGGTAGATTCTGGGATGTCCTAATCCCAACTGCTGTTTAACAGGGGAATCTTATCAGAATCCACATTTCATTGGTTTATACTTAAATGCTTTCCTTCTTGACACTTTCTTAAAATTATTCTGCAGCTCTCCTCCTAGACTAAGAACTTTTTTTTTTCTTTTGAGATGGAGTCTTGCTCTGTTGCCAGGCTGGAGTGCAGTGGCATGATCTCGGCTCACTGCAACCTCTGCCTCCTGGGTTCAAGCAATTCTCTTGCCTCAGCCTCCTGGGTAGCTGGACTACAGGCATGTGCCACCATGCTCGGCTAGTTTTTTGTATTTTAGTAGAGACAGAGTTTCACACAGGATGGTCTCCATCTCCTGACCTTGTGATCCACCCGCCTCGCCCTCCGGACACGCTGGGATTACAGGTGTGAGACAGTGCGTCCAGCCCAACTAAGAACTTTGTAAATAGCAAACGCTATCACTTATCTACAAAGGAACATTCCAACCCTCATGCTCCCTAAATGGGAGCTTTTTAGCAACTCGCCAATTTCATTTGGAACAATCTCATGACCTGAACTGATTTTTATCTTTTTCTCTACTCACCAGGAGAGAGCAATGCCGCTGCCTATCACCTATGTCACCGCTACAAGGGATCTTACTCAAGTCATCTAACTCTTTCACTGTTTCAAAGAGGCCAACTGATCTTGAAGATGCAGTATTCATAAACCTAGCTAGTCAGTTAAATTGCCTTGTAACCCTATGCACACCTAAGCACAACTCTTTTCAGTAGAGTTCTGGCTACAGGACTGAGGTAAACACGCACATACCCTTCTCTCACTGCCACTGGCCTCACATTTTAGGTGAGGAAAACAAGAGTGTTCCAGGAGGCCTCTAAGCTTACCTGCTGCCCACAGTCTCCCTCACGGTGGCAGCTGGTGACTCCCTGTCAGACTATGGGATGCTTAACACAAAGACATGATAAACTCCAACTCTTCTAAGTTAGAATCGCAAGCACATACAGTTAGGTGTTGAAGACGACGCCAGCGGCAGAGGCAGCCAGCAGCCTAGCACTGCTGAAAATGACCAAGACCCAGAAGGACACCCTGGTATTCATGAAAGATATTTACAGAAGAAGAAATCATACTGACATTTACCCACTACCATGGCTTCTCGCTAGGTTTGACAGCAAAAAAAAAAAAAAAGAAAGAAAAAGAGAGAGAGAGAGAAGGAAAGAAAGAGAAAATGTACCCACTGCCTCAAAGAAAACTTTCAGTACAATTTTGAGACTCACTGTAGTAACCACTATTAAGAGTAAACGAGGAACAGGGAACAAGAAAGAAACGCTACTTTGCCTCTTTTCTGCCAGATACCAGCACCGGAAAAAGGAGACGGGGAAAATGCAGGGAGGCTGCTTTGTGCTGAAACTTGCAAAAGTATCACTCTGGGAAGAACTGTCTGCGGTTCTGTTTGCTTCGTACTGTCACATGGGGGATGGGAAATACCTCTTTGGTTAACATCGGCATCATACACGTAAAACGCAATCTTAATATACAGCCCACACCCAGCCTACAAGCCACTTAAAAGTGTTCCTAAGCGAAGCAGCGAAAGCCGACTTTAAGTGGCTCTGCTGCTTCTGAAGGCTCTGCTGTGACACTTCCATCACAAAGGGGCGAGCCGGATCACACGCACTCTAACCCTCGGCCTCCGTTGCAACACCCTGATCGCCCCATCAAGAAGCCACAAGCAAACAACTCTGCTCCTTGGTTCAAACGTAAATGTCTCTTCACCAGCATCGCCAAGGAAGCCTTCGAGCCGGCGAGGACAAGGCACGTTCATTTGAAAACCTGGGGTTTTACGAGCGGTGCCTGGGGTAAGCCTCCCGCCGCGGGTACCGGCGTCACCGCAGCCCAGCCGGGTCCACGTCAGCCCTGCGAGTCCCACGGCGGCCCGCGCCGCGCCCGGCCTCCCGCTCCGGCCCGCGGACCCCAGCGTCTGTCCCCTCGCCCGGCCCCGGCGAGACCCGAGCTGCGCCGCCCGCTCGGGGCTGGGCCTCGCCGCCTCCCCTCCGCCGCGCCCCGGCCTCCACTGCCTGGCTCCGCCGGCCGGCCTCCGCCCTCCTCCTCCCGCGCTCGCCCCCTCACCCGCGCGGCAGAGACCGGCCCCTCAGGAGCCGCGGGCGAAAGCCCACCCGGCGCTGATGACGAGCGCAGACACGGCAACCGCCGCAGCCATCTTGGCACATCCGGCTCCGGTCTCCGCGGCCGCCGCGCCGCCGACGTGTCCGTCTTGCGACATCAGCGCGCGCCCCGCCCCCGGCCCCGCCCCCGGCCCCGCCCCTCGGCTCGGCGGCCCAGACGCGTTCTCATTCAGCCCTCCGCGGCCCATGCCTCGTCCCGGGCCCTCGCCGGCGTCCGTCCGCCTCAGCCCCATCTCTGTCCCGCCCCCTCTATCCCCGCCCTCGCCGGCGTCCGTTCTTCCCCGCCTCATTCTTTCGTCCCGCCCCCTTGGCCGCGTCCCCCGCCCGTCTTTCCCCGCCGCATCCTGTAGTTCCCTCCCCCTCGGCCCCGCCCCTCGGCCGTCCTTCCCGGCCCGTGGCCCCGCCCCCCGCCGGCGTCCGTCCGCCGCCTCAGCGCTTGGCCCCGCCCCTCGCCACCTGCCCAGCCGGACGCGCCGGGGCCGCCCCGGGACGTCGCCTTGGTTACGCTGGCTCTTTCTCCCAGTGTTTTTTCGTTTTAAGATGTGAGAAGAGATGGGATTCTTCAGTCAAGGCCACAAGGGGGAAATCAGTCTGCAGCACCGATGCCAGCAGTCTCACGCACCGAGAACGGCTACTCTGCCTCACTCAGAAGCGCGGGGCCCTCACGCGGGCGCGCTCCTCTCATTCTTCCGTTGGGCCGGGAGGCTGGAGGGCAGGCGGCGGCGGCGGCGGCGCATGCGCCGAGGGCGGTAGGAGCTGCGGGCCGCCGAGGGCCGACTGCGCCTGCGCGCTGGTTGCCTGGCTACGGCGCGATCGCGGGCCCCGAGCGGCGCCGGAAGTTGGTCGACAGCGACCGTCAGTGCCCGTCCCGCGTCCTGGGGTTCCCCCGGCGCGTCCTCTGCAGGCCGTTCGCTCCGCAGAGGCCCCGGCGGGGAAGGGCGGCCCGGCCACCGCGCGGAGCCCGGCCTTCGCCGACCCCCGCAGAAGGACGCGCGGGCTCCGCGTCCCCGAGCTCCGCCCCGCGCCCGCGCCGCGCCGGGCCCTCCCACGCCCACCCCGGCCCCGGCCCCGGCCCCGGCCCCGCAGTCCTGCCCTGGAGCGCGGTTTTCCGGCTTCGTCTCCTTGGCCGCCAGCCCCGCGCGGCCCTGGGGTCCCAGCCCTGGCCTAGTGCACGCTGGTGGTGAGTGGGCGCTCGGGCGCCCGGAGCGACCCAGCGGCGGGGCGAGGCGGGTGGGTGCCCCTGCCCCTGCGACGGCCAGGCCAGGCGGCATCACGCCCCCGGCCCCCGCGGAAGATCGCAGGGAACGGTGGGCGCTGTCATCTGTGCCCTGCGTTTCCGGAGGAGCCCAGGGAGGCTGGGCGGGTGAGGAAGCGGCCATCCATGTGCGGCCCACTCACCTGCACCCCTCCCTTGAGAGGGCCGGGAGGAGCCGCGGCATTCCTCTGCAGCTCCTTCCAGAGGGCAGGCGCCGTGGTGGGAGTGCCCGCCCGAGGGCATCGCCGAGGCTGAGCTCCCAGCAGCGGCGGAGGTCCTCCCTTTGGGAGCCACCCCGGTCCCCAGCGGGGCGGGAGACTGGTACCTGTGCCACGCCAGCAGAGCCCCAGGCGGTGCCGGGAGAGGTTCGGCCCGGCTGACGTGGCACCAGGGCCACTCTGCTCAGCTAACATTTGCCTTTCCGGAGTCAGATTCCTGCCCTGTTTGAACAGAGTTAGGGAACACGTGGTAGGGCGCAGCCCCAGACCGCTGGGCGAGGCTGCAGTGACAGCCCCACTGCCTCCGTCTTTCCGGTGGTCCAGGCGCTCTGCACCCTTCGCTTAAGAAGGTGTCATTATTAGCGCTTCCCAAAGAGGGGAACACAGAAGTGGGTGCAAGTTGAGTTCAAAGAACCCAAGAGCCAAGAGCCCAGGACTCGACCCTCTAGGTTCCTCCGGAACCCTGTGGTCCCACGCAGATGGGCTCTAACCCTCGGAGGCCATAGCTGCAGAAGCCAACCCTGCCCTAAGCATAAAATGGAAGGTCTCTGGACCCCAGGGCAGGAGCCCCAGGGCAGGGATGTTAGAAAGCAGCTTATGGTGGCTCCTAGGGGTGTGGAGCACCATATCACCTGCAAGGGATTGGCCGTCTTTCTTCCCCTCCTCTCCCTAATCCTAGGAGTGCATGGACACAGCTCTCAGCAGTCTGTGGCCTGATGTGGAATAGAGGGTTCCTGCACCCTACACCTGAGCCCATCCAACTCTGGGCTCTAGACTGTTCCGCCGAAGGCCCGGCCTGCCCCGAGACGCTGTGTGCCTATTCTCAGCATCAGGTCCTGGCGGCTAAGATAGAGCAGCATAAGCACCTAAACACTTCAGGGCTGAGATGGGTGCTGCTGATCCGTGTGTCAGGACATCAGGCCTGGTGGGGGCAAATGGCGACATCAGGTGAACAGCTGCGAGCCACGGGCCTCCTGCCAGTGCTGGGAAGGGTCCCGTCCGTGGTGGCCATTGCCATTCCTGGCGGAGGTTCATTGCCTTTGGCTGCAGCATCCACTGGTTTCTCCATCCTCCCAGTCTCTGCCCCGCTCACACTTGGAGGCTGGACACAAAAGTCACCACCTCCCTGAAGCCCCCCTAGGTGGGCCAGAATCAGCACCTGGTGCAAAACTCCGTGGCCACTGCTGTACCGCATTATGCAGAGCACACCGGACAGGCTCATGCGCGTCCAGGCTGTGCCAGGAAACCCTCTGCCCTTGCGTCTTCACAGCCGTGCTCACAGCGTGTCCTTGGTGCCTCTGTCTGGTCAGCTCCTCCCGTTAGCCATGCTGTCCAGCACGGTGGCTGCTGGTGCGTGCTGTCAGCGTGAGCTGCGCTCTAAGTGTAAACTACGTGCTGGCTTGTGAAGGGTACAAATATCTAATCAATCATTTTTTATTGCACATTAAATTGACTATCTTGGAGGTATTAAATAAAATACTATTAAAATCTATTTCACCTGTCTCTCTTGTTTTCCACATGGCTGCTAGGAAATGTGAAGCTGTTGTATTTCCGCTGGACCATGCTCGTCTCCAGGCGGGCACTCAGCCTCCCTAGCCCGTGCGTACAGCCTCCTACTACAGGGCCCTGACATGCCCGAGGCTGCCAAGTGGACCTGGCACTTTGCTGACAAGCAGCGGTCCTCTGGGGAGCCCCTGGGGGAGCAGTGGTCTCAGCGAACGCAGGACAGCCCCTCCCCGTGAGTCTCTGACCCTCTTTCCTATCTGGTATACAATAGCAGTGGCTATTGTCTGGGGGCTCATGGAAGTATAAGGGGCAGGTGTCCCCCCCGCCGGACACTCAGTCCTGAACAGACCCTTAGTCTTGAACACTGAAGCTGGAGGCTTGGCCTGGAGAGAGGAAGGGGCAGCCTCTGTGAGACAGGGTTGGCCGGGTGGTCCAGGCAAAAAAACATAGGAAGGCCTCCGAGGTGGAGAGAGCCAACACAGGGTGCTTCCTGGAGGAGGAGGAAACGGTCAGGAGGATGGAATCATGGGAGCGGAAGCACATCTGGAGGCAGGGTCATAGCTTTCGTTCTGTGGCATTTGTTCAGCAGGTCCCTGCAATAAGGGGTGTCTGTTAACATGCCACCAGGCTGGCCAGAGGGTGGGCCAGGCTTCCTCTCCTTCTCATGGAGGAGAGGAAGTCACCCCGTGAGGGTAAGGCCACACCCCAGGGCCATGGTGGGCAGCATGGAGGGAGCCTCAGGCCCACTCGCTTCCATGGGCAAGGCTTGCCAAGCACACAGCATAGGATCTGCAAACATGCCCGCCATGATGCCACCCCTTGCCATGTTCTCACATCTGAGCCTCATGTGTGCTCACCATGGGTGTGGAGCAAGACAGCGCTGTCCACTGTCCAGGCCTTCCCTGGGTCTGCCATCTGGGCCTCCCTTCCCGAGGTCTGCCATCTGGGCCCTCCTTCCCCAGGGCCTGCCGTCCGGGCCCTCCTTCCCCGGCCCTCCCAGGGCTGACATGGGGCCGAAGGTGCATCCCTGCCCTGGCAGATGTGCCCCTGCTCTGGGCTGCTGGTGGATGGGTCCCACAGTGCCTCTCCCAGCACAGGCAAAGGCATCTGCCTGTGGACGTCCACCTGGCGAGCAGATCACAGGTAAGATGGTTCCAGCGATGGAACCAATGCTGTGTGTCCAGCTGTACTGCAAGCTTTCAGAAGCCGGAAACAGGCGTACAGCCGTGGGCAAGCTCTCCAAGCCTCTGCCTCCTCCCCAGAAAAGGAGGTGATAGCCTTGCCTGTCCCCGGCCTCCTGCAAGGGCTTCCTGGACCTGACCTCAGGGTGGCAAGCATGCCCTCCACACCAGGCCTCCCCCCTGGCATGGGACACATTGGTGGCACTGCGGCAGCCTCGTTACTACAGGAGTGTCATGTGCCTCATCTCCAGAATCTTCAAGCATGTTGGGTACACAGCAGGTCTCAGAGAACATTTCTCTGGAATCATGAAGCCAAGTACTTAACATAGAAGGTGGTAAAAGCCCGAGGCTGACGTCAGCGTCACACCAACCTGGGACTGTGGGTCCCCAGAGCTACAGGAGGAACTGATGAGTGTCCTTGAGCTGCAGAGGGGGCCCCGGTAAACCCACGAGTCCTCCGTCCCCAAACCATGAACAGATGTCTGCTGAGCCCCTGCTGCACCCCAGGCACTGCTGGGAGTTGGGCTGTGGCCGTGAGACAGGCAGGCCCAGCCTCTGCCCAGGGGAGCGTGGATGCTGGCCGGCCACAGATGTGCCCATGCAGAGGGCACCGTGCAGTGCCTACTGGGGACAGGCAGGAGGAGAAGGAGCATTTCTGGCTGAAGTGCAGTCTGCACGAGGCTTCCACGGGGCGAGGGGTTGGTGGTTGTGGGCTGGTGTGGGCTCTATGGGCCTGCTAAGGGACTTGCGGGTGATGTCTGGAAGTATGGGAAGCTTCCAGAGGCTGTTCAGCCAGGAGGGATGCACCAGTTTGGGCCCCAAAGGCTCTGCAGGTGAGAGTTAGGGCTAGGGCCTAGGGAGAGCCAAGACGGGGAGGCAACCTCAGGTGCCCTGGGAGAAAGAGGAGCTGGACCCAGAGAGTGCTCAAGGGCAAAGCCCCAGTGCGTGGAGTTCACATGCCAGGCAGGCAAGACTCCTGAGCATTGAGTGGTGATTCCAGTGACAGGCACGGACTTGGTGGCCTGGGGACTGTGGGCAGGGAAGAGAAAAGGGCCTGGGTGGAGCTGGGAACAGTTCCAATATCCAATGCCACGTTGGCCACGGCATTAACTCCTGGCAAAGTATCTGAAGCCAAGCTGGCCACGGTATTGAGTAACTCCTGGCAAAGTGACCCAGAAAGCCCCTTCTCCCCTCTGGGCAACCGTCTCCCTGTCTGAAAAGTGACCAGGCTGGATAGCTTCAGCTCTGCAGGCCCTCCCGGTCCCGAGGGGAGGCAGCTCCTGGTGGTTTGACACAGACCAGGAATCACACAGCCCTGGCTCAATTAATGGGTGAACCTGGCTAAGCCACCTGACCTCTTTAAGCCTCAATTTCCTCATCTGTAAAGCAGGATAATAGCACAGTCCCAGGGGATGGCCCTGGGCGTTGGGTGAGGACATTTGGAAAGCAGGGAGCTCACCTGACCCGTGGTCACGCGGGAGGACCTGAGGTGCACCGGCAGAGCACTGCCGCTAGGGGGAGGCAGAGAGCTGCCTCCGAGTTGGCCAAAGTCAGTACCAGGCTCGCTGGTCGCTGGGCACCGTGTCTCACACCTGTCATCTCAGCACGTTGGGAGGCCAAGGTGGAAGGATTGCTTGAACCTAGGAGTTCGAGACCAGCCTGGGCAACATAGCAAGGTTCCCTCTCCATAAAGAAAAAAAAAAAAA
>NW_022437066.1:1531282-1600969 GCF_009761245.1 Sapajus apella | reverse complement strand
TTGTTTTGAGACCAAGTCTCACTCTGTCACCCAGGCTGGAGTGCAGTGGTGTAATCTCAGCTCACCGCAACCTCCTCCTTCCAGGTTCAAGCGGTTCTCCTGCCTCAGCCTCCCGAGTCGGTGAGATTATAGGTGCCCACCATGGTACCCAGCTAATTTTTGTATTTTTAGTGGAGAGGGGGGTTTCACCGTGTTGGCCAGGCTGGTCTCGAACTCCTGACCTCAAGTGATCCTCCCACCCTGGCCTCCCAAAGTGCTGGGATTACAGGCGTGAGCCACTGTGCCTGGCCAGAAGTTATACACTTTTCTAAGGTTCATTTTGTTAAATGAAGAAATGCCAAACAGAACGATCGAAGCTATGGTAGAGCGTGCGTGTTTGTGTGCACCAGAGGACACTTTCGCCAGAAAATGCCACGCAACAGAGTGGAAGATATGCCGAAAGTCGCAGCAAACATCGCGCGTGACTCTGTAGGAAATGATGGATTCCCAACAAACACTGAGAGCGTGGCCTGTGCTGTGAAGTCCGGGAATGGGCCGCAAGTTCAAGGCTGTGTGAGGAACACCGGAAACCCACCTATGAGGCCCTGGTCACCCAGCACCTGTCAGGTTGGGCTTAAATAAAACTTTACAGGTCAGTCCCACAACCTCCATGAGCCTGGACTTGTCCACCTTACAATGTGGACGGTTAGGATGCCTGCTGAAGAGGCCGCCAGGCTTAACTGTGCCAACGCGGCATGCAGGTGGAGAATGCGCTCGAAAACCTTGTAATGATGACAAGAGCCGTTCCCTTTCTGCGCCATCACCCTGCACCCGGCGCGCACCAGTCGCCCACCACAGCAGGCCCAGGGCCAGCACCCAGATCCCCGCTTGACCCAGGAGGACACTGAGATGCAGCAACAGCCAGGACACTAGCTGCCAGGTGGAAAGTGACCAAAGACACAAAGTGACCAGATCGGGAGTCTCCTGGGGGCAGGCCCGTGAGGCGCCGCTCGGCACCTTCAAAACACAGGCGGAGAACAGCCTTTCCCAAAGCGCGCTCACTCACAGACCCCGTGTCTTCATCTGCAGAGCCTGGGTGATGTGGGAGGCCCTGCAATGTCCCTCTGAGAGACCTCCACTCACGCCAGCACTTTCAATGCGCTGGGACCGACCTGAACCATGACGTTTAGGTTTCATTTTGAAACACTTTTACAGAAGAGTACGCTGGCGCCCCACCGGGAATTTCTACTGGCAGACGCTCACCGCAGGAAGCAGCCGCGTGGCGCTCCCCTTTGTCTGCCTGTGCCCAGCGCTGTCCCTCCAGCAGAGCTCCTCAGGTGTGGTTCGTGGATTGGGCCCATGATGAGAGAAGGAGCCACACAGAGGGAAATCAGCTCCGCCGCTGAGCAGGCAGTCCAGCCCCCTGACACCCTCTGCAAGTAAGACTTTGGGGACGAAGGCGACACAGGGCTTGTCAGTCCCCAGAGCAGCCTGGGGCTACGGCACTGCGCTTCCCTCTTGAACTGGGGGGACCCCTGCCTGCCAGGGGGCCTGATCTGTGAGCCCTGACAACGCCGTGTCTCCTGGCTCTCAGGACTCTCCTTTGCTCTGGCCAGAGGGACGCAGTGCCACACTCAAGGTTCAAGCTGGCAGCGCCGTGGAGCGAGTCTCCAGGCTGAAGATACACTGTCTGATCTCCTGCACTGGATGGAGCTGCCTGGAGCCCCGTGGCATCCGGCTGAAGTCTGAATCTGCACGTGGCCACAAGGCAGCCATGAGCCACGTGGAGCTAATGAACACCGAAAATGTGGCCAGGCCCAACCCAGGGGCTGTGAGTATACCGTGCACCCTGGGTAAGACGTAGTACCAAAACCGGAAAAGGAAGTACAATGCCTCTCACTTTTTACGTGTTGAAATAGTAATATTGTGATATATTGGATTAACTAAGCTATAGTATTAACATACGCTTTGCCTGTTTCTGTTCAACTTTTTCATGTGGCTACTGAAATAAAGTTGCCTATGTGGCCGGGCGTAGTGGCTCACACCTGGAATCCCAGCACTTTGGGAGGCCAAGGTGAGAGGATTGGATGAGCCCAGGAGTTTGAGAACAACGTGCGCAGCAAACTGGGACCGTGTCTCTACAAAAATAAGAACAACATTAACCGGGTGAGGTGGTGTGCACCTGTAGTCCCAGCTGGTGGGGAGTCTAAGGCAGGAGGATCACCTGAGCCTGGGAAATCGAGGCTGCAGTGAGCTCTGATTGTACCACTGCACTCCAGCCTGGGTGACACAGCGAGACTCTGTCTCAAAATAAATTTTTTTAATTAAAAAAAAATAACATATTGAGGTGAGGATCACAGAACCTAAAATTAACCACTTTAAAGCGCACGTTAGGCCCGGGCACAGTGGCTCAGTGCTGCTCATCTCAGCACGCTGGGAGGCCGGGGCGGGCAGATCACTTGAGGTCAGGAATTTGAAACCAGCCTGGCCAACGTGGTGAAATCCCATCTCTACTAAAATTACAAAAAAATTAGCCAGGCGTGGTGGTGGGTGCCTGTAATCACAGTTACTCGGGAGGCTGAGGCCGGAGAATTACTTGAGCATGGAGGCGGAGGTTGCAGTGAGCTGAGATCACACCACCGCACTCCAGCCTGAATGACAGAGTGAGATTGTCTCAAAAAAAAAGTGTCCACATTATTGGCATTTAGTGCGTTCGGAGCAGTGTGCACTCGCCGCCTCTCCCTGGGTCCAGAACATCCTTGTCACCCCAAGGTAAACCCCACAGTAAAACAGACCTTTGGCAGCCACTCCTCCTGCCTCCCCCTCCTGGCTCTGGGAGCCACCAGTCTGCTTTCCGTCTCCATGGGCTCAAGTACCAAGGGCACTTCACAGAAATGGAGTCAGGCCATCTGCGGCTGGCGTCTTTCCCCGAGCGCGGGGCTTCCACGGCTTTTCTGCCCGTGGGCGTCGGCGCCTCCTTCTTCTCCGCGGCCGAGTAATAACCACTGCGCGCTCACAGGGCTCCCCGGGGAAGTGGAGCCCATCGGACATGCGGCTGGCGAGCAGATGTTACTGCAGGCACTCGCCACGCGACAGTGAGGCCCACGGTCCCGGCATCTGCGGCGGCAGGTAGGAAGTTTGACGGCATTGGAGCCGAAGGCTGCCGGGCTCCAGGCCCAAGGAGAGCGCACGTTTCAGTCCAAGTCCGAAGGCAGGAGGAGACCCACGTCCAGCGCGAGTGGCCGGGTGGGGGGACCACTCGCACTTGGCCTGTTGTTCTGCCCAGGCCGCAGTGGACCACATGGCGCCCACCTACATTGGGGAGGACAATCTGCCTTCCACAGGCCGTGGATGCAAATGCAAACCTCATCCAGAACACCTGGGAGCCACACTCTGGCCAGATGACCCGGCCAAGCTGACCTGAGGTCACCGTCACAGCGGACGCCATGTTGTGCGGACCCGTCGTTGGCAGTGGACGCTCGGGCCATCCACGGCTATCCCGAGTGGTGCTGGGAGAGCAGGTGGCCACGCGCGTTTGTTTTGAGTCCGTTTTCAGTTCTTTTGGGCAGCCCTCCAGGAGTGGAATTTCAGAGCGCGGGGAGTGTTCTGTGAGGACTCAGGCTGGGTCCAACCCCTTGGAAGACGAGCGTCAGGCCGCTCACTGCAGATCCACAGTGCCACCCCAGTCCTGGTGCCCAGCACTGCCTCGCCGACGCAGCCCCAGCCATAGCGGAGGCCTTGGGCTCACATGCTTCCTTGAAGAGGCTGGGCCCAGGGCGGGCAGTGCTTTGCAATCCAGACAGGGTCTCAGACTTCCCACGGTTCTGGTCTGAAGCCGCTGGCCTGCCCTGAAGGTGTGGGGCCGGGCGGAGGCCCAGGCAGCAGGGAGAAAAGGGGCCCACACTGTGCAGGGCGAACAGCTCGACTCAGGGTGGGGCTCCAGGATGGTGCTGCCTCTGCAGCACTCAGCCAGGCCCTGGGATCACAGATCTCTCTGGACTCCACCATGCCCATGCTGCCCTGCTCGGAGGGCTGAGTCCGCCCCGTGGTCTGCGGCCTGCAGAGGGGCTTCCACTGCCTCAAGGCCCTCCCTGCATGCCCTACCGCTGCAGGGCTCCCTGAGGGTCTGTCCCCAGGATGGCTGGGTGGGGCCTTCACCCCTCTGAGGCCAAGAGGAGCAGAAGAGCCCCGAGCTGCCAGGAGGGCCAGAACCACGCATGGGTGTCCTGGGAGCCCGGTCACCCCAGACAGGAGCCCCCCTCCCACAGGGCTACTCACCGCTGTGTCTCCATCTCCCTACAAGAGCCTGGCCCAGGCAGGCTGCAGGCACCATGGAGCCCCAGAGATGGCCTGGCCCCCGCACCCCTCTGGGCGGGGACTGGGTGGCCTTGTGGTCACTCTCCATGCAGAGACGGCCCACAACTCCTGGCTCCCTCGAGCATGGCAGCCCGCCCTCTCGCCCACCTGCCCTCCCTCCCAGAGGCCACGCAGAGGGCAGTGGAAGCGGACCACCATCAGTATCATTTTTATTGCAAATCAGTTAACAAAAAAGATGAAAAAAATATGTCATCTACAGTTTTGCATGTAGATCACTTTTTAAAAAGTTGTCTTTTTCTGTAAACTACACTCTATCTTACAAAACACAGTGAGAATCAACATCTTGGGACCTGTCTGGTCATGCCCCCCGGGGATGGCACAGCTTGGCACCCACAGAGCCAGGGAAACTGCCCTGAGGAGCGCAGGCAGCGGAGGCTCCCCCAGCAAGCCGGACCTGACGTCCCTCATCAGCATGACACACGACAGACTCATTCATTGAGATTTTTTAAACAAAATCCACCTTTAAAAACATATTTACAGACGTTTCTTCTGCCATAGGCTATACTTGGTATCGCAAGAATCTGCTCCTCCCAAACTAGGAGGGGTGGCCTGAGGGCAGCCCCCCGCCTCCCTCCAGCCCCCGCCCGACCACGCGCCCCCACAGCTGCCAGGGCCGTGGGGAGAGGACTGAGGGACACAGCCCATGGCATTCCACAGCTCGATGCGGCTGGCTCTGGCAGGTCTCCTACGAAACACGAGAGCCCACGCGGAGTCGGGTCCCACAAGCCGGGACCCAGGCTGAGCCGGCGCGTCGGCCTCAGGGCCTGGGGGACGCTGTTCGGGCTGAGATGCTGGGGCCGCCGCCGGGGTCAGCCCAGGCAGTGTCTTTCCCCAGAAAGGGGCAGGATTCCTCCGTGTGTGACCCAGGCGAGTGCCACGGTCCACACACCTCATGTCTCACATGGACGATGCCCAAATTTCAAGAATGGGCCAGGGGCCAGGGTGGTTCTGGAGAGACCAAGAACCTGCCAGAACAACGAACTACGACGTCAGACTGAGCCCGAAACGAAGACTCACGACCGGTACCGTGGCTGTGCTCCCGCCATACGGATTCCAAGAACACATTTTCGAAATCACGCTTGCAAAACCTCCTTTAAAAACAACACTGAAACAGCTAAACCATATCCTTTTCCTCGTTTCCTATTTCAGATGCAAGCTGATCCACATGCCGAAGGTGTAGGTTCTGCCTCAGTTCAGCTCTGGGAGCAGCTCCTCACAAACACAGAAGATGCTGTCGCAGCGGCCTGGGCTCGGGGTTGGTGGGCATCGGGGAGAGGGCACAGCCCGGACACCCAGGAGCTTTCTGGACCACCTCGTGCAACTTCCCTTCTCCAACATCACTTCTTTTTGGATTTTGAAAAAATGAATCAATAAATAAATGGCATTTATAAATCATGAATCTTTGTTTATATTTTATAAACACAGAAGAATCTTTTTATCCTGCGTAGGAAAATCCTGGCTCTCAGGACTTGCTTGTTTTCTTAGAACAGATAAAAGTTTCTACCTGGAGCCAGATAAAACAGTACATATAAATAAAAAGGCAGTGTTCCTGTGTAAAATAAAAGTACATAAATAAATACCAAAAAAAAATTAAAATCCTTTTTCTTATTTTGTATAAAAACATGTGTTTTAAAAAACGCTCCTCTGGTCGGCCCCAGCGTCCACAGAGCGCGCACCGACGCCAGCCGGGCTTGGGAACGGAAGCCGGGTCCCGTGGGGCCCGCGGTTTACTTGAAGGCCTCCGGAATGCGGGCAATCTGGGACTGCATGCTGGTGGGCGGGCTGGAGACGCCCTCGGACCAGTCAGAGACGTTGGAATGTGGGGACGAGCTGGACCACGGGTCGGGGGACTCGGGAGACGGGGTGAGGAAGGGGTGCTCGGGCACCTGCAGCTGGTGGCTGGGGGTGTTGTCCACGGGGGAGGAGGAGTAGCTGTGCTGCGAGGGGGGCGTCAGGAACTGGGCCGCGGTCACGGGTGGGACCAGCGAGGACGGCAGCGACGTGGGCAGGGCGGGGCTCTCCTGGGGCAGGATGGTGTGCGCTGCCAGGCCACTGGGGCCCAGTGGCTGCACGTCCGCCTGGCTGGGCTCTCCGCTCAGGAAGCTCCGCCCCAGGTGGCCGCTGGCTGAGGAGCTCACGCTGAGGTGCGGCTGTGGTGGCAGCGGTGGCTGCAGGCTTTGCTGCTGCTGGATGTTTGGTGGCTGCAGGTTCTGTGGCTGCATCTGTAAGTTCTGGGGCTGCACCAGGTGAGGCTGGGTGGCCAGCCGGGTGCCGGGCAGGCCCTGGTAGCTCATCATCTGGGGCAGAGCGCTGGCAGCAAGGCCGCCATGCAGAGGGCCCACCATGCTGTGCTGCAGGGAGGGGGCCTGCGAGCCCAGGGGGCCCGGGGCCACGCCCCCCCCGCAGGGGGTTGTACTGGTTCGGCACCAAGCCGCTCTGCAGCCGGGACAGCCACTCACACTGACCATTCAAACTGGTGGACCCGCCCACAGTGAAATTCACAGCCCCTCCGCTGCTGGAGCCCAGGACGGTGCTGGTGCCGGACGCCACGGGCAGATGGGAGAGACGTGGGGGGCCGGCTTCAAAGGCCAGCCGGCCGCCCCCACCCAGCGCCGCTATCTCGGGCTTGGCTGCCACGTTCAGGTGCCCGATGCCCAGGTGGGTGTCAGGCATGCCGGGGAGGTGGGTGAGGGGCACGGATGGAGGCTGCTGGAATGGGGAGGGCAGCAGCGGCGGCGAGGCCACGTCCGACAGGTAGCCGTGGGGGGACTCCAGGGAGTCCACGGGTGAAAGCATGCCGGAGCTGTCCAGCAGGCAGCCCTTGCCGTCCTGGGACTTCTTCCTCCGCGCCTTGAGGTCCTTGGTCTCCTTGCCGCCGCAGGCCAGGCCTTTGCTGCTGGGCTTTCGGACCTTCTTGCCCTGCACACCAGGCTTGAGGCTGCCCAGGTAGCCGTTGGGCGAGCACAGCGTGGGCGACAGGGTGGGCGTGCCCCCCAGCGGGGCCCCGTGCAGCTGCGGGCTGCGCACCAGGTTGTACTCGTCCAGCAGTCTCACGATGTCGTGGTGCATACGCTCCTGCGCGATGTCCCGCGGCAGGCGGTCCATGTGGTCCGTGATGTCCCGGTTGGCAAAGTGGCCCAGCAGCACCTTGGCGGTCTCATAGCTGCCCTCCCGGGCGGCCAGGAACAGGGGCGTCTCCTCCTGGGGGGCGAGGGTGGGGCCGGTGAGGGGAGCCGGGCCTGGCATGTGGACCCTCCCCGAGGCTCCATCACCAGAGGGAGCAGCAGCACACCCTCCTCCTCGGGGACAAGCGGGGGAGGAGGGGTGGTGCAGGACGTCCCTCGGGACCCCGGCCCCGCATCCAGCAATCAGCTGGCCTGACTCTTGTTAAACGTGAAGGCTTCAATACGACTTCTGAAACCCACCCAGAGGGGGTCTGTGCAGTCCTCTACCATATCAGCAGGGCCCCACCTTTATGTGGGGGCCACAGACCCCACTGAAAATCTAACCAACTGCAGCCCCTCTTCCCTGCTCCCAACAAGGCACAGAAAGAAATACCTGCACCAGCGAGGGTACCAGGGAGGGAGCTCGTCATCTGGACGGCCACCAAGCCCCTTCCTAGGGTCCCCTCTGTGTGGTGGACACGCCACAGGTGTGGGTGAAGCTGCTTCAAGGGGGTGGGAAAGGGCTTCCCAGCCCTTGGTGCCCCGTGGGGCCCGGTCTCCGTGGCAGCACCGGGGATTGCCTGGGCCAACATGCCTGGATGCCCAGGCCCGCCGTGTGCCCTCGCCCAGGAGGGAGAGACAGCTTAGCCTGACATGCTGAGGGGGCAGCTGGAGTTGGGGGTGGAGGTGGGGCTTCGGGCGGCAGGGAGATGGGGGCATCTGCACCTGTGCCCTGAACGCCCCTGGCACCCAACAGTAGCTGCTCGGGTCAGATACTCGCCCAGGAACTGCAGGGCCAGGATGAGGGCTGGGGGTGGCTCCACTCAGAGGAAGGGCTGCTCACATTCACCCCAAGAGGCCCCGCCCTGCGGGGAGCTGCTGCCACGAGTGGTGACACTACCTGGGTCACCCGTTCCCATCCTCACCCCCACCTGGTAACAGCTGGGGACAGAAGGTGAGGTCCAGGTGACGGTGACAGAACAATGACAGGGGCTCCATTCCCTATGCCAGGCTGTGTGACCCACCGTGACTGCAGCCCAGGAGGACAGGGCTGGGTCGACCGGGTGACGGCCGTGTCCTGACAGTGGACCTGCACTTGGGAGGGCTCCGTAAACAGGGGCTGAAGGAGGGGATGGGCGCTAAGGAGGTGCTGGCACCATGTGGGCGGGGCCTGTTCTCGGGCCCAGGAGTCCTTGAGACCCCGTGGCTCAGGCCCTTGCCTCCCTGTGCCCCGTGGGTTTGGCGCTCACTTCCCCGAGTTGCTCAGGCCCTTGCCTCCCTGTGCCCCATGGGTTTGGCGCTCACTTCCCTGAGTTCTGTGGGTTCAGACCTCTTGTCCCCCGTCATGTCCTGGTCTCGCGCTCACCTTGTTGTTCTGCATGTCCTTGTTCGCCCCGTTCTTCAGGAGCACCACTGCGGCGTCCACATTGTTCACGGCGGCGGCCCAGTGCAGGGCAGACTTGCCTGCGTGAAGGAAGCAGATGGGGTAGGTTGGAGACCAGCGAGCGGCAGCCCGGTCCGACCCTCCCTGTGGCAGCCCTGCCCCGCAGCAGCACAGGCCTGCCCCCGAGGGCTTACCCAGGTCATCCACGGCGTTGACGTCGGCATGCGAGTTGATGAGGTCCTCCAGCATGCCCTCCACGGCCAAGCGGGCAGCCAGGATCAGCGGGGTCGTGCCATCGTGCATACGGGCGTCCAGGTCTGTGGCTCGGTTCCGGATCAGGATCTGGGCCATAGGGAGAGGCTCAGGTGGGTGCCGGGCAGACAGCAACGATGCCTCCTGCCCAGAACATACGCCTGGACGGGAGGCCCCACTGCCCTCCGGACACAGACAAGACCCTCCTGAGATCTGCATGGCCGGGCAAGACGGGATGCCATGGGCTGCCCCTGAAGAGGGGCCAGGCGGGGGTAGGGGCTGTGCTGCTCCCTCTGGTGACAGTGGGGCCCATCGTGACCTCGTGTGGCCTCATCTAATCCTCACCGTGGTCCTAGCTGCCATGACCATCTCCAAAATAGAGAGGTCAAGTCCCTGCCTCCAAGAGGGAGCACTCATGAAGCCTGGCACACGGCCCTACAGCCGACTTAGAGGGGTGGGCAGCCCTTCAGTGCAGCCTGGCCTGGGCCTCCAGCGGGAAGGACGGGCCCTGGTCACTGGTGGGTAGAAAAGGCAGGGCCACTCGCCATGCAGCACGGGCCTGATTCCTGCAAAGCACCTGGGAACTTCTACATCTGTGCAAAGGTGCCGGGAGACGCACAGACCAGGCCTGCACGGGGCTCCCCTCGACACCCCTTCCGCTCACCTATGTTCATTTCTGCGGGACGACAATGTGTCCCGAGCTAAGAAATCATAAAACCACAGGGTGTGTGGTGACCGCCGTGGGCTGTGCCCATCCGAACCTGCGCCAGGGCTGCCTAGAGCCTGCGGGCCTGCAGCAGGGGTGACTGCAAAAGCAGTCCCTGCCAGGGAGGTTCCCTGGAGACCCAGGCTTCCAAATCCCTAACTCCGTTTTTGCCACGAGCTCGCCGGCAAGCTGAGCCCCAGGTCTGCAGGCACCGAGAGGCAGCCTCTAAGCCCTTCTCACTGCCGCAGGCTTCCCGGCAGCCAGGGCTGAGGCGGGGGCGGGGTCGCGAGAGGCTGTGGGGGGGACCTGGACCTTGAGCAAGGCCCACAACTCTGCCGGAGCCTGCCTTGCTGGGGGTGGGGAGGCCCTGCCTCACTCAGCAGGTCCCCCCGGCCACCTTCGGGACCCACCTCTACCTGGCTTCCCTGGGGGATGCAGATGGGCCTGACGCCCTCCCCCTTGAACGTCGCTGACTGCAAAGGTCCCGGGTGGAGGCACTAGCTGTTCCAGCCTCAGCTGTGCTCGAGGTCAGGCTCCCAGGGCCATGCAAGCCTGGCCACTGCCCGGGCCCAGCCGTTGGCCCGAGGAGGGCAGGTGGGCACCTAGACAGCCACTGCTTACCTGGAAGACGCCTTGGGCGTCGGCAGACACGGCCGCGTGCAGCGGAGTGCGGCCCATGTTGTCCTGGATGTTAGCGTCCGCGCTGGCCTCCAGTAGGCGCTTGGCGGCGTCAGAGCGTGAGTAGCGGGCGGCCAGGTGCAGGGCAGTCTCGCCCGTGCGGTCCGTCTGGTTGTGCAGGCTGGCGCCCTGGTAGATGAAGTCGGAGATGACAGCTGGCGCGTCCTCCTCCTCCTCACTGTTGCCCGTCTCCAGGCCGCCGCCGCTGCAGGAGGCGATCATGAGCGGGGTGAAGCCGTCTGCAGGGGCAGAGGAGACGGGAGTTCAGTCTGGAGGGCCGGTGCCCAGCTGCAGCCCGGGGGCAGGGGGACAGCAGCCCCGAGCCGGAGGGGCCACAGCGTGGACCCACCGCCCAGCGCTCAGGGACCCTGCGCACACAGCCACTGGGGGGCAGCTGAAGTCCGCCTCGGCTGCTCGGTGGACAGAGCCGAAGCCAGCAGTCAGCTCCAGGCAGGCAACGACACCCTGGCAGCTTCGCTTCCTGACCTGCCCAAGACCCGGCACCCAAAACCCACCCAGGAAAAAACAACGCCAGAAACATGCAGTTAGAAAATCAACACTTTGGCCAGGTGCGGCGGCTCACACTGTAATCCTAGCACTGTGGGAGGCCCAGGTGGGCGGGAGCTCGAGACCAGCCTGACCAGTATGGTAAAACCGCATCTCTACTAAAAATACACAAATTAGCCGGGCGTGGTGGTGGGTGCCTGTAGTCCCAGCTACTTGGGAGGCTGAGGCAGAAGAATCGCTTAAACCCGGGAGGTAGAGGTTGCAGTGAGCCAAGATTGTACCACTGCACTCCAGCCGGGGTGACAAGAGCAAGATTCTGTCTCAAAACAAAACAAAACAAAAAACAAAGAAAGAAAATCAATGTTTTCCATGTCTCCAGAAGAAGGTTTCAGAAGAGATTAATTTACAGGTGCAGAGTGAGCCTGCGGCAACACCCAGGAGGGCACTGCTGGGAGAACAGGACGACTCCGGGACCCCCCATCCACTCTGAACGGGAAACGCCCCAAGGATGAAAGCTCTTGCCCCCACCTCTAAATTTGCAGAGTATCAGCTGTACCACAGCCTTGGGGCTTAGGGGAGAGGGAGGTGGGCCGTGGGGCTGGGGAAGTCCTGGCCACTGGCATCCCTACCAGGCCCTCGGACGTTGACATCCATGCAGTCGACATCGACCTCGCCCTGGGGCGGCGTGGGGGCCATGGCCGACATGCGCAGGTCAGCGGCATCCAGGTGCTGCTGGGTCCACTGCCGGTGGTCTGTCTGGTCGTCCAGGTCAGGCAGAACCACGGGTTCCTCGAACTAAGTTGGGGGAGTGAGCAGAGCCATGTCAGGGCAGCCGGTGGCAGGAGCCTGGGGGCCCAGGAGCCCAGCGACTCACCCGGAACTTCTTGGTCTCCAGGTCCTCGTCCCCCCACTCATTCTGGTTGTCATCCATGAGGGCACCGTCTGAGGCGTTCTTCAGGGGCCTGGGGGTGAAGGGTCAGGAAGTGAGACTGAGCCAGCTCCCTAGGAAGCCCCCAGAGGCCCCTGGACCAGGCCTGGCATGGGAGGTGGGCCCTGGGTCGGGAGGGGCAGACCTCCAGTGAGGATGCCCGGCCAGGTCCCGCCTCCCCGACCCCCAGAAGCGTCCGCTCACTTGAGGCCCACGGAGTCCTCGCCAAGGGGCTCCCGCCGCTTCTTCTTGCTGGCCTCGGACACCTTGAAGCCCTCGGGGAACCAGAGCTGGCCATGTTGCCTCCGGCGCTTGCGGGACAGCAGCACCCCGCAGCCCACGAAGAAGAGGAGCACAAAGGCGGCTGCCGCCACGTACATGAAGTGCAGCTGCGCCGGCGGGGGCGGCTCCACGGTCTCACCTGCGGACACAGGGGACGCGGGCAGGCGCCCGGACATCAGGTGGCGGCTACGCAGCAGGCTGGCGGCCGAGGGGCAGCGCACTGGCTCCGCGGCCAGGCGCCTCCTCACCCACTCTCCTCCATCCCGCCCCCCAAAATAAGGTCATTTTCTACGCGATTAATCAGAATTGCAAACTATCGCTAAATTCTCTCCTGCAGCAGCCGACTCTATCTGGAGACGGCTTTTACTTTTTTCTCCTTTAAGGAAGGAGGATTAGTCAACTTCAAATCGCAGCACTCGCATTGAGCTGTTAAGACAAAGGATTTAGGGGGATTTTCAAGATACAAACTTCAACACTTCACATGACACCGATCAATTCTTCTCTCTCTCTCTTTTTTTTCTTTAAAAAGAGCCGTAATGATTTTGAAATAATACCCAACAAAGAATAATCGGGGGAAGGGGTGGGGAGAGAAGCAGGCACCCGCTTTCCCGTGGATGGGCTCCTTCCCGAGTGGCTTCACCGGCAGCTGTCACCGCCACAGGTCGGGGCGTAGTGCCATTCAGAAAATTCCAGAAAAGCGCTACCATCTTGGATGGTGACGCGCACACCCATGGGTGGCAACTGGCACAAAGAGCCAGCATGTTTGGGCCATGGGGGGGGTCGCATCCCCTGCAGGCGGAGCCTGTTCCCTGCGGTGCAGGGCTGGGGGCAAGGGCGGGGGCCATACTCACTCTGCACGGCCTCGATCTTGTAGGGGATGTTGAGGCTGCCCAGGGAGGCAAGCGCCCCCAGGAACGCGGCCACGTCGGTGGCGCTCTGGAAGCACTGCGAGGAGGCCTGCACACACTGCCGGTTGTCAATCTCCAGGTAGACGATGGAGCTGGGGGGACAACCGGGCAGGGGCTGGGACCCGAGGCTTCCTCCTCCCCAGCCCGCCGGCCCAGGATGATGCCCCCAGGACACCGAGGCCCATGATGCAACAGTCAGGACATGGCGGGGCAGCCGGGGCAGTGGGAAGCCAGGTCTGACAGCGGCTACTCCGGAGGAGACCAGTGCCGATCGCAGCTCATCCCTGATAACTGCCAACACTCTCTCCCGGCCCCACCCTGCCACCCTCTCTGGCTCCCGTTGGTGCCGTAAACACATTTCTCATCTCGGGACAGAGAATGTGCCAGGAGCCCAGTTCTCCCCCAGGAGCCATCCCCAGGCCCTGCAGGAAGCGCAGCTGTGCAGTGGGGGTGGGCGCAGCGGTGGTGGGCTGTGCGGTGAAGGGAGCTGGGGGTGATCCCTGCTCCCCGGCGGGGCTCCTGCAGCCCAAGGCTGGGTTCCTATGAGCAGGATCCCAACCAGCCTCTGAGATGATGCTTCTGGCCTCCAGGGCTGCCCCAAGGCAGCAGAACTAATGGGCAAACCCGCCAGGGTCAGGCACACCAGGGGCACAACTGACCTGGCCCCGGGTCCATCTGCCCCAGATGGAGTAGGTGGGGGCAGGAGCTTTGTGGGTGCCCCCTGCACTCAAGCTGCCCCGCCTGTGTTCTCCTGCTGTGGGCCCCCTTCCCCACCAGCTCCTCCTCTGTCTATAAGGCCCCTCCAGGACCTCTACCTGCCTCTTCTCCAGCCCAAGCCAGGCAGACACCATGCCGAGTGGCATTCTCGTCTGGGGCGGGTCTGTTCAGCCCTGTGGGAGCCCCCGGAGGGCTGAGCTTTTTGTTTTTAATTTCTTTTAATACTTTTTAAAGAAAGCAGAGACAGGGTCTCCCTGTGTTGCCCAGGCTGGTCTTGAATTCCTGGGCTCAAGGGCTCCTCCTGCCTCAGCCTCCAGAAGTGCTGGGATTACAGGCATGACCCTCCTCACCTGGCAGAAAACTGTGTTTTAATCAGTGTGGTTCCCAGTGTCTGGGGCACAGCTCAATCTCGAAATCACCTACTGGGCACAGGAGTGCCACCTGCACAGCCTGGGGAAGGCAATGGCCTGGGAAGGGGTGTGGCCGTGGGGTCAGGGTCCTGAGCTGGAATGCTGCCTCTGCTCCTTGCCCATGTGGGCCCTGAAGTCCCAGGTCCTCTCGGAACCTCCGTCTCTTTTACCGTAAGTGGAAAGAGTACTGCTGGCGCTGGCACCGGCCACAAGGGGCAGGGGGGCCATGGGGGAGAGCCCAGGTGAAATGTGGGGACTGATGGCGGGTGCGGGGCCTCACTCACCCACGGATGTCCATGGGGTCCAGCTCCCTCCGCCGCCGCCCGCCCCCGCCGCCACCAGAGAGCAGCGAGGCCTTCACCTGGCCCAGCAGGGAGCCGGGCGTGGCCCAGCCCTCGGCGGCGCGCTTGATGGGGTGCTTGCGCAGCTCCTCCTCGCGGCCGTAGTAGGGGAAGATCATCTGCTGGCCGTTTGCGTCGCGCTTGAAGACCACGTTGGTGTGCAGCACGCGGCTGAGCTCGCGCAGGAAGTGGAAGGAGCTGTTGCGCAGCTGCTCCGGCGGCATGAGCACGACCACCACCAGCGTGCCGGCCGCCAGCCTCTCGGGCACGTGCTCCGCGCAGTCCAGCCCGTCCCACTCGCACTCTGCGCTGTTGCAGCCCTGGTCACAGTGCCCGTCGCTGAAGTGGTCCTTGCAGTACTGGTCGTACAGGGGGCTGCGGGGGGTGGGACACGCTCAGGCCGCCTTCCCCGGGGGGCCTCGCACCCGACCCCCACCGTCCCAGCGCCTCCAGCACACGCCTCGAGGGACGTCCCTGCCCCCGCCGGACAGAGCTTTGGGGGCCGCATGCTGGCCTCCGGGCTCCGGGTCCTCCCTCGCCCCCGGGACGGCCCGCCCCGCAGCCGTACTTGCACTGGCCTTCCGCGCGCTGGCAGTCGAAGCCGTCGAAGAGGCAGCCAGCCGAGTTGCACTGGCTGTCACAGCGGCCGTCGCTGAAGTACTTCCAGCACTGCAGAGACTGCGTGCAGTTCTTCCAGGGGTCGTTGAAGTTGAGGGAGCAGTCGCCGCCGTCCCAGCCGCACGCGTGGCTGTTGCACTGCACGCTGCAGGCCTTATTGCCCGCGTCCTCCCGGCACTCCGGCAGCTCGCACGCCTCCTCGATCTGCGGCGGGGGGATGTCGCGCCCGGCCCCGCCCCCGAAGCTGTAGTCCAGGATGTGGCACAGGAGCCCGTTGAATTTGGCGGGGCACAGGCAGCGGTAGAAGGGGCTCTCGGACGTGGGCTCACAGGTGCCCTGGTTGTAGCAGGGGTTGCCACCCAGGCAGGGGCTGCTGGTGGGAAACTGGCACTCGGGGCCCGTGAAGGGGCCCAGGCACAGGCAGGTGGCGCTGCGCGGGCCGGAGATGCAGGTGCCGCCATTGAGGCAGCGCAGGCTGCCACACGCACGTGCGTCGTTCTCACACGTGGCGCCCTCGAAGCCCTGCCCAAGAGGGAAGACGGGACAGTGTCAGGGTGGACCACCCCTCGCCACCTCGAGCCCAGCCCCCGGCCAGCAGTGCCACCGCTCTCCCCTGACCTGGGAGGCAGCCTGCAGCCTCGCCCCCAGCAGCAAAACCCTTTACAAAACATTCTGTAGATGGAGAAAGATTAGGGGGCTCCAGGGGTCAGGAGATGGAGGAAAAAGTAAATTGGTGGAACGCTGGGGACTTTAGGGTGGGGACTCTCTGCCCCCATCCTGCGAGGATGGGAACGCATGTCATACCTCAAACCCACAACCACAAAGCCAAGGGCAAGCCCCAGGTAAAGAAAGGGCTGGCGCTGGTAACAGCATGTAAGTGCTGTGGCTCCCAAGTGAAACTGACGTGAAGCTGGTGCAAGCTGCTAACTAGGGGGGCGCATGCCGGGGGGCCGCGTGCAGGGGGGGCGCCCCAGGGACTCCACCCTCTGCTCCATGTTTCTACAAACCTAAAATGCCTCTAAAACTCATTTATTGAAACTAAAAAATGACACCGGGGTGACATGGCTGCTCCACCTGCGCCCTGAGGCCCACATCTGGACCTCTCCAGGTGCCTCCCGGGAGGGCCCCCACCCCCATGCACCCTGGCACCTACCGAAGGGCACTTGCAGATGAACCCGCGGGCGGTGTTGGAGGCCACGGCGCAGGTCCCCCCGTTCTTGCAGGGTTTGCCCTTGCAGCCATTGATGACTGACTCACAGCGGCGCCCTGTGGGGGAGAGCGGGGCAGTGAGACGCTCACCCTGCTGCCCTGTGGGCCCCACCCGCCCGGGCACGGCACCCACCGGTGTGACCCGCACGGCACTCGCAGTGGAAGTCGTTGATGCGCTGCACGCAGTTCTGGGTGCCGCGGGCGTCGCAGGGATTGGAGAGGCACTCGTTGACGTCCCCCTCACAACGCTCACCCACGAAGCCCGGCGGGCAGGTGCAGCTGTAGCCGCCCACCTGGTCCACGCAGGTGCCGTTGTTAAAGCACTTAGGGCTCCGGGACACGGGGTCGACGGGCGGGTTGCAGTCGTCCACGTTGATCTCGCAGTGCACACCTGCGGGGCCAGGCGCCATCAGGGGCCCGTGCTCACCACACCCCAGCCCTGCCGAGCCCCGTGTCCCTCCCAGATGACAAGTGCTGTGGTCTGGGGCTGCATGGACGCTCGGCAGAGGCAGGTGCCGAGGGTGCAGGGGAGACGTCTTTGCCGCTGGGATCCCCCGGCTCTGGGCCCCTTCCCCGGGCAGCTCTGCACTGGCCTTGGCCTCACAGGAAGATGGGAGTTTCTGGGCGGTTCCTGGATACCCCTGGCTGATCTCGAGGTGCCTGCCCTGCCCCCGCCCTGGCCCTGGCCGCCCAGATGCCAGCCCTCCATGCAGTGGCCCTTACCCTGCGTGCCCCGTGGGCAGGAGCACTTGTAGGTATTGGGGAGGTCGAGGCAGGTGCCCCCGTTCTGGCAGGGATGGGACAGGCACTCATTGATCTCCTCGGAGCAGTTCACCCCGTGGTAGCCGGCCACACACTGTGTAGGTGAGAGAACCGGGGGCTCAGCCCGCGCCAGGATGCGGCACTCCCGCACTCCACTGTGAGGGCTGGCAGGGCCACATGAGCTACCCTCAGTCCCCCTTGCTCCTGTCAGACCTGGAGGGAGAACGCCCCCGCCCCTCACCCTCAGCAGACCCTACAGCACTGTCTGATGGGGCTAGGTGGACCCCGTCCTGAAGGATAGAGGTGAGGGCCTCTGGGTAAGTGCTGGCCAAGCCCAGATAAAATCTCGGGGAAGAACCCCCTCCCACTTCTCAGCATATTCACCCTCCTTCGGGCTCTCCACAGGCCACCTCTTCCAGGAAGTCTACCCTGATTACCCCAGCTCTCCCTTAACGATCCTGGACAGTGTGTGGGCCTATCAGCTTTTCTCCCCTGTGCCAGCTCCCAGTCAGGATCTGGTGTGTGGCAGCACCGGTGCTGGTCACAACCCCCACTCTACAATGGGGTCCCCACCTTGCAGGAGTAGCCGCCCAGATAGTCAGTGCAGGTGGCCCCATTCTGGCAGGGGCTGGGTGAGCACTCGTCCACCAGGTCCTCACAGTAGCTACCCGTGTAGCCCGCCTGGCAGCGGCAGTGGTGTGTGTTGCCGGCGTCCACACACAGCCCCCCGTGCTGGCACAGGCGGGCAATGTCAACACCTGCAGGGGATGGGGTGGGGGGCAGGTGAGGCCCAGGCCTACGCAGGACCTCGGTGGGCCAGGACCCGGTTGGTTGGGCACAGGAGGTTACCTTGCCGCTGGGCAGCCACCTCACATGAGACGCTGGGCACGTCGCAGTATAGGCCGGTCCAGCCACTGGGGCACTCGCAGCGGTACTGGGTGTGGGTCTGCCAGCATTTGCCCCCGTTCTTGCAGGGTGAGGAGTCACACCAATGCACGAGGTTCTGGGGACAGGCTGAGGTCAGCCACGTGCCTGCCCTCCCGGGCCATCCCTCCAGGCCACCCCCTAGGCCAACCCCCAGCCTTCCAGGCCACCCCCCAGGCCATCCCCCTGGGCACCCCCAGGCCATGCCCCCAGGCCACCCACTTCCCAGTTCAGAATGCATATCCGCCAAGGAGCCCCATTCCAACCCGTCCCACAGCCCATTCTACAGAAGCGGAAACTGCGGCTCCTGGATTCCCCACCACCCCCACACCAGGACCAGCTGGGCTGGGTCTCCCTCAGGGCCCTCAGCAGGTCCAGACCACCCTCGGCCTCTGCTCAGAGGAGCGTGTTTCCTCAATTCCCTAATTCCCGAGCTCCCGCCCTGGCTGCCGAAACCCGGGATTGAAACCAAGACGCCTGCTGCTCCCACATCAGATTCCCTCCCTGGCCACTCAGATCCCCAGGAGCCCTCCTCCCAGGGGTGCGGGGGTCCCGAGCCAACACAGCGGGGCCTGGGGGTGACCGTGACCGTTCCCCGCAGGCAGGCACCCCCCACCCCGGGCCCTTCTCGGGCACCTGTGGCCGCGCGCTCACCTGGCAGTTGGGGCCAGTGTAGCCTTGGGGGCAGGTGCACCTGTAGGAACCGCAGCTGTCCTGGCAGGTGCCGCCGTGCAGGCAGGGCTGTGAGTCGCACTCGTTGACGTCGTGCTGGCAGTAGCTGCCCGTGAAGCCGGGTGGGCACAGGCAAGTGAAGGAGTTGATGCCGTCCACGCAGGTGCCACCATTGAAGCAGGAGCTGCAGGCAGGCGGGGGCTGAGCGGGAGGCACTGGTGGGTCCTCGCTGGAGCAGACCCTACCTCGCCTCCGCTCAGCTCTGAGGGGCCTAATAGCCAGGACAGACCCAGAGCAGCCTGGCTGACCCAGGGAGGCCAGCGGGAGCCTGGGGCCCGGCTCTCACACCAGGTCATGCCTCCCTGCCTGCCTTTATGTCACGTCAGGAGGAGCTTTGCTAAGCACACAACAGTAGAGCGGTTAAAGTCAGAATGAGGGAGAAACCAGAACCTGTCCCAGCAACACGGGAGGTGACTACGTCAGACACCAGGAGCGACAATGATTTTACCACTGAGCTTCCTGGCAACCACAGCAAAAAGAAGACAAGAGTGACAGTTCTCGCCGTTGGTCACGACTACTGGGGTTCCTGGCGCAGGACACACGTGGAGATCACAACAGCCCTCTTGGGAGGGACGTGTCGGTACAACAAAGTGTCTGGACTCAGTGCCATGGCGCTAAGTGGCCACTGGGCCTGGGCGGATGCCTGCTCGGGGTGCCAGGCTGGCAGCGGCTGCACGCCCCACAGCGCCGTCTCCTCCCCAGCCTCCCGCAAGCCCCGCGCACCTCTCCGTGCAGTCGGGAGTGTTGTTCTCACAGTGGATCCCACTGAAGCCCGCGGGGCAGGTGCACGTGTAGCTGTCCACGCAGTCCGTGCAGTTGGCCCCGTTGCGGCAGGGGTCGCTGGCACACTCGTTGATGTCCTCCTCACAGAAAGTGCCCTGGAAGCCGGGCAGGCAGTCGCAGAAGGCCGTGTTGACACCGTCTGTGCAGGAGCCGCCATTGTGACATGGATCTGGGAGGCGATGGAAGGGGCCGTGTGAGGGGCAGGCACAAACCCGCACCTGTGGGAGAGGCTGGGAAGGCTGCGAGGCTGGGGACGGCCCAGCTCTTTGGGGCGGAGGCTGCGGCCAGCCGCCCCAGGACAGAGATGTCTGGTGGGGAGTCCCGGCGCCCGCAGGCTGAGTCATCCGGTGTCCTGTGCTTGGGGTCTCCTCTCCCCACCTGCTCCTGTCCTCACGCCCCAGGACAGGGGACGGCTTCGAAGGCCTCACACACTGAGCAGGGGAGGGTGACAGTTCTTGCCCCTGCATTCGGGGGACGCCAGCAAGACCCCCGGCTTCTGCGAACCTCAGCCTCTGTAAAGCAGAGCTGGGAGGCCTCATAAGGCCCAGGTGTGGGTGCAGGCCGGGCCCTGTGCCAGCCTCAGCTCAGGGAAGAGCCATGGGAGGAATCATCGTGACTCCTGTGCCACCCGGCTGGGAAGCGCGGGGAGGGGCGAGGGGCTAGAAGCTGGGCAGCCGGCCCTGGGGTCCTCCTGAACCAACCAGGCCACCCCTCAGCACATCCCCACACCTGGCCTGGCCCTCCCAGCCACACTCAGGCCTCCCTGGGCGCTTACAGCCAGTGCCATGAGCAGCAACCCTGCCCAGGCAAACTGAGGCCCGAGAGGTCCCCAGAGGCGCCTGAGCTGCGGCACTCACTGGGCCGGCAGTCGTCAATGTCCGTCTCGCAGTTGCGCCCGCTGTAGCCGGCCTGGCACTGGCAGCGGTAACCGCCCTGGGTGTTCTGGCAGGACGCCCCGTGCCGACACGGGCTCTTCACACACTCGTTGATGTCCACCTCACAGGTCTGTCCTGCAGGGCGGGAGGGGCCGGTCGGTCGCTCACCAGCAGCTCCCCAGCCCTCCAGGCCCTTCGCAGGCGGGCCCGCCTGGGTCCTCGGGCCTCTCCCAACCCCCAGAAGTTGGCCTCTGTGGCCCCAGGACCATCCTTTCTCCCGATTTTGACCTAAGGTCACAGGAACTCGAGTTGGGAAGGGCACTCCGGGGTGGATTCCTGACTCCAGAGCTTCTCCGACCAGGGCCCCTCTCCAAAGACTCGTCCAGCCTGCCTGGGAGCTGCCTGTGTCCCGCAGACGTCCTGACCTCCCGTCCCAGCCCCGCCGGGTCCTGGCCAGCCTCACCTTGCCAGCCTGTGGGGCAGACGCAGGAGAAGCTCTCGTAGTCCTCAGATTCCCTGCACTCCCCGCCGTTTCTGCAGGGGCTGGGGGCGCATGGGGCCAGCACCACCTCACACGTGGTGCCTGCGGGAAAGAGACACGCGTGACCTCAGGGCCTCACCCAGAGGGATCTCCCAAACGAAGGCCATCCGGCCGCTGCCTGCTGGCCTTTCCACCATCAGAGCGCTACTGGTTGTTTCTGCGGGGAGGCAAGTGCACGCCAGGACCCCCGTGCACTCCCCACTGTGCCTGAACCCTAACCAGGGGAGAAGCGGAGCACAGATGGGGGATGCTGAAGACAAACTGCACAAATGCCACGCTCAGAAGCCACCCCTCGTTCCTGGTCAGCAGCGGGCCTCACCCCGCCACGAGCGCCCAGGAACAAGGACTGCACCAGGAGAGGCGGCCTCACCCTCGTGGGCTCCACCACACTCCAGGGACCTGGGCCCGCCCCTGACGCCAGACCCCTCCTCATCTCCCGGTGGCAAGGAAAGGCCCTGGCCTGAAACCAGTCCTGGGACTGGGTGTCACAGGTGGCAAACACCTGTCACAGGAGCCTGACGAACGAGGGCTGTGATGGAGGGGGCAGGCCCCCAGCACATCGTGCATGTCAAAGGCCTCGGGCACAACCTGGGGAGCTCTGGGACCACGCAGCGTGTCTGGCAAAGACCGTGTGGGAACCACGTGCGCCCCCGAGTGCCTTTTTCTGCACAGCCCCATGGCCGAGCTTCCTGTTTACAGCCGTGGGGACCGCGTTATCTTCTCCGCCCCCCATTATCTCCCCGGCCTGCTGGGGCGACTTTCCAGGGCCTCTCTTCCTATTGGTTTCCACGGCGACCTGGGCAGGCAGGAACTGCGCCAGAGTTTCCGACAATTGTGCAAAAGGAAGCAGGAAGCAGGCAGATAGGAAGCGGGTCAGCACTGCCGCGCCTCCTGCCGGCCCGATCGATGTGTCCAAAAGGGACAGGGGCGCCCGGCCGCGGAGGGAGGGTCCTCACTGACCGACATGGGAGAGAAAATCCAGGTCCCTAACTTCAGTCAAAGAAAACAGTGTTCTGGCCACCACAGGCTGCTGGATGTCACGGGAACCGCAGGCGTGGGAGCTCCAGCCCGGCCGCCCGGCCCAGGCAGGCTCACCCTGACCATGCCCCATGGCAGCACCCTCTGCCGGTGCCCACGGAGCCCCAGGACCCTGGTGCTTGTGGACTGTTCTTTGTCTTTTCTAGAGGAATCATTTCCTGTGGTCCCCTTGGCTGGGTTAACGGCAGGGGCCGGACAGTTGGGGAAACTTCCCCCTCCTTGCTCAGCCCAAACAGAGGGCTCCTTGTTCCCGGTACACAAAGAGGGCCCGCCGTCAAAGGAATCCCTCAGGCCCGGCTGGCGGGGGTGGGGAAGCCGGCCCCCAGAGGCCCCCAGCAGGGTGGGCGCTGGGAGCGTGAAGGCCAAGGGCCCAGGCCCAGCCCCTCTAACTGTTCACCTGTGTCCTGGGGCAGGCCTGCCAGGCAAAACACACGCTTACACGAAAAGTTTCTCCCAGGCATCCTGTATTTTTGCTAACTTGCCAAGACCACCTCCAGGGCAAGGCCCACATGCTGCAGGGGCCTAAGGCACTCAGTAAGGAGCAGAGCCTTCCAGAAGGCCCAGCCCCAAGAAAGCACCACTTTACCGTGCAGTCACGGCTTCCCAGGCCAGGCTGTCCCCACCCCTGGCCCCACCAGCTCCAGCACAGGCCCCGCCCCTTCTAGCACAGGCCCCGCCCTCTCCAGCGTAGGCCCCGCCCCTCACCTGTGTAGGGCAGCGGGCAGTTGCACTTGTACCCGGCAACGTCATCAATGCACGTGCCCTGGTTCAGACACGGGTTGGACGCACACTCGTTGATGTTGGTCTGGCAGTTGGGGCCTGGAGGGAAGGGACAGCGCTCGGCATGTCGGGCAGCCCAGGCACCTTGGCAGGGCCCCGAAACAGCAGCCTTGGGCCTGCTCCCGTCCCCCCGCCACGCCCCGAGTCCCCGAGAGCCGGCAGCCTGGAGCTAAGGCTTTGGCAGTGGAGGGAGACACCATGCAAGGCGCTAGCTGGACCCGGGCCGATCCTGGGCCTGCAGCTCCCCTGGCTCGCGGGCCTCCCTCCGCACAGGAGTGCCCAGCCCGCTCACCGCTGAAGCCCTCCCGGCACGTGCACACGTAGCCGCCGGTCATGTCTCTGCAGGTGCCGCCGTTGACGCAGGGGTTGGACTCACACTCGTTGTTGTTGATGTCACAGTTGGTCCCGCTCCACCCAGGGTCACAGTCGCACTTGTACCTGGACGGGGGACCACACCGCAGGCTGAGGGGGGCCCGGGCAGTACGGCCGGGGTCTGGGCACTCCTGGCTCCGCAATGACCAGGGGCTGGCGGAGGTGCTCGTCCTCTCAGACCCGCAGGGTCCTTCCGTGGGGGCGGGCCGAGTGCAGTGGCTCAGGCCTGTGATCCCAGCACTTCGGGAGGCCATGGTGGGCGAGCCACTTGAGGCCAGGTGTTAAGAGACCACCCTGGCCAACGTGGTGAAACACCCCCCACCCCAGTCTCTAGTAAAAATACAAAAATTCACCCAGTGTGGTGGCACATGCCTGTGGTCTCAGCTACCTGGGAGGCTGAGGCAGGAGAATCACCTGAACCTGGGAGGTGGAGGCTGCAGTGAGCCCTGTACTTCACCCCTGACAACAGAAGCTCTGTCTCAGAATAAATACAGTGGGGACCACAGTGCTTCCCACACCCAAGGCTGTGGCAGGGGTGTGGCTCATTAGTGAGGGGACAAGGCCGAGTGCAAGGCAGTGGCTGTGACAGGCCCCCACCACTTGCCTGCTCTGCGGCCCCGAGCAAAGCACGTGCCTTCTCTGTGTCACATGAGGGCAATGGGGTCCCTGCTGAATTAAATGGCCCCATCCAGGCAGAGTGGTGCGGGCACATCATGGCGTCAGAATCACTCGCCGCTGTCACCATGCAAACGTGTTTCCGGGGTCACTTTGGGCCTGTGTCCTGAGCCTACCACGTAGCCCATGGGGACGCTAGGTGCAGAGGTGCTGGGTGTGGGCTGCTGGCCGACTGAGGGCCCCTAGGCGTGCACATCCCCGAGGGGTGCTCCCTGCCGTCCGACCCGTCCAAAGCCCGTTTCCGGCCCATCCCGACCCCAAGAGGTGCCACCCTCCCGGTGGCAGAGCTCCCCGGGTTCGGGACTGGCGTGTCCCCACGACCGGCCCCTGGGCATACCCGTTGAGGCCATCCCGGCAGGCCCCGTGGACGCAGGGGTTGCTGTTACACTCGTTGACCTCGGACAGGCAGGTGGGGTCATGGTAGCCCTCGGGGCAGCGGCAGGTGAAGCCGTTGACGCGGTCCTCGCACGTGCCGCCGTTGTGGCAGGGGCTGCCCGCACACTCGTCGATATCGATGTTGCACATACTCCCTGCGGCCGGCAGGGGTGTGTCAGACTTCGAGGCCCGGCGCCCAGGACTCCCACCCACGTGGGCCTTGGTCTCCCAGGCTGCTAAGCCAGGACGATCACCCTTCTGGCCTTGTCCTTCCAGGTGTCAGAAACCATCTCAGGTCACAGCGTGCCCTGTGCCAGCCTCCTCGGGCACCAGGGTCCACCCACTCAGGTCATCCTCCAGGGGCCCCAGGGACAAGGGCTGCTGTGGCCCTGACTGATGAGAACCTGAGGCCCAGGGAGGCAGAGGGACCTGCTCAGAGGCACTGGTGAGCCACAGAGGCAGGTCCCCAAGCCTGGCCTCAGGGCTGGCGCTCCCTCTTGGCCTGCGGGGCCACCGTGCCAACACAGCTCAGGCCCGCCCTGACCAGGGACAAGAGGTATGTGGGGGCCTGGTGTGGTGCCGGCTGTAGTCCCTCCCCTGGTGCTGTCTCTGCCGCAGACCACAGTCCGCCCAGTGGGCGGCTCTGCACCGGGCCCTGGCCATCTCCAAAGCCCCCAACCCAACCCCTTGGCAGCCCCGGGGGCACAGCCCGGCCTGCCCCCAGGCACAGGGCCACTCACCCGTGTAGCCCGGTTCACAGGCACACTCGTAGCCGTCAATCTTGTCCAGACAGGTGCCCGAGTCGCAGGGGCTGCTGGCACAGTCGTCCAGGTTGACCTCGCAGTTGGGTCCTGCAGGGGTGGCACGTGACGGTCAGTTCCTGGGCCCGCCCTGCCCGCTGGCCACCAGCCTGCCCCCGCCCGGCTGGCCACCTGTGGTCCCCTTCAGGCAGAAGCAGAGGTAGGCGTTGTCGCGGTCCTGGCAGGTGCCCCCGTGGCGGCAGGGCTGGCTGGAGCACTCGTTGATGTTGGTCTCGCAGTGGTGGCCCGTGTAGCCCGGGCGGCAGAGGCAGGTGAAGGTGGCGACGCCGTCCTTGCAGGTGCCGTAGTGACAGGGGTCGGGGTCACACTCATCAATGTCCACCTCGCAGTGCATCCCCGTGTACCCTGGACCGCGAGAGGGGTGGGCACAGGAGGACTCAGGGCTGGCTGCTCCCAGGACACCTGCGACCGGACCTGGGGTCGCCTGTGCCCATCCGAGGAAGCCTCCGGGCATGTCTTCTGTCGAGGGGCACTCCCACCCACCCAGGATTGGGGCTGAGCTGTGCTCCCGGTCTCTGAACCAGGTGGCCCAGAGCGAGGTGTCCTTGACCTTGTCAGCTTCCCAGCCCTGAGTGCCCTCTCCCCTGTACCCTGTCCCTCCCCGCGGGTGGGCGCCGGCCTGCACCTTCTGTGCACACGCAGGTGTAAGTGTTGGGTCCGTCCAGACACTTGGCGCCATTCTTGCAGGGGGTGCTGGCACACTCATCCACATCATACTGGCACAGGTGCCCAGTGAAGCCTGAGGCCAGGGAGAAGAGAGAGTCATACGCTACAACACCGTGGCCCTTCAGGGACCCCTGGCCGGACCCCAGCAGTGAGCGCCTGGCTGGGCTCCCCTGGGCACACTCAGCTTGGGCTCAGCCAGCCCCAGGCTCTCCCTGCCTCCCACGCTTGCCCGCCCGACCCCCAGATCAAAGCCCCTCCGCCAGCCCCGCACGCCCTCACTCCCACAGAAGGGGCCTTTTTCCCAAACCGACTGGGTTGCTATGGCTACGGTGGAGCCGGGCTGAGAATGGGGCTCCCCTCGCTCCCATGTCTGGGACAGCTAATCTACGTCTCGGGAGGCCTGGGCTTGGGCCGGCAATACTTCCCTGGGCTCTGGGCTCTGTGCCCCCAGCCCTGGGACAGATGGAAACACCTTTCACCCAGGCCTCCGACAAGCTCCTCCGAGTCCGCCCTGGACAGCCACCGTCCCCATTGCAGGCCAGCCTTCCCCACTTGGTTCCCTGCATACCTTGGCTGTGCAGCTGGCGTGCGGTTGGGCAGGGGACATGGCAGGCTGGCCTCCCTCCCAGCCCTCAGAGCACCAGGCTGGAGCCTCCTCCCTGTCTGGGCACCGCAGCCCCTGCTACAGCCCTCTCTCCAGGCAGGAGGGGCTGCACCAGATCAAGGGGGGGTCTCCAGGCCTGGGCTCCACCACGACCCTGGGGCGAGCTCCCACTCACCCCCCGCCAGGCCTTGCCCTTCAGGGAAGCCTGAAAACACACCATCCACTCATGAGGCAAACCCCTCACCCTCCGGGCAGCCAGAACGCAACCCCATGGCCAGGCACCCCTCAGGAGAGCGGGCCCAGCCCAGGCTGGGGTGCAGACGGCCCGGGGCAATGCCAGGGCCAGGCAGGGGCGGCGCTCACCCATGAGACACTCGCACTGGAACTCATTGATCTTGTCCAGGCAGCGGCCGTTGTGCAGGCAGGGGCTGCTGGCACACTCGTCTGTGTTGACTTCACAGTGCGTGCCCTCATAGCCTGCGGGGTGGGGGAACGGTGAGGGGGGCATGAGCGGCCCCAGTGCCCCACTGGGCACAGCTGGGGACTAGGGGCGGAAACCACGCCCACCTCCAGCCCAGTAACCCAGCCACCGGCCCCCCATGCACCCGCTCCCCTGCGGCCCCCCGGCCCGGCACCCTCTACCTAGCTCTGCTCCCGTGCTCTGCTAGTCCTGTGGCCTGGTCTCAGTTTCCCCATGCCCCGTGCAGGCTGTGGGCCCAGAAGGCATGCAAGGGAACGCGTCCCACAGATGCTCCCAGGCTGCCCCTCCAAGGCTGCCCAGGCCTGACTCGGTTTCCCGCCCCGGCCCTGGCAGACACACCGGGCATGCAGATGCACTGGAACTCCCCGATCTGGTCCAGGCAGGTGGCATCGTTCTGGCACGGGTTCGAGACGCATTCGTTGACATCGATCTCACAGCGGGGGCCCGTGTAGCCCTGCAGACACTGGCACTCGAAGGAGCCCAGCGTGTTGATGCATTTACCCGCATGCTCGCAGGGGTTGGCACCTGGTGAGGGCACATGAGTGAGAGGCTGCACAGGCCCCCTGGCCCGTATGCTACCTCGCTGCACACCCCCCCACCCATCAGACTGGCAGGGTCCCATCCCCTGTCCAACCGGTCACCCCTGAAGCCAGGATCGTCCCACTGGTTCTGGGTCCATGCTGCCACCCCCTCCTGGCCACACCCCCTGTGTTGGCACCTACCCAGAGAGCACTCGTCCACGTCCTGGCTGCAGGCCGGGCCCGTGTACCCCGAGGGGCAGGTGCAGATGGCCTTGCCGTTGACGGGGTTGGTGTCGCAGTTGGAGCCCTCGTTGCAGGGGTTGCTAATGCACGCATCGTTGAGGTGGCACAGCAGACCTGGGCGGGCGGCGGCCGTCAGTGGGCACGGACCCTGGGCCGGGCACGGTGCACCACCCACTGCTGGGGTCTGTCCTCACTGACACCCGGGAGAAGCTGCCCGCCATGACCCCATCAAGCATCCCGGGACCCTCGAGATGTTTCGGGAGACTCATGGCGACCACCGGCCATGGTCCCGGACCAGAAAGGCCCTTTTGGGTTATCCTGGACGCCAGGGGGCCACAGCCCCTGGGTGATGTCGCACAGGTCAGGCCTGGCCCACGTGAGCCCCCCCGAGCCCACCTGGGCCTCAGGGCACCCACCTGTGCGGCCGTGGGGACACTCGCAGTAGAAGGAGGCCACGCGGTCGTGGCAGGTGGCGCCGTGGAAGCAGGCGGCGCTGGCGCAGTCGTCAATGTTCTCGCTGCAGTCCTCGCCCGTCCAGCCGTTGACGCACACACAGTTGTAGCCGCCGTGGGTGTTGTGGCAGGTCCCTCCGTTCTGGCAGGCGTTTGGCATGAGCTGGCACTCGTCCACGTCCTCAGTGCAGTACTGACCTGCAGGGGACACAAGCTGTCGGCCCCGGGCAGCTGCCACTACCTGAGCTCCTTGTCTTCCAAGACACAGGGTGGCAATGCCACCCCCTCCAGGAAGCCTTCCTGGGCTGACTCCTCTCCCACTGCTAGCCTATAAATCGCTCCTTCCTCTGCACACCCAGCACCATGAGGGGTTCCTGCCTCCTCTTCCTGCTCTGTGGACTCAGCTGCATCGGGGTGCAGCTTTGCCCATCCCCCCACCAGAGGGCAATCCCAAGCGCAGGGCCTCTGTGCCAGCCCAGGCGTCGCGGCCTGAGTGGGGTGCTGAAGGCCCTCGATGCCAGGACAGCATGCTGGGCCTAGGGGCTGCCTGCAGCCAGACCGCAGTCGGCCCACATAGACCAGCCAGGGCCCTGTCCGTGCTGACCCCGAGGCGAGTGGCGTCAGACCCTGGCCACGGGAAGCGGGGCCCCCCATCATGTCCTTCTCGGCCAACCCCGGCCTGCCTGGCCTGGGACAGGGTCTCGTCCGCTCCCCACCACGCCTGTGCGTGCGGTTGAGTAAGTGGGTGGCCCCGCCCCGTGTACGCGCCTGTCCACTCTGGCGGGCAGCGGCAGTTGTAGGTGTTCACGCCGTCCACGCAGGCGCCCCCGTTCTTGCAGCTGTTTTCTGCACAGTCGTCGATATTCTCCTCGCAGTTCTGGCCAGTGAAGCCTGCGGCAGGAGGAGCCGGCTCAGCCTCTTCCCTGAGGTCCAAGCCCGGGCTGCCTGGACCGCGGCCACACGGCTCTGACACAACAGCCTGCCCCCCACAGCCCTGCCCTGGGGCTCCAGGGTCTGTGCCTGTCCCCTGCCTCACCCCAGCGCCCAGAGGGACATGCCCTGCTCTAGAGAATCATTTTGTACAAGGCGGGCTAACCAGACAAGGACTCAAGAACACAGGGTTCCAGAAGACTCCGTCACAACCACCCTCGGGTCTCTCAGAGTATCCGGAGGCTCTTGCACCTGGGTGCCGCCTGCATGCTCAGAGCTCCCCACAATGTCCCACCAAGGTGGCACGCACCCATCTTAGGGGGCAGACACTGGGGCCTGGGAGGGCCTCTGAGCAGCAGGGACGTGGCCGGGAGGCGGCTGGCTGGGGCAGGCTGGGCTCCTGTAGCCCCGGGGAAGCTGCTGAGACTCAGATGGCCCAGCCACCCTGGGGCCGAGCTCTGGTACCCACCTCCTCCTGCCCCTCCTCCTCCGAAGGCTGCTGTGCCCCCTCCCCTGAGGCGCAGCCCCACCCAGGCCTCCAAGGCAGCCAGTTAGCCATTAATCCATCCGACTCGCACTGGTTCAATGATCAACCCAGACAGGCGTGTTCGGCAACAGCCAAACCTGCAGCCGGTTACTAATTGACGCCTCCTGAGGCGCCTTTGAACCCCCTGCCCTCGGAGCACCCACCTGCTGGGCCCCACCCTCTGAGACATCGCTTCCACCGCCACCCCTTCCGCTGGACCGGAGCAAAAACAGGCGGCCAGGGCAACCACAATCCAAACTGCAAGTCAGCTGGGAGAGGACCCAAAATCAGAGCCCAGCCCTGGCGCGGTGGCTCACGCTTGGAATCCCAGCACTTTGGGAGGCTGAAGCGGGCGGATCACTTGAGCCCAGGAGTTCAAGACCAGCCCGGACAACATGGCGAAAACCTGTCTCCACAAAAAAATACAAGAAGTAGCAAAGCACAGTGGGGTGCGTCTGTGGTCCCAGCTACTTGGGGGGCTGAGGCGGGAGGACCGCTTTAGCCTGGGAAGTTGAGGCTGCAGTGAGCTGACAGCGTACCACTGCACTCCAGCCTGGGTGACAGAGACCCTGTCCCCCCACCAAAAAAACAACAACAAAAAAAATCAGAGCCTGGAGCCTGAGTCCTGGTCCCTACCCATGCGTAGGACCCTGCGCCCCGGGGAGGGGCCTAGCTGTTAGGTGGGTGGGCTCCTGGCGAGGCCTGCGACCCGGGACTGCCCTGCACAGCGCTGGCTGAGGAACACAGTGGGCAAGAGGGAAGGGAAGCCAGCTGGCCTCTCTGCGATGAGGCCTGGGCAGCATCCTCCCGGCCAGAAGTGGAGCTCATGAGGAGACGTGCTGCTGTGCCCAGCAGGCTGTGTGAGTCCCCGTCCCAGTCAGCTCCCGGGCCTGCAGGGCTCAGGGCTGTCCTTGCCTCGGTTCCCAGGGACTCCACACACTGGTGTCTCCAGGGCTCCCTGACCTCCCAGAAGAGGCTGAGGGCCCCTCAGGGCCTGGGTGCAGGGGCCGCCTGGCAGAGTCTGAAGCTGGGGTCTGGCTGGCCCGAGTCATTTGGGGAGGCCCCCTGGATGGTCATCTCACCCTGAAATGGCCAGACCCCACATAGGGCAGTGAGCACAGCTCTCACTGGAGGGGTGACCCAGCCCTCAGCACCCCAGCCTCTGAGATCTGCCTGCTCTCAAGAGAGTAAACCCCAATAGCCCTCCCCTTCCCTCCTGGCCACCCCTCATGGCCCTGAGCTGCCCCTGCCCAGGCAGCGGCTCTGAGAGGGCCCAGTGCCCCTGGCATCTGTGCCCCTGGCATCTCCACCACTGGGCCTCACCAGGAGGTCCTCACCCACCCTGCCCCAGGTGAGTGGGTGTCAGCTCTGCACGCAGGTGGCCTCGGACAAGGCCACACACACCCGACCTACCCTGGTCTGAACTGCAGCCCCTTGAGGGCTCAGCCCCTCAGCCTGGGCGGCTGGAAGTAGGGTCCCATGGCTGCTACAAAGCCCCTGAACCCCAGCAGCAGAAAGGCTCTGCGCCCCTCTGCAGAGATCCCAGATCCAAGCTGGCCAGCTAGTGCCTGTCCCCACCCCACGCTCACCCAGTGACTTGCAGGAAATGCACAGGCCTGGTGTCTGCACGCAGAGGGGGCTGGGCTCAGCTTACTGGGCAGCCGGGAGCTTCCCCTTTGTGGGGCCAGGCCAGCTTGGGGCTGGGCAGGGAGTGGGGGAGCCCTTGGGTCACCCATGGGCCTCCAGGGCCCTGTGCACCCCCAGCCGCACCCCTGCCTGAATGCCCTCCCCCCGTTCCCACCTATCCACCATTCTGAGCAACTGAGGCAAAAGGTTTTGAAACCTCTTCCCTTATTTTTAGAGCTGCTGCAAAATTTAGTCAAACCAGAACTACAGTAGACAAGCTGCTACATACAACACAGGGGTGGGGAGCCACTGGGGACATGGGCAGGGGCTGTGCCTGCCTGTCACCCCCCCGCAGGAGACCAGCAGGACAGCCTGAAGGGCCACGGCTCGGGGAAGGGAAGGTGCAGCCCGCAGCCCCACACCCCTCCCGCCTACAGCCCCACACCCTGCCCCCCCAGCTCCACACCCCTCCCGCCCCAGCCACACTCCAGGGGAAGCCCGGGGGTTGCGCAAGTCAGGGTGCCCGCAGTGGGGGAGGTGTCCTACAACTCAAATGTGAGCTTCAGGGAACTCGAAAGACAGGAGGTGGCACCTGGACCCCGTGCAAGCCTCCTCCCAGCGCACACCGCGCTCCAGACACACCCCTAACACCTCACGAAGTCTGGGGAACCCACCAGCTCCACCTTCCCAGTTCTGCACCATGGGCCCTCCCAGGGCTCCCATGCACCAGGCACCCCCGTTCCGGTCCCTCAGGCCTGGCCGCGGGGGAGGGACTCGTGCACCCCAGCCGCTGGGCAGCACTACCTGGCAGGCAGGCACACTCGTGGGTAGTGTCGCCGGTGGGGCGGCAGGTGCCCCCGTTCTGGCAGGGCGAGGGGCTGCAGGGCACGTAGGGCCGCTCGCAGTTGGGGCCGGTGTGCGTGGCTCGGCAGGCGCAGTGGTAGGAGCCGACCTCGTTGTGGCAGGTTCCTCCGTGGCGGCAGGGCCCGGGGTTCTGGCTGCACTCGTTGACATCCTGCCGGCAGGTGGGGCCGTGGAAGCTGGGTGGGCAGTGGCAGATGTAGGAGGCATCGAAGGGCAGGCACTGGCCGCCGTTGGCGCAGGGGTTGGAGGCGCACGGGTCAGCCTGCTGGCACGATTTCCCTGGGGACAAAGGGACAAGAGGGTCATGCTGGCCTCCCTGCTCCCCGAGGCCCGCCTCCCCTCCCTTCAGGCCCTGGGAGGTGCTGGCCTGGGTTCCACCTTAGGCGCCATCTCATTTGATCCTCAGGGCCTGCCATGAGACTGGTCGCCTGGCAGATGAAGGACCACAGGTCCCAGGAGGCCAAGTGACCTGCAAAGCCACACGGCGGGGAGGTGGGGAGAGGTGGCCTTGGCCCTGGGCCCGCACTGTCTCCTCCCAGAGCTGACACCCCCAGACACCCTTCACGCTAACAGGCGAGGGCCAGCGCACCGCAGGAGGAAGGGGGCAGGGGGAGCCTAGACATCGAGGCTCCCCTCGTCCTGCAGAAGCGGGGACAGCAAGGGTTGAGCCGGTGCCAGCAGCTGAAAACGAGGCTACTTGGGCTGGGAGGGGACCAGGGCCCCTGGGGCAGGGGCTGCAATGACTTCCAGGTCACAGGCCCAGGCCTGGGTCCTGCCAAGCAGCTTGAGCTGCGTGGACAGCTGGCAGTGGGCCTGGGCCTGCCCACCTGTCGGGCCGTGGGTCCTCCTCACCTGACCAGCCGGGTGGGCAGCGGCACTTGTACTCCATGAGCGTGAGCAGGTCGCAGGTGCCCCCGTTGCGGCAGGGGTTGGAGAGGCAGGCGTTGTCCAGGGGTGTCAGGCAGAGGGGCCCAGAGAAACCCAGGGGACAGCTGCAGACATAGTCCGCCACGCCTCCACGGTCCACCACGTGGCATGTTCCAGCGTTCTTGCAGGGGGTGCTGAGGCACGGGTTGGAGTCCTGGCATCGCAGGCCCACAAAGGCGCCGCCGCAGCTGTTGGCAGATGTGCCAGGGCGGTCAGTTCCCACCTGCTCCCCCAGCACCCCTGCCACTCGGCACCTGTTGCGGGCACAGCTGCCTCCCCGCACCCCAGCAGGAAGCGCAGGGGGCGCGGGTGCGATGTCTGCTTAGCAGGGCTCCCTCGGGGCTGGCAAATCTCTCTGGAGCTAGATAGATGTCATGGCTGCACAACTTTGGGAATGTACTAAATGCCAACGAAGGAGGCCGAGGCAGGAGAACTGCTTGAACCCGGGAGGCCGAAGTTGTAGTGAGCAGAGATTGCGCCACTGCATTCCAGCCTGAGCGACACGGCCAGACTCCATCTCAAAAAAAAAAAAAAAAAGACTGCTAATCAGGGGAATAAGCTACAGGCTAGAATATTCCAAGCTGGGTCCACAGCCCACTCAGGGGTCTGAGTCTACTCCCCCGGAGAGCCATGGAGAGGAGTTGTGCACACTGGCTCTGTAAAGCCTCCGGGTCGGCTTTGCTTGCCAGCTTTGCTACAGCAAATGGGCATTGTTTGGGCAGCAGCGAAGGTCGTGGTTCTCCCAGCCTTCAGGTATCAACATGATGGCAGCCATGGAAAGTGTGGACTGGCTTCCCGTGCCCCTTCCCATGTGGAAGCCTTTCTGATGGGACATCTCACGCCAAGACCACCCTGGCCACGCCGGCCAGCCTGTTCTCAGCCCACACTAGGCCCTGGACACATTTCTCTTTCTGCATCAAGTCTTCATAACACACACCCAGGCATGTCAGCTGGGAGCAGAAGCACCATGTTACAGCCGGGGAAACCGAGCTGCCATGAGGAGTGCCCGCTGCCAGGTCTCTGCAAACCTGTCCAGGTGTGCCAAAGGCCGCCCCTAGCCCTGAACACACCGTCCAGGCTCACACACAACAAGGGGAGAGGGAAGGGGTCCTGCTTCTCCACCAGGCCTGGCCTCACCTGTTGCCTGCAGCGACGGGCACAGAGCCTGCCCCCCCAGCTCCACGACCACCCGGCCACCTGCTGCAGTCATAAATCACCCGCCCCCGTCACCTCCTAGCCTTACGCTCCCAGGGAAGGTCTGGGACCAGCCTGGCGCCGCTCTTCCCAGTGGTGAAACCTCTGAAGTGGAACGAGCTCCTGGCCCCCAGCAACCCCAGCGGCCTGGGAAGGCTGCGGACCCACGGCTCAGGCCCTGCGTGCACGTGGCCTCCTCTGGATGGGACATACAGGCAGACAGTCCTGCCTCCCAGAGCCCACCTGGGTAGGGGGCTGCCGCGGCCGCCTACGCCTGCCCCAGCCCTGAGGCTGTGGCTGACAGCTTCACACGGGACCCTCAATGGCCGGCCAAGTCCTCGATGCCTCTCCCGCCCATTCCCACCCAGTGCCTTGAATCAAGCCTGTGATGTGAGTGACAGTGGCCTGGGGGGGGGGCCTTACCCCAGGGGCTTGTGGAGGCTGTTGGGGGTGGGGTCTGTGAGTTTCTCAGCAGCCAGCCACGCCCCTGTCCCAAAGGCCGGGAGGCATCTGTCTTCCCTAAAGGCCTTTATCTGTGGCCACAGCTTGGGTAGAGAGAAAGCAAAATGGCCACTCTGGCCGACCATCTGTTGCCACAAGCCAAAAGTCCCAAAGCAACTGGTTTAAAGAAAACACATCTCGCCCCTCCAAAGGGGCTCTGGGAGTTCACTCAGGTCTGGCTAGGGCTCCCGCCAGCCCAATGAGTGATGGGCACAGCCCTGGAATGAGGCTCCCCCCGTGTGGCCGGCCGCTCAGGGGCCCAGTGACAGACCGGCCTCTCTGCGCACCTGTGGGGAGGGCAGGCGTGGCCCCCGCTGCACGTGGATCTGGTTACAGGCTGGCCGGTCCCTGAGGCGGAGAGGCTGCTGGGAACCCGAGGAGCCCGAGGGCTGGGCCGGGCCACGGCCACAGGAGAGGCGCCCTCCCTCCACACAAATGCCCCATTGTCAGGCGCGATTTGGCCACAGCTCCCACTTGGAGAAAAGGTCCTTTTTTCTTTCCCAGCCGCTGACGAGGTCGGCAGGGGTGTGTGCAGGACAGAGGGCGCTCGGCCATCAAGGCCAGGCTGGAGCCTCCGACGGCCTGGCCGTGCAACCTAGGCGTCCTCTCAAGGCCCCGAGAAGAGAGAAAAGCTGACCGGCTGGGCAAGACAAGTGGGGGGCAGAGGGGCCTCCCCACAGATATAGGGGACTCCACGTGAGCTGCCCAGGGGGCCCCAGCCCCTAGAGCAGTCTCCCACCAAGCGTCCTGAGGTCACAGGACACTGGGTGTCCCCAAATGGACCACGACGCTCTGCCCGGACACCTGGCCCCACTCCCCACCCCGAGTGCGGACCCAGCGTGGAGGACTGTGGGAGAATCTGCCCCACCGGACACATCCCAGTTAACGAGGCGGGACCACGCCGGGCCAGCAGGAGGAAAACACGCCCCATAAATCAGGCGTCGGCGCTCGGACAAAGGGCACTGGGAGCAGGTGTCGGACGTGGCGGCAGCTGCTCCCAGCGGGCGGGGCAGGAGGCCTGAGGAGGCTCCCGTGGGGGAATGCAGGCTGAGAGGGCCCATTGTCCGCCCCCACGCTCAGCCTGGGCATCGGACTCCGAAGGGAAGGCGCCCGCCCCGGCCCCACAGCCACGGCCTGGAGGTGTTGAGGGATGGGGAGCTGGGCAGAGCCTGGAGGACACTCTGAGCTGGGTGTGGGGGCAGCTTTGGGGCAGGTCCCCCACTGTCACTACAGGCAGCCTCCAGCCTGGGCCCAGGATCTCTCCCACCTGGCTAGAGCTGGAGCATTTTACAGATGCCTGACACCTGCCCTCTGCACAGCAGCCACACGTCCCTGAGAAGGCGGGAGGGACCTCAGGCCTGCAGCTTGGCCAGGGCCAGGAACGCCAGCCTGTGACCAAACCCTTCTCGGCCCTGGCGCTGGCCACACCCCCAGTACTGTGGCCATGCTGTCTTCAACACTGTCCCAGTGGGCGGGTGGGTGTCAGCGAGAGGCAGGCGCCAGCGCTTGGCTGTTCGAGGTGGTATCCAGCAGCCCTCTCAGCCACGGGAAGCCCCACAGCGTCCACAAGTGACTCACACCCCACCTGCCACTGTCCCCACATCTCCTCCCATCAGGCGCAGTGGGGAGACCCTCCCGGGTCTAAAAGGCGGGGCTTCTTTGAGATAGGGAACACCAGTCTCCCCCAGCGGACGAGAGCTACCCTGTCCACCAAGTCATCCAGCTCCCACGGTGGGGACCCAGCCCATGCCAGGTATGTCCTGATGGGCTCCCCTTCCATGCGTCCCTCTTAGGGTCACCTGGCACCTGCCTGTCCCATCCCCTACTCTCAGTGTCCTGGCAGTCCTGGGGCAACCTGTTCTGTCTCGGCCCTGCAGGTAAGTGGTGGGCGGGGCTCCAGGAGGGCTTCGGGGGTGGGTGAAGGTGGGAGGGGAGGGTGCCAAGTGTCCCAGTGCCCGCCATGCCAGCACCACCGCCTCCACCACCACCGCCCGGCTTTGTTCCCACCTCAGTATTTCCACGGTGCCGCTCCCACCCTCCCCGCCGGGGCCGCTCCATAGAAATGCTGCAGGAGGCAGATGCTGCCTCGACCTTTCACCCGGGACTGATTCTAAATTGTGCTGCTTTCCTTTCTAAGCTAAGCGGCCATCTGCCACCCCCAGGGGACAGATGACAGTTCCCTCCGCCCCAAAATGAGAAGGAGGGGCCAGAGGGACTCCTTGGGGGCAGGGCTCACTCAGCTCCTACCCTCAAGGAGTTTATGGTCATGCGGGGCCAGGGATGGCGGGACAGGTGGAGGATGCGCAGAGGGTGGGGGTGTGGGGTCAGCTGGGCCTGAGTGAGCTGGGAGTCGGTGACATGGCCCTCACTGCCCCAGCAAGAGGAACCCGAGACCCTGGGGATGGGGATTCCCACAGCTCCACCAGGTGACAGCACCTGCCAAGGCAGGGAGGGGCAGGGATAGCGGGAGGCCTCTCTGGTGCACGGGAGCGGCATTTCCCAGAGAAGAATGGACAGCCTGCACGCCTCGGCTAGCTGGGAAGGGAAGGGGAGGAGCCACCGGCTGAAATCAGTGTCCAAACGCACCCCACCTGCCCTCAGCAGAGCCGCTGGGTGCAGCGGAGAACACAGGCCCAGCTTCACCTGCCCTCCTGGGGGCCTCCCGCCTGACCGTCAATCTCAGCCCCGCTTCCTGCTACAGAAGCCCAGGGGTTCCTTGGTAACAGTGTGACCCCTCACTGGGCAATAAAGGGGGGTGATCTCCTCCCCAGTCACCCCCAACAGCTGCTGCTCCCAGGGAGCCCATGGCCACATCCTGCAGGAGCCCATGCTGAGCGGCCCGGCCTGGGGTGCCCCACCCCCAGCTCTCCCTGGGACCCCTCCCCTCACCAGCAGGACCTGCCCCAGTCTCAAGGGGCTCTGCCCAGCAGGGCTCTACGGCCTCGGCACCTGCTCCTGGGCTGGCACCCAGATCCTGCCATGCTCTGCTAAGACCCAGCAAGGCTAGCCGCCTTTTACCTGCACCACGGACAGTGGGCCTCACACCCGGCAACCCCGGCGCACAGGCAGGCCCTCCCATCCACCCGCCTGGGCAAATGGGACCACGTGTGGACTGGCCGGGGGCGACACTGTAACCCTGTACTGGAGGGGGGGAGACAAGGCCAGACCCAGGGGGGTGGATGCTTCCCCAGGCAGGCCCCCATGAGGCCAGCTCTAGCCCGGACCAAGGCTTCTGGGTGGGGTGAGTCCTGAGACCTCAGCCCCTCACTTGGGCAAAGGCTGGTCCAAGTTCCCCACATCCCAGTGAGCACCACCCACCTTCCAGGAGGCACGGGCAGCTAAGACATGAGCTGGGCAGGGCCTTGGGGGCTCCCCCGGGATCCTGTCCTGCCGGAACAGCTGAGTAGCGCAGCCCTGGGGGATGAAGGAGCCTCGGGAAGATGCCAGAGCCTCACCGCTCACAGCCCCTTCCCCGGTCTCCCCAGAGGCCCTAAAACAAACAGCCACGGCAAGGAAGGCCTCAGCTCCCTCCGACCTGCCAGGACCCCGTGTCCAAACCCGTCTGAACAGCTGGCTGGCACCTCTGTGGGGCTGGGAGGCTTTGAAGGACGCCCTGCAGCCGCCAGGTCCTTCTTCCTTTTCTACCCCAGCTTCCTTCCCACCTTGGACAGGAGAGAGGCACGCAGGCTCAGAGGGGGCTGAGGGGGCTGAGGGGGCGGAGGGGCCCCGCGAAGCCTGGCACCACCAGGCCTGCTCACCGTTGGGGCGCAAAACCACGACTCTGGAGGCTGCCGTGTGGACCGCTGCCTCCAGCCACCACCTGTGGTCACCCCTGAGCTGTGGCCTCCCCCTGCCCCTGCAGCCGCTGGCCTGGAGCTGCTCAAAGCCGCACAGGGGCCCTGCCCCGGTTCCCAGGGTCCCAGGGAAGGAGGCGAGGAGCAGTGGGGGCCTCAGGGAGGCTGGGGCCCAGAAAAGGGGCCAGCCCCAAACAGCGGTGGCTCCTGACACAGAGGGCAGCAGCAGGTAGCAGGGAGGCCGAGTCGGGTGGGCGGGGGTCGTGCCGCCCGGGGCTGAGCCAGGGCAGGGCTTTCCGGCCCAAACAGCTGTTGCCGGCACCCTCAGCTCTTTTGCCTGCAAATCTGTACCCCCAGTTGCATCCTCGGACGGCTGAGAATGTGCTGAAGGGCGGAAGTGCAGGAAGGCCGGGTTTCTTCCTCTGGCTCCGGGGAAGCCCTTTGTGTGGGAGGTGGGATGGGGACAGAAACTGTCCTCCCAGGAAGCCACTTTTCCCACAGCCAGGAAAACAATGCCCCACCGAGGCGCCCTCACCCAGCGTGGGAAGGGCTGCCCGCATCTGACGGACGGAAGGCCCGTGGAGACACAGAGCGGGGCGGCCACTCCGGCGGCATGTGGCCAGACCCTCCCCCAAACGCCAGCAGGTTCTGGGGCACCAGGAGCCAGGTGTCACCAAAGTGCCCTACAGGCTATGTGAAGGGTGAAGATGCCGGCTGCAGCCCCACCCCTTGCTCCACTGGGGAAAATTCCCACCTGGATCCCCCAAAAGCAGGCACGTGTGTCCTTCCCTGGGCTTCCTAGATGCTAGCCACCTCAATGGCCCCTGGTTCCACTAGGGGAATTTCCCACCTGGATCCCCCAAAAGTATGTGTGTCCTCTCCTGGGTCTCCCAGGAGCTGGCCACCCCAATGGCCCCTGGGGACCCATGTAGACAAACGTCTTGGGCTGGAGAGGCCCAGATGGTCACTTCCGTGCCAGGCCTCCACTCCCAAGCAGGCCCAGCCCAGCCCTGCACCCCACGGTGGCTCAGAGGCCGGGAAGGCAGTGGACAGGCCCATGGCGACGCTGCTGGAGGGCTCAACCCAGACTCCTTGAACGAAGGAAGCACCACAGGCGCGCTCCCTGCCCACGCCAGGCATGCTTCTGGCAACTTCCCACCGCTGCTCCTGAGCAAATCCTGTCTCGGGATGGCAGGAATGGGCTGCCGGGAGGGGCTCAGGTTCTCTGGAGTGAGCCCCCCAGCCAGCCGGACAGACACCGGGGGTGCGGGCTCCAGTCCAGCCGTCCTTGTTCAGAACGCCGCAGGGAGGGGAAGGAGCTCTAGACATCTGTCCGGCACACACCGGTCCAGGAATGAGGAAACAGCCCACCCCTCCTGGCCTGACCTACACGAGGCTTTCCGAGCTCTGTCTCATGGGACCCCACAACCGCCCTGGGCCCACTTCACAGGTGAGAAAACGGGCAGGTATGCCCAGCACACCACCCGGGTCTGAAGGCAGCTCTGAGCCACTCCTGCTGCTGGGGACCAGAGTGGAGCGGGGCAGGGCAGGGCAGGGCAGGGCAGGGCAGCTCCCCAGGGCAGCGCAGGAGCAGCAGAAACTCCCTGGGAAAGAGCAGGCGGCGCGTGTCCCCCACACCCCAGCACCACCGGACGGTCTGGATGTTTCTCCTGACTACCTGATCTCCCAGCACCGGGAAGTCTGGGGCAGACAATGCGTTCTTACAGCTCCGCCAGTGAAACACAAAACCCTAGGGTGGTGGGGGCGGGGCTCTGGGCGAGAGAGGCCCAGCCCAGGGAGCAGACGCCCCTTCACCCACAGCACCCTCGGGGTGTCGGCACTGCTGGACGAGGGATGAAGCCGACGCTTACGCTGCTGGAGGAGCGCTCCTGGCCTCCCGGGACAGATGCTGCCTCCTCTGCATCCTCACCCCCACCGGAAACCACCCTGGAAGTGGTACAGGTCAGGACACGTTTGTGCTGCCTCCAACTCGGCCGCAGGCGACGGTGGCTTCAGTGGTCCCCTGGAGGTCACCCCATCCCCATTACACCTGCTGGCTCCCCGCTCTATGGCGACGCAAGGCACAGAGGGGCCTCTGAGCCCAGGAATCCTCCTCTTGGGACCCCCCCACCTCCTGCCGGCCGGATCCCAGCACCCAGCCTGGCTCACACACAGGCCCTTGGAGCCTCACTCTGCCCAGGCCCAGCGCTGCTGCCGGGCACTGGGGCACCACATACTTGGGAATCGGGATCCAGGCAGGTGCCCACAGCCCTGGGAGGGGCCCATGAGGAGGGGCGCCTGGAGGAGGGGCCTGCAGTGCCACAACTTGGGGGACACCAGGGTGTCCCGGGACAGCTGGCACAGGACGGGGACTGTCTGGGGTGCCTTTCCCTGTGGGGAAAGTGGGGGGTTTTCGGGGTGGACTTGGCAGGTCCTAAAATGTCTGCTGCTCCAAGGCACTGAATAAGCCCGACCTCGCCCAGTGCCACGTGACCTCACCCAATCCCGCAGGACCTGGATGAAATAGCGAACAACCTCATGCAAATCCCACACAGCCTCCCCAGGGCTCGTGGCTGGGGCTGGACTCTGGGAGAAGCCTTCCTGGAGGGGCCCCTGCAGCACGAGGAGGGGCTCCAGCGTGCATGGCACGGATGGCACATCCCCGGGGGAGACGGGCGTGCAGCCCCTGAGACCCCGCTACGCTTCCCACAGCTGCCACGACGCTACAGCATCTCAAAAGAAGACACGATTCAGTGCAGCAGCTGAGCCTTGAGGACGGCCCCTGGAGCTGTCAGGAGCCCTGGGGGACACGTCACAGCCCCCTTGGGAAGGCCACTTCCCATCTCCTGAGGAGGAAGGGACCTCAGAGAGGCGGCGGCAGTGCAGGGTCACACAGCCCACGAGGGGGAAGAAGCCGATGACCTCGGCTGTTGACCCAGTGCCACCTAAACCTGGAAGGGAAAGGTCTGCTGGGGTGGCCAGGCCTTCTAGCCACCCCAGTCACCCACCTGTCTCCACCTCTGCTCCCAGTGCCCACCTGGCCCCAGAGCGGCCCACAGCCCAGCCAGGCCCAGCCACTGGGGAGCTGCAGAGCCCTGCGCTGGGCCGGACCCTGCCACCACGTGGAGCCCGGACACTCAGCCCTGCCTGGCCTCTCCACCTGGCTGTCCATCAGACAGCAATCAAGCCAGCCTTCTGACCACTGAGAGGGATGCAGGAGGCCGCACCGAGGAGCTAGGACCAACAGGCCCCTCTGTGTAAGGATGGAGAACAGAGGCCCAAGGGGCCTGGCCCAGCCCCCTCCGCCCACCAGCCAGCCCCGGCCTGAGCTCAGCATCTTACTGAAAAGCGTCAGGGAAACCACACATGTTCGCCCCGGCTGCTCCCCCAGACCTCTCATTTCCAGTAACTGTGCGTTTCCGCTCGTCAACAGCTGAAACCGGGCGGAACTGGTGGGGGCAGGTACCTGGGCCCCACCACGCGGCCCTGCCGTGCGCCTGGGGCTCATCTGTCCCGCGGGTGCGGGCAGTCAGCACTCACCGCCCACCTCCTTCCCAGGCAGCCTCTGTGCCCACTCGACAGCTTGGCAAGCCCGGCCCCTGCCCTGACACGGCCACAGCGGCCTCAGGGAGGGCAGGCCAGCGTCAGGGCCCGAGCTGCTGCCTCGGCAGGGTCCAGGACCGGACACCCATCTGAGGCGTGGATCAGGCAATGGCACCTCCTCGGGGCCTCGGTCCCTGGGCAGGCTCGTTGATCACGGGCCTCCAGCAGGAAAAGTTCCAAGCCAAAAGCTCCAGCCTCCTGCAAAGGCGCCTGTCTGCAAACGCACCCTAACCTGACCGTGTGGGCTGCGGGGGAACCTGTTTCAGGGAAAGTGAAGGATGTGCCGGTTCCCTCCCCTGGACTTGATGGGGCACGAACGCGTCTCTAATAAAGCCAGATCTCCTGCTGTGGCTCCCAGGCAGGCGCCGGTGGCTCAGGCCATGAGTCAGACTGGGTGGCCCAAGGACAGGGAAGGGGCAGGGGGCCGGGAGCCACCACCTCTGTGGCCGGGTATCTCAGCACGAGGGCGACGGTCGGCTTCGTCCTGCCCTCCAGCCGCAGGCCTGTCCGTGTCCGAGAGCTCTCGGGATGTGGCGGGGGGTGGGGGCGTCCACTTCTCAAGCCCAGCCCATGCTGCAGGGCCGCTGCCCTCACAGAGAGGCTGACCCAACACACAGGACCTGCCTCCCGGGCCCGGCTCAGGCTGGGCGAGGCTGGCCTCCTGTGCTCCGCAAATCAACAGTGTCAACAAAATTCAAGGGGCGCTTCCTGAGCCTTAAACAACCAATTCAAGCACTTCAGAGACGCACCACGGACACCAGGCCAGGGAGCTGCGTAAACAGGGATGACAGTCTGATGACGAACGCACCCATCTGCCCGTGAGGGCAAGGCCGGGGCGTGTGTCGCCAACCTCAGTGCCAGGCAGAGCAGAAGGAGCAACACAAGTCTTTCCTGGGGGAAAATCTCAACCAGCAACCCAGGAGTTGTCAGGCCTTCCCCGGGTGAGAACAGCGCGCTGGCCCGAGCAGCCCTGCGCCGGTGAGGCCAGGCGAGCTGGCTGAGGCCGCCGTGAGTGCTCTCTGGTCCGCACTGTGGCGGTGGGCTCTGTGGGGAGGGTCCGGGCAGCATTTGGGCCTGGCCTGATCCCCAGACGGCCTCGGTTTTGGCCACTCGCAGACTGTGATTGCCAAGACCCCGGTGGGGCCTGGCAGCTGTGTGGGTGTCGGAGGCAAAGCCTCCCCTGTGTACCCCAGCACATCAGAGCCGCCCCAGTCCCCTCCCCACAGGCCCACTGGACCCCAGGACCCCAGACCTCCTTCCAGGAAATTGCAGGGAGCACAGCAGGGCGCCCACACAGGCCAGACCTCAGGGAACCACAGCCATAACCCCATCCCAGAGAGCCCAGGCCTCTGAAATGCAGCTGAGGCTGAGGGGCTGGGGACTCGGAGGATGGGGTCTTCCACCTGGGGGGGTTCACAAGACCCCTTGGGGACCCACTCAAAGCTACCTCTTTGTATTAGGGAGGGCATGTGGAGAGGGCCCTGTCTACCTGCACTGGTTCAATTCAGAATGCAGACGGCAGGACCCCCCCAAGCCTGGGCCCCTGAGCCTGTGGGTGGGGGTTCGGAGGCGAGGCCTTTCCAGAAGTTCCCCTCCCAGGATCAACAGGTGCAGGGTGGTGAGGGGAACTCAAGACACCGCGGGCGGAGGTTCTCCTCCGAGAATTCCACAGGCCTCGGAGACACTGGGACCGCCTAACCACCATGCACCCCACCACCGGGAGAGATCAGGCACCCCGATGCTAACGCTCACGCATCCGCCTGACGGGGAGGAGGCGCCCAGCTGCCCGCATATGGGGCCTCGCTGTCAAGGCTGGCCTGGTGCCCTGCAGGGGACATGGCGCTTCCCTGTCCCGAGGGCAACTCAGAGAGGACACCATCTGTGTCTCAGAGCGAGAAACCAGGCTCCTAGCCCTCACCTGTGTCAGTCACTCCAAGGTGACCCCGAAGACAGCAGGGAGCCAACCACACAGAGCTCTGTCCAGGAAAGGGAAGGCCAAGGAGCGGGCAGACCGAGTGGGTGGGGCCAAGACGCCTGGCACGCCCCTGATGTATCCAAAGCCTCACTGCCCACCGCTCCTCCTGTGGGCTGACGGACGCTGAAGGGCTTGGCGGCTGGCGTGAGTGAGGCTCAGGGGCACGTTGTGAACCTGTCTTGGAGTCCTGAGTGGGGCAAAAGCTGTGGGCACGGCAGGCTGCCCTATAGATTCACCTGGGAACGTGCCAGGACCCACTCTAGGGGGCTCTGTGGCAGTTGGGTGGCCACACTGGCCCAGAGTGTGAATACTACCTCTTCCAGGAAGCCACCCGGGATGCCCTCCCAACACCTGTCTCCTCTGGACTGTGTGAGAACTGGGATGCTTGTGTCTCACTCCGGCCAGGCCCCGATGGTTCTCAGTGGCTGACATCTAGTCCTCAGAAGCAGTTCTAGTCCATGCCATGACACGGATGAACCTTAAACATATCCTACTCAGTGAAAGAAGCCAGAAGCCAAAGACCACCTGCTGTACAATCCCATTCATACACAATGTCCGAAAACAGGCAGATTCACAGAGACAGAAAGCGGACGGGTGGGTGCCAGGGGCTGGGGCAACAGGGAAGAGCGACTGCATTTGGGTGCCATTTCTGTTTTGTGCAGTGAAAAAGGTCTGGAACTGGGTGTACTAGACGCCACTGAATAGCACACTTCAGTTCCAAAGTCACATCTTCAGCCTGGGCAACACAGCAAGACCCCATCTCTGCAGAAAATTTAAAAGTTAGCTAGGCAGGCTGGGTGTGGTGGTTCACGCCTGTAATCCCAGCACTTTGGGAGGCCGAGGTGGGCGGACCATGAGGTCAGGAGATCGAGACCATTCTGGCCAACATGGTGAAACCCCATCTCTACTAAAAATACAAACATTAGCTGGATGTGGTGGCGCGTGCCTGTAATCCCAGCTAGTCAGGAGGCTGAGGCTGGAGAATCGCTTGAACCCGGAGGCGGAGGTTGCAGTGAGCGGAGATCGCACCATTGCACTTCAGCCTGGTGACAGAGTAAGACTTTGTCACAAAAAAAAAAAAAAAAATTAGCTAGGCATGGTGGTGCACACCTGTGGTCCCAGCTACTCTGGGGGCTGAGGCAGGAGGATCGCTTGAGCCCAGGAGTTTGAGGCTGCAGTCAGCTGTGATCTCACCACTTCACTCTAGCCTTGTGTGACAGAATGAGATCCTAGCTCAAAAAAAAAAAAAAAAAAAAAAAAGTGACCGGGCACGGTGGCTCACGCTTGTAATCCCAGCACTTTGAGAGACCGAGGCAGGTGGATCACCTGAGGTCAGGAGTTCGAGACCAGCCTGACCAATACGGTGAAACCCTAACCCTACTAAAAACACAAAAATTAGTTGGGCATGGTGGCATGCGCCTATAGTCCCAGCTACTCAGAAAGCTGAGGCAGGAGAATCCCTTGAACCCAGGAGGTGGAGGCTGCTGTGGGCCGAGATCATGCCACTGCACTCCAATCTGGCTGACAGAGTGAGACTCCGTCTCAAAAAAAATTTTTTTTTTGTAATATGAGTAACTCATCTACCAGGATACCCCTATATGCATAACCAGCCCCCAAATCTAGTCCTTAGCTCCCTTTGCTCCCAGGGAGCAGGGTGGGGAGGAGCAGGGCCTCAAGGAGAACTGAATCAGGCAACTTTGGGAAAGGGCTTCCGTCCACCCTCCTATCCCACTGAGCCCACGCCGCAGGGCCTGCAGCCACCACCACGCCTTCAGCCCAACCCAGGCTCCTGCTGGCTGTAGTTGGAAGAGGGCTCACATACAGACAGGGAAACTGAGGCCCAGGGAGGAGACAGTGTGGGGAGCACAGCACATCAGAGCCAGCCCCACTCTGCCTCGCCTTGGAGCTCTGGGCCCCACGGGAGAAAGCCCCAGCACTGCCTGGGAAACTCATGGTCATCAAATGCATCCCGGCCCACAGGTTGATGCCCCAAGCTAGTTAAAGCTACTGGTATTTCCTCCTCAGCCCTGGGAAACATCTGGAAAGTTCTGGATACACTTGCACATGAAGGTGAAAGCTGACGCCAGCCTGCCTCAGATCCCCACGCCCTTGCAGCTGCAGCTCTCCCACCTGCGTGCTGGGGATGAAAACGGCGCTGGCCACACCTGAGGGTGGGCGGCTGTCTGCCAGGGGTTTACGAGGCTGGGTAACAGCGGCCGTCCTGAGCATGGGGCTGTCATCACTGCATTACTGAGGAAGGCAAGCTAGACGCCCCATCGACTCTGCAAACCCACATCCTTGCACTATTTATAGACGAGACATGAAACAGGAAAGGTCCCCTCCCCACAGCAAAGGGTGCAGTCCCTTGGCCCGGCCTGGCACTGCCCAGCGGACCCTGGTGTCCACCGCTGCCCATCACAGGTGCAGGGAACGGGGAATGAGGCCAGTCCCGGCTCCCGTGGGGTCTCCAGTCTGCCCGTGTCTGGGGGTCCCCGCAGCCGCCTCTGCCTTGTGGAAGCCCTTCCCGGTGTCCACTGTCTGCCCTGCCCTGCCCTCTTCCTGCCAGGGAGGCTGCTTTCTGTCTCTCTCTCTCTTTTCTACGATTGTTTTCTTCAATGGAAAACGTGCTGGCTGCTGTTCAGGGGCAGGCCCTGCCCCAAGGAGGCCGCTTCCTCCAGAGCACTCACTCCAGGCTCCCACCCAGGTCTCCGCCCCGGGCCTTCCTGCTCCTGACGTCTCCCCAGTCTCAGGAGGTGACACTTTCTATTTGACAATGTGGTTTTATTTTCTGATTTTTGTTTTTTTGAGACAGAGTCTCGTTCTGTCGCCCAGGCTGGAGTGCAGTGGCGTGATCTTGACTCGCTGCAGCCTCCGTCTCCTTGGTGCAAACGAGCCTACTGCCTCAGCCTCCTAAGTGGCTGGGATTACAGGCATGGGCCACTGCGCTTGGCGTATTTGTGTCTTTTAGTAGAGACGGGGTTTTGCCATGTTGGCCAGGCTGGTCTTGAACTCCTGACCTCAAGTGATCTGCCCACCTGGGACGCTGCATGTTTGCATGTTTTTTTTTTTTTTTTTTGAGACAGAGTTTCACTCATGTTACCCATGCTGGAGTGCAATGGCGCCATCTCGGCTCACCGCAACCTCCGCCTCCTGGGTTCAGGCAATTCTCCTGCCCCAGCCTTCTGAGTCGCTGGGATTACAGGCACGCACCACCATGCCCAGCTAATGTTTTGTATTTTTAGTAGAAACGGGGTTTCACCATGTTGACCAGGATGGTCTCGATCTCTTGACCTCGTGATCCACCCGCCTCGGCCTCCCAAAGTGCTGGGATTACAGGCGTGAGCCACCGCGCCCGGCCCGCTGCATGTTTTAAACATGTGTTTCTAACCCTGGTGCCCTTGAAGACCAGGAGCTGCATAAGCAGATGCCTCCTGAGCGTGAGGAGGGGGATTAACCTGTTCCTCTCCTGGCCACGCCCAAGACAAGGCAAGTGAGTCAATGGAAACAGCCAGACCGGGTGACAGAAGACAGCCCGCCCCTCCCCAGCCTCCCAGGGCCCAGTCACTTCCCGCCCCAGCCTCCTTCCTCCTCTATTAAAGGGAAGCCACGCCCCCCAGTCCCACTAGTAGTCGGGAAGTGACGGGCCACGGCTGGGGACATTCGCTTAGGAGAAGGAGAGGGGCAGGGCTCTGTCACCGCTGCGTGACCCTGGGGCCCACGGCGACTGCTCTGAATCTCCTCCTCTTACTTCCCTGTGCCTGGTCCAGACAGCTTTACGGGGCTGCCAGGAGCTACACCCGGCCTCTGGGGGCCAGCCCACCTCCAACATGTCCCATACGTGAGCCAGGTGCCTCTCTCACCCCTTGCTGAGAAGTGAACCCCACGGGAGCTGGGGCCTTGCCTGGAGCAGAAGGCAGCACACAGCAGGCGCTCAAACGTGTCTGCAAACCGGAGCCATCCTGGGAGCTGGACTTCCCCCGAGCCTGCCAGTCCTTCTCCAGGTAGTGCCAGGCCCGACCCACCAGGCAGCAAACCGGAGCCATCCTGGGAGCTGGACTTCCCCTGAGCCTGCCAGTCCTTCTCCAGGTAGTGCCAGGCCCGACCCACCAGGCAGCACCTTTAGGACTCTCTAAATTCATTCATCAGTCACGGAAACACTTGGGGAAGAGGCTCTGGAGACCAGCACCATCAGCCGATGGTGGAAGGCGGGGAGGGAAGGCGCGCTGACCAGGGACCTCCCACGAGGTCCTCATGCCATCCTCGGGCACCACCAAGAGACTCAGTGTGTTTCAGCCTGGCTGATACCCTGGGGAAACTGAGGCTTGCATGACCTGATGACCCAAGTCCTGGAGCTAGCAGGGGACCTGGCCAGGCCTCAGACACAAAGCTGTCCAGAGCTACAGCCCACCATCCTCCGGGAAGTGCTGGGTCTGACGCCTCCCCCTCCCCCTGCAGTTTCTCCCCACCTGGAAGACGCCCTGTGCAATTCTGACTCTGCCATCAGCAGGCAACATCTTAGCGACCCTCTGCCTGGACGCCCAGCCCAGCCCCAGGCAGCCATGGGAGAGCCTTTCAGACCACGGTGCATGCTCACCCAGACGGACAGGGTCCCTGCAGCCCTTCCCACCCATCCTCAAAACAGAGGGAAAACAGGGGAGCCCTCTTCAGTACCGCCTGCTCACACCAATGGAGCTGACAAGGAGGCCTGGGAAGGGCCAAGAACCACAGTGACCCCTGGGCCTGCTCAAAAGGCCACCATCTCTGACCACAGCCACCATGGCCATACTGCACACAGCAGCTGCCCAGAGAGCGGCCATCCTCCACCAACCAGCATGTGCCGCTGGGTGCTTTCTACCTGGCCACCAGCTGTCCAGGCCACAGTGACACTCCGACCTCCTGGGAAGGCATTTTGCACAGAAAAAAACACTTTTTCCAACCCCGAGCCCTGTAACCGCCTGACTGGCAACTTCCCATGGAGGGTCCCTCTCTTTGGGGTGGAAAGAAATGATTCACTCAGTACTAATGTGGCAGGTGCCGTGACCCCACCATCACCAAGCCCCTTCCACGGAGGACGCAGCAACTGGCACCAAAAGCCAAAGCCATTTCCGGGGTCACAGCTGGACGGCATGGGGCTTCGCACGCAGACTGGCGGGGCTCCAGGGGCCTGCACCCCAGACGCTTTCGAGAAACAGCGTGGGGCTCCCCTCTCGCTGGGAGAGCCAGCCTCCCGCAGGTGCCCTGGCCAACTCCAGGACAGATCGCCTGCCTGGAGCCTTCTGAGAAGGACGGGCATTAACGGGAAGCCAGGGCGCCTGAGGGGACTGTGCTGGGTGGGGCTCAAGCCCAGGGAGGGAGCCCAGGGCCTTCCCTGGAGCGGCTGCAATGCCCCCAACTTGCAGTGTGGGCCCCGACCTGAGCCTCCGCACGCCGGGCCTGGCCGTGGCCATGGCCGTGGCCTCCAACGCTGCAGCCCAGAGGTAAGAGCCTGAAAACGCGCTTCCGCCCCGTCTTCTCACTGGACTAGTGGGGTGTGCACAATGGGGCCTCTGTGGGCTGAGCCCGGCTGCCTGTCAGGCCAAAATGAAGCAGGCTTCCCGCCAAGAAGGAGGGGGCGCCAGGCCCCCACGGCGGGGACAAGGCCAGGCACCAAAGCCCTGGTCAGTGGCCTGGCTTGGGCTGGAAACAGCTCACCAGCATCCCAGGTTTGGGGAGTGGGAGAGTGAGCCCACGACACTGGTGTCTGTGGCTCTGTGGCAGGGTCTCAGCCCAGACCCTAGGGAACTGCAGCAATCTGTACCTCAAAGCACAGCCCTTTGGCGGGGGGGAGACCTCAGTCCCAGACCCCAGTGGGCCAGGCCGTGCCTCCTCCCCGGCGCCGCTGAGAAGCAGCAACAAGCCCCCAGTTTCCGCAGCAGGGCACTCCTCCCACCCTCCCAAAGTCCCCTGCGGGAGCAAGAACCTTCTCCCAGGGCCCCGCATGGATGAGAGGCAGAGTCCGAGCCCGGCGCACTGTGGCAGGGCAGGGGGTTATACATTCTGGGAAGCCACGCATAATTAATCACACGGCATTAATCCGCCGCCCCCAACAATAGCGGCTGCACTTCCCTGGATCCCAGCTGTCGGGCTCTGAATGAAAGGAAACAAGATTTAGGGCATCAAGCGTCCATGCGGCTTCTGCAGGGGGAGAAGGGGGCCCCAAAAAGCAAAAAAAAAAGTAGTGCGCATTCATTAGTGTCTGACAAAGACACAATCGGCTTTGTCCATTAAACTGCTCACAGGCCTGCTTAATTGGCTTCAGTGCGGGGAGGGCAGGGGCCGCTGCCCACAGGCTGGGCAGTTCTCGCAGGCAGGAGCCGGGCTGGGGTTGTCAAGGGAATGGGCCCTTCTGCAGTTGGAATGAGGGCGCGCAGACTGACTGGGGAGCCACTTCATCTGCAGCTCCTGGTGGGGCAGGGAGGACTCTTTTTCCAGCGAGCAAATACCTCCTCATTATTCTCATCAGGGATGGACTCAAGTTGAAGGGCGTCGGCCACGGCAGCACAGCTCCCTGCAGCCGGCTGGCACTCACAGGCAGGCCGGAGGGACTGGCACTCACAGGCAGGCTGGAGGCAGCCGCTTCCCCAGGACTTCCCAGCCACTCCTGCCCACTTTACATCTGAGGCTGGAAGACCAGAAGGGCCACAGAGTTTAGAGGACAGAGTTTGCAGACGCCAGGGCAGAAACCAGACTCAAGAATTTCCCCACATCCTGTGCCAAAACATGAGTTCCACCTTCTCTTCCCCAGCCCCAGCCTGAGGCCGAGAGGAGACAGCAGGAGCAAACAGAGAGCCCAAAGGTCGGTCGGATTTTGGAGAGTCAATTTCCTTCAAAGAGGCATCACCCAGTCAGAGGGCATCAGCCACCCAGAGTGGGCATGACCCACCCAGAGGAGGCATCAGCCACCCAGAGAGGGTATCACCTGTTTCCAGAGGAGGCATCACCCACCCAGGCATCACCACCTGTCCACAGCAGGCATCACCACCAGCCCAGGAGGCATCACCTGGCCAGAGAAGGTGCCCCAAGTTGGCAGCGTGGTGGGGGCTGGGCCTCTCTGTAAATGGTCCAGAGCTCCCCCGCAAGCAGATCAACTGTTTCTGGGGGACTTGAAGAATTGGGGTACTGGGACTCCCACTTAGTGCCCCAGGAGCCTGAGGTGGCCCACGGAGGAGTGCCCAAGCCCCCAGCAGCCAGACCAGCTCCACATGCAGCATAATTGCTGGTGATTAAGTAATTGCCAGACTTTGTCCAATAAAAGTCAGCACGTGACCGCGCCCAGACTCTGGGCCATCTCCAGAAGACAATGGCCTAGTGTTCTGTCCCCTGCGCCGCTGCAGAAAGCAGGGGCTCTGCCCTCCACAAAGCAACAGGTCCCGCAGGGGTGGTACTCACACGCAGGCCTCCGTGCCATTGGCCGATTCACACTTCCCGCCATTCAGGCAGGTCTCACCGGGCTGGGAGCATCGCAGGCCTAGGCAGGGCAGAAGAGAGGTCAGTCTCGCCCGCACCCCGACCGAAGGCCCTTGTTACCCTGGAGGTGGCACCTGCACCCCGCCAAGGGGCGCCGCCCACCCTCCACCCCAGAAGCACTCTGCTCAGTGTCATGGGTTGCTGGGGCAGGGGTCCGCAGTAAGACCCTCCATGAAACCAAAGGGGCATCAACATTCTGCCCAGAGTTCTGTAAGTCAGATCTGGGGGGAAGGGGAGCAGCGGAGAACACCTCCTGCTTGAAGCGGGGTGGGGCGGCCTGAGGTGCAGCGGGGGAGAAGCGGAGACAGGGCGGGGTCCTCTCCTAAACGTTGCCCCCCACCCCGGAGGGTCCGGCAGGGCAGGGGCCCCCATCCAGCCGCCAAGATTGCCTCTGTTTAAACCCGTTCTGCAAGGGGCAGAGCTGGACGGGGCGGGGGGGCGGGGGGTGGCCACACTCAGCTCCCGCCCGCCCGTGGGAAAATGCGACAGCTGCTCGCCCGCCGCCCCGCCCGCCAACAAAGCGCCGGCCGCGGCCTCGGAATCAGAGCGGCCCATTGTGGAGTCGGGGCCGCCTCCAGGGGCATGGGGACTGCACCCCGAGGACCCGGCCCCGCCTCCGCCGACACCCAATACCTGCTCCCGCGGGCGCGCACCTCCAGGGGCCGCCCCCTATGCCCACGGGAGGGGGATGAAGATGTCCCGTTCGGAAGGAATCCGACCCCATCTCGATAAGAGTCAATAACTCCAGGCCCCCCTCCCATCTCACGGGGGCTGAGAAACGGGGAAGGGGTGTGACAGAGCCGCACTTTCTGGAAGAGGACGGAATATTTTCACCTCCAACTCTCCGAGAAAGAGCGGATTAATCACTCGATTCCCCAGAGACCCCCCTCGACGTGCGGCGGGGAGAGTTGTGAGCGCCCCCCACCCACGTCCCGCTCTCCGCCCCCAAGATTTCCAAACTTCAACTACGCAAAGCAGAAGGAAAGTGAAGTCCCACCGGGCGCAGCGGCGCCGGGCGCAACTCCTCCCCCAAACCTAGGGCCCGGCTGAGGGGCGCTGGGGGGCCCCGGCGGGGGGAGCGGCCGCGAGCCGGGGACGAGCGGACCGCGGGGGTCAGCAGAGTCGAACGCGGCGCCGCGGAGCCCACATTCCGCGCCCCAACATCCGCCCGGCGTGGGCCAAAGGCGAGGAAGAAAGAAGATAAATGGCCCGGAGAGGCAACAGGAAACCAAAACCGACTCGATTCAAATCGAAAAGCAGTAGGCAGCGCGCCCGCCCGGCCGCCCGGCGGCAAGCCCCACGAGCGGCGGGTGCAGGGCGGCCCAGGGTAGGGACTCCGGGGCCCCCGCACCCCACGCTGGCCTCCCCACCCGGCTCCAGGCACCGGCGGCGCGCGTCCGCCCCAACGCGGGGACGAGGGAAGGCTCGGTACTCCCCACGACGAGGACGCCAGGACCCCACGCCCGGGCCGCCCGCTCCTCCCTCCCCACGCCGGCCTACCCGCCGCCCGCTCCCAGCTACGGGAGGCGCGCGCCGAGCGCCACCGAAGTTTCCGAAGCGCGAGGAAAGTGGGGGCTCGCGGGTGGGCGGGTGCCTACCTCGTGCGGCGAGCGCGGGCAGCAGCGCGAGGCAGAGCAGGGGTGCCAGGAGCGGCGGCATGCCTGCCCCCCGGCTGCCCACTGTGCCCGGACGGCGGCCTCCTGCGCTGGCCGGCGGGGCGGGGGCGCACACGCGCGGCGGACGGTCCCGCGGGCTGCGGCGGCCGCTCCCGGCCTCTTTCTCACGCTGGCAGGCGGCGCTGTGCTCTCGCGGGCTCCCGGGCCGGGCTCCGCGCCCGCCTCGTTCCTTCGCTGCGCTCGCGCCCGCGCCCTGCGCCCCGCGCCCCTGCGCCCCTGCGCCCCTGCGCTCCCTCCCGCGGCCGAGGCACTAGTGAGGCTCAGGACCGAGGTGCGCTCCGCCCCCGCCTCAGGCCCCGCCCCCGCACCGGGCCCCGCCCCGGCCCGGCCCCGCCCCCCGGCCCCGGCCCCGCCCCCTCCGGCCTCCCGCGCGCCCCCCGCGGCCTCCTCCCACCCACGTGCCCCGTCCGGCTCTGCGCCCCCGAGAGCTGAGCCCCTCGGGGTGGCGGCACCGGCGGCGCGGCGTGGGTCGGGAGCGGGCGCCGAGGGACTATTTCTCGTCTAAAAGTTTTCAGAGGCCAAAAGTTTGAGCCCGGGCTGCGGAAGGATCCGGCTCCGGCGGTCGCCGCGCTCGGCGACAATTGGCGGCGATCATTTGCATGTGAATAAGCAGCGGAGACCCGGGCGCGGCGGGGAAGGCGAGGCCGCGTCCACCCTGCGCTGGGCCGGGCGGGGAGCAGCTGAGGCCACGTCGGGGGACCCCGAGTCCGGGCAGGGGGCTCTGGGGGGGTCGCCCAGCCGTGGGGGCGCCCCCAGCCCGGTGACTTCACTCCCTCCAGGAGCCCCACTGCCGCGGCTTTGGGCGTCTAAGGGATCGATCGCCGGACGCCGCGGGCCGCGATTGCCCGAGCACTTGACCGTGAGGGATGGGGTCGCCGCGGCCTCTGGGCAGAGACTCAGGGCGTCCCGAGGGAACAGCCCGGGGCCGGTGCCTGGCAGACGGATGGGATAGCGCCCGCTGCCCCGGGGGACCCGAATCTACACGCTCCTCGTCCTCCTCCTGCCTAAGGTGGCCCCAGAAAGCACAAGCGGTCGGGCGGATCTGCCGCTGGCGCCGGCGGGGCCCCTCCCACGTGCTCCTTCCGGCTGAGTTATTTCTCCACCACGATGGCAGACATGGGCACCCGGTGCCAAGCCTGGTTAAGCGCCAGGAGTCCAAAATGCCTGCCATAGTCCCTGCTCAAAGTTCACGGCCTCGTGCCAGGGACACACAACGCCCCCTCCCCATCCCAGCAAGGATAGGGAGTGCGATGGCGGAAGGCGCGCGTCCCGGGGCCCTCCTGGAGTAGGAGGGCAATGCCTGCCGTGGGGGCCACCGAACAGTTGAGAGGGACCGAGGACTCTGGGGGTCTGGGCGAAGGACTGCAAAAACCCCAGAGGATGGTGGCAGAGGGAGGCACAGAAGGGGGGCAAATCTCACACCTGACCCCCGCGAGACTTTCCTGACACACCTCTTGCCAAGTGTGGAGCACGCTGGGAACAGCCGGTGCAGGCGGCCTGTCCCGCCCCTTAGCTGCTGCTGGGAGCCTCCCTCGCCTGCGTCCTCCCAGAAGCTGGCCTCACTTCTCCAAGCCTGGGGTAACATCTTGGGGTCGGCGCCCCAGGAGAGGAGGCGCCTGGAGGCAGCAGAGATGTTTATGTAACAGCAGCCCGGCAGCCTGGAGGAGCAGATTTTCCATAGAAGGAAGCGCGGAGCTGTCAGCTCCCAGACTCAGACTCCGGACTGCCCACCACTCTATCCTATGCTCCGAGTGGCGGGGGATGGGGGCATGGGGAGGCCCAAAGGCCTTAGGCCTGGCGCTGATCTGCGTGACTGCCTGTGTGCCTCTGTTGGCATCCCATTGGCATCTCTGCCAGTTTTCACCTGGGGAGGAGAGGAGGGGAGCCCTGGCTGGGGAGCCTCACCTAGTCTTCCCCAGCTGTGCCGACAGCACCTCCACCATGGGCCTCCATCCTCTGCCAGCAGGGAAGAGAGTGGCCCACTCAAGGGCCACCCATCAGGCTACCTGGCAGCCAGGCACACTCATGAGCCCACATTACAGATGATTCGGCCGGGTGCACAGGCCTCGGCCTCCCAGCTCCCAACGGCCACAGCACCCACAGCCAGGAGTACCCCATGGACAGCTGGGGCCGAGGAGAAGCCAGGAATGAGGGGTCGGGCCTCGCCTCCCGTCCAGCCTGGGAAGGGGGTGGGCCCCTGGCAAGTGGATGAGAAGCTTTTTCATTCACAGGCTGTCTGGGCTCTCCACTCCTCTTTTATCAGGACAGCGGGTGCGGGTGCGGGCAGTGGGGGAAAGCTGGGGTCCTGACCCAGCAGGAGCGCCTCTGATGGCCTGGGTCCTGGAGACCATCTCCTGCGGGTCAGCCCTGGGCAGCAGGCATTTCAGGGGCTAAAGAGAAACAAGAGAAGGCAGGTTGTGTGCAGGGTACCCCAGCCACTCCAGAAACCCAATGGGAGGATGGGGGCTAGGACCCCAAGTAACTGAATTGGGGTGCAGTGCAGCCAGGCCTCCCAGGGAACTCACGTTGGGCTTCCTGTCCCAGCTTGTGGTGGGAGCTGGGATAAGGTTCCCAGTCCACCCAGGGGCAGGTGTCCCCTGAATGAAGGGGCTGTTTCCAAGCTGGCCGGGGAGCCTGGAAGCAGATGGGATGGGGCCGCAGAGCCTGGTTTGCGGAGGGGAGAGGCAGGCATGTCCTGCAGCCCTTTCTTCAGAGCCCCCCTTCAGGTGCTGAGGGGAGAGTGGCTTAGGCGTGGCACCCCAAGAGACAGAACTGGGTCAGTTTCCCCTCGTTTGCTGCCAGAGATATGGGGGTGCCATTGTCAGGTGGGTGAAGGAGGCCCTGCTATCATTGACCCAGCCAGGCCCTTCCTGTGCTGCCTCTTTGGGTGCTTTTGAGAGTACAGCATGCCCCTAAGTGCGTGGAGCAGCGAGCACAGCTGGTCAGCAGGCGGGGACAGCAACTGAGCTCCTGCCACCTGCTCCGCCCCAGGTGCTATCCAGCACGGAGATCCAGGTGACCTTAAAACGCTCCAGGGCTGGCTTCAGCCCCAGAGAGTTGTGGTCTGAGTGGAAGGGGGTCAGCAGTTACTGGCTGGGTGTATTTGAAAGGTCTCTGTCAAAAGTTCTGCAGCAGAGTCTAAGCCGGGGCTGAGAATCCCAGTTCTGAGCCCCTGACCCCCTTCCTTCCTGCAGGAATTCGTTTTGGCTCTTGTGCCCATGACCCTATGGCGTTGGGAAAGCGGGTAGTGTGATGCTCCCCATTTTTCAGGAGGGAAGTTGAGGCTCAGAGACTTCACGAGGATGCCAAGGTCCAGTCAGGCCTTGGTCCTCAGCTGCTGTCATCCAGTAGGGTAGGTGGGACCCCCAGGAGGTGTTGGGGGACACCCTCCCCACTTACGGTCTGTTCACGGTGCAAGGCAGCAGGTTGGACTTGGTGCAGGGACCGTGGCTTGGCATGGCTGGGGTGGAGTGGCCCATCCAAAGCACCTTTTGAAGCTGATGCTAAAAACATCCGACCTGCTTCCAAAGCTTGAGCCCAGAGGCCTGAGACCGTCCGGCCTCCGGGGCGGCCTCCACTGAGCCTCCACCTCCGCTTCCATGCAGCCCCTGACCGTCAGGTGCACCCCGGGGCCTTAGCTGGCCGCTAAGCCTCAGGTTCCCCTTCACCAAGTGACTTTTAAGGTCCCATCTGCCTTTCTCCACTTAAAAAGAACTTGGGACATTTCCTCAAGGTTAGGCATTTTTCCAGATGTGGCTCACTACCTGGTCGCCTGTTCTGGGCGGTCTGGCTGTGATGTGCCTGCTGTTCTTCCTCCAGAATGGAGTCCGGCTGGCCCCTGTTCTGAGGATGGAGATGCAGCCGCCAGGCGGAGGGTGGGGTCTGGAATCTGCTCCCAGCCCCTCCCGCACACAGAGAGCCACGGCCACCCAGGCCCAGGGGCACCCGCAGGCGCTGGGCATCTCGCCCTTGTCCTCACCGGGGCCCTCACGACCCACACCCCCGGTCTGTGCCGTGGAGCCCCCTCCTCACTTGTGCAAGGCCTCGTCCTCTGCCGCAGCCATGTCCTTCCTCTTGTCCCTGAGAGACTCCTCAGCCAACCCGGAGGCTCTGGGCCTTCTGAGCCCCACAAAGCCTTCCTTACCCACTCTCTGTGTGTCAGGCAGAGCCCATCCCTGCCAGGGCCCAGGATCACACCAGAGGCTCTGGAAGGTTTGCTGACTGACCTGTGACTGCAGAAGCGGAGGGAACGTGGGCACAGACCCGGCAGGGGCTTGCTGGGTGCAGAGTCAACTGGCCGCCCCTGGGAGCCTGCCACCGTGACCAGCCCTCCAGCCAGGCGCCGGTGCCCTCCCTGGCCCCTGACCCCCAGCTGTGACTGGGACTCTGCCCAAGGCCCTGTCCACTCGTCTCCAGCGGTCTCCACGCAGGAGCTGCCCCCTTGCTGCCCGTGAGGTTCCCTCTGCACAGAGGCCGGGGTAGAGTGTTGCCCGGGCAAGTCCCGGTGCCGGCGCCTGGCCTCCTGAGCAGGTGAGCTAAGAAGGCCCTGGCTGTGGTGGGCTTCAAAGCCACGGGGCTGGCCACGGGCAGACCTGGTGCAGTCGTTCTGGAGCCTGGCCATGGGCAACTGGTGCAGTGCAGAGCTCAGGTGGAGGAGGAGGCCACTGCCCGTCCTTTCCCTGTGGCTCAGGGTTCAGACCCATCTGCCTGTCCCTGGATGCCCCAAGACCACTCAGAGCACAGAGCTCAATGGGAAAGACAGTTGATGGGCCTACGCGTATGCTCTCCCAGCCCTGAGAAGGGGGCCCCCTCAGACCTTTCCAGGTTCCCAGGTCCCCTCAGCCTCCCATAGAGCCTGGGTGGAGCCGGGCCTGGAGTTGGGTCCCTCAGGGGCCAGTGGCCCATTTTTGCTGCTTCCAGGGAGCCCCAGGGAGATGGTGAGGTGGTGCCCAGCTGGGGACCCTCGTGGGCATGCCATTTGGGGGGTGCGGGCACTGGGAAGCTGGCCAGGCCTGCCCAAATCAGGGGGCTTCCAGGAGGAGAGACATGGGCGGGGGGTGGCCGGGGGCTTAGCACCGTGGCTGGTACTTCCAGGCAGGGGCCGAGGGGAGCTGTCGGGGGCTGGACCAGACAGGGAGGCTGTCATGGTGCCTGGCTCTTGGAGGGGGCACGGAGGCTCTGAGTGGGGTGGCAGAGCCTGGCATCCGGGTCCATCTGCACTTCCCATACCCCCTCACCACCCCCGGACCCCCAGTCCCAAGGACCCCTGCAGAGCCTGTGGGGAGGGAACTTCCACCTTCCTGGCCCTCTGCCCACCTCAGCTCAGAACTTTCTCCAAAAACTAAGAGCCTCGGGGGACGAAACTGCAAGGCTCCGCCCCTTGGGCTCCGGCACAAATCCGAGCCTCCTCCAGGGCTGAGTCACTGGGAAAGCCGCACCTGCGGCCCCTCCCCCGCTTCCCCCTTTCTCGGACCCCTCCTCTTCTCTTCTCGTCTTCCCTCCCTCTCTTCTTCCCTTCCTCCCTCTTTCCTTTCCTCCTTTCTGGGTGTAAGAATAGCTGGGAAACCCCCTTAAAAAAAAGTTCATTTCAATTTTAGAGGGACGAAGTTGATGTCCCAAAGCAGAATCCTCTACACCAGCAGAGCCACGAGCCCCCGCCCTGCCCGGCCCTGCCTGTGCCCGGTCCCCTGCGTGGGGCCTGGGCCATCCTGGACCTCACCGCTGGGGTGATGGAGGGCCCCACGCCCCAAGGCGAGAGTTTCTCAGGCCGCCTGGGTTTCCTCTGGTTTGCTCCAGACACATTTAAACAAACTGAGAACTTCCGTCCTCCCCCGCACTCCCCCCCGGACTCCTCTGGAAATGAAAATGGGCCTGGAAATCGGGGTTTGGGTTACAGGGGGCACAGGGAATTGTGTTGGCGAAATAACACGGAGCACAAACATTAGCAGGTACCGCACATCTGTGAGCTATTTTCGGGTCTCCAGGGGAAGGGCAGAAATCCCCAGGAATCCTTAAGTGAGACCAGGGCTCTTCTTGATTTTTGCTTTGACAGCGAAGGAAAAAATTTGCCAAAAACCAGAGGCGCTGCTGAGTGTTAGCGTGGGAATGTTAGCTTAGTCAGAGCCTTGCTCTGGGCCATTTAAATAAAAACAGGCCTATTGGTGGCAAATGCCAGTTCAACGTGCAGCAGGAGAGTGGCACCTCTGGGACCCCGAGAAGGGCGTGCAGCTGTGCCCTCTTCCCTTTTCTCGCGGCCTTCCCGGCCTTCTTATCATCACGATTGGCATTTCGCTGGTAAACATTTGGTGCAGTAATTTTCAAAAATCAGCAAGAAAAGTCTGAGCGTTTCATGTGGCAGTGTCTGCGCCGCCCCAGCTGGAAGCGTGGGTTCCCGGCGCCTCCTGGAGTGCGTCTCCGAGGGATCCTCCAGGCATGGGAGGGTCTTTGCACAACATAAATCAGACCAACTATCACGAGATAGACTCACTTGCAGCGCGGGGAGGCTGGAGGCTGCATGGGGCTTGTGCTGCCTGTTTCCAGTGGCATGCAGTGGTGGAGCAGGCATGGGGACCCCGGGGCCACCTCCCCTCCGTGCTGGGGCTGCCACACAGACCCACATTCAGGGACCCGAATTCAGGGCCCGCCCCAGGAGTGGCGACCGTGTCTGGGCACTGAGCACCCACTACTGGGCGCATCTTCTGGCCTTTCAGTCTATTTTTTTTTTTTTTTTTGAGTCGGAGTCTCGTTCTGTCGCCAGGCTGGAGTGCAGTGGCGTGATCTCGCTCACGGCAACCACTTTCTCCCAGTTTCAAGCAATTCTCTTGCCTCAGCCTCCCGAGCAGCTGGGATTACAGGTGCCCGCCACCATGCCCGGCTAATTTTCGTATTTTTAGTAGAGACGGGGTTTCACTATATTGGTCAGGCTGGTCTTGAACTCTCGACCTCAGGTGATCTGCCCTCCTTGGCCTCCCAAAGTGCTGGGATGACAGGCGTGAGCCACCGCGCCCGGCCAGCCTTTCAGCCTTGAAGCCTCTCTGGGGGGGCCTCAGAGAACGTCTTGGTTTCCTCATTCTTTGGTTCCCGTGGACCGAGGGAAGGGCTGGGAAGGGGTGAGGAGCCCAGGACTCTTCTGGCGAGGGCTGAGGGTCCGTGTTGGGGGCTCCCTTCTGCCACCACTCCTTGGTGATGTGCGGCTGGCTGGAGAGTCCCTCGGGCAGGGGTGGGGAGATGGGCGGCTGTAATGAATCTGACACCAGCCACCTCTCTCCCCGCCCTGCCAGCAGCCCTCACTCATGGGCATCTGTCCTCGCCCCACTGTGGGGGTCCTGAGTGTGACTGGGGTAACGTCTGGTCCTCCTTAGAACAGCGGGGCTTGGAATTCGTTCAAGGGAGGAAGACTGAAGGAACGCAGATGCTGATTGCATGGAGCACCCCCACAGGCTACAGCCCCCAGAGCCTGGGAGCTCTGTGAGCCAGAGAGCGGCCGGGGAGAGGCCTTGGTGGGGCCCGAGCTTCCACAGCCGCTGCGGAGGACAGGCGGGGCCCAGGCCCCTGACTGACGTGTGCTGAGCACAGCAGCCCTGGACGGGCCATGACAGCCTCTCCCATTGGCTGAGCCTAGACTGCAGACCCAGCCACCCCCATGCTGGGCACAGTTGACCAACTTAGGTTTTGAGAAGATGCAAACAGCAGCAGGACGTGCCTGGGGGGGTAGGTGGGCCTCCCTGGACGCAGAACGTATTTGCTGAGCCCCTGCCCTGCAGCGTAGGCTCTGGGTGACAGTGGTCAGGACGGAGAGAGATGTGACCAGCGAGGCCTGCATGCAGCCATCTGGGGAAAAAGGTTCCAGCTGAGTGGCTCTGAGCACACCCCACCCCGGCCATCCTGGCCCTGTGGACCGACCCTGGGGCCCAGGATTGACACGATGGCCAGCGCTCGCTGGTGCCTCCAGCCTGGGCCAGGCCTGTGGGCTGGTCCCTCCATCAATGGGTCAGATCCAGCCCCGTCCACACCCTCCCCTTCTTCCCCCAGGAGCAGGCTCCAGGCCTCTCACTCGTCACTCATGGGGAGCAGTGGGTTGACTTGCATTTCCCCAAAAGACACTCTGGATTCCCCCAGAATTTGTAAACGGGACTTGCTTTGGAGATGGGTCTTTGCAGATGTCATCGAGTCGAGACAAGGCCACGCTGGAGTGGGGAGAAGGCGCTGGGAAGACAGGCAGAGGCTGGAGACGCGCAGCCCCGAGCCGGGAGCACAGGGGTTGCCCGTGCCCAGCAGAAGCTGGAGGAGGCAGGAAGGGTGCTCCCTAGAACCTTGGGCGGGGCCCAGGCCTGTGACACCCAGATTCTGGATTTCTGGCCTTCAAAACTGAGAGAGCACACATTTCTGCGGTTTGGAGCCACCAAATTTATGGTAATTTGTTCTGGCCAGGAAATTAATACCAGGGATAAAGGTGTTTGAATGCAGACAAAGACAGTGTTTGAATTAACCAAGCTTTGCGCAAGGTTGCCGGGATTGACTCGGGGAAGTGAGGGCCTCGGCGGCTCCCGGAGGCTCCCTGGGCACCGGCCTGCGCACACACTTGCTGGCGGTGGCCACGGCAGGTCTCTCTTCAGGTGAAACCACATAATGAGCGGCCTGACACCCGTCAATTACACGGCAGAGGTGGCCTGGCCTGGCCCTCTCCCTGGCTGAGGACTCCGCCCTTCGCATCTGCCTGCCGGCGGCTGGCAGACAACGTCCTCATCCCTGGTCGGGGCAAATCTCTGCTCAAAAGTGAACACAGTGAAACTCGGAATAGCGATGGAGCCAATCCACGCCTGGGGCAGGGCTGGAGGCTTTCTGGAAAACACACGGAGGAAAGTGAGCACTCTGGCGCCCTGGGCTGCCCGCAAGCCCTGCCTGCCTCGTCCCAGCCCCTTCTCCAGGGAAAGGACAAAACCACTGAAAGCGTTCGTCTGGGTCACACATGTCCTGAATTGGCTTCAGCGTGGGAACTAAGCAAGGGCGGGTCCCAGCGCCTGGGATTCAGGTGAAACCCGAGGCCTGTCTGGGGCCACAGCCTCTTCCCGGAGGCCAGGCGAGGCGTAGCGGGCTGGAAGGCCGCGTTCCCAAGGAGGCTGCACTGCCTTTTCTGTAGAAGATGAGATCGAAGCTTGCTGTCTTGAATCCTCATGGGCAAGGCTCCTTGGAAGCCAGCCTGTGTCAGGGGCGGCACCCCCGGGGCTGACATCTACACCCTGGCATTCTGAGCGCGACTCAGGGTGGCAAGAACCCGCCAGGTTCTCTCTGTGGGAGTGCATTTTTGTTTTTTTAGTTTCTCTCTTGTTGCCCAGGCTGGAGTGCAGTGGCATGATCTTGGAGTTCATGGAGTTCGTGATCATGGAGTTCACTACAAACTCCACCTCCCGGGTTCAAGTGGTTCTCCTGCCTCAGCCTCCCGAGTAGCTGGGATTATAGGCACGTGCCACCACACCCGGCTAATTTTTGTATTTTTAGTAGAGACGGGGTTTCACCACGTTGTCCAGGCTGGTCTCGAACTCCTGACCTCAAGTGATCCGCCTGCCTCAGCCTCCCAAAGTGCTGGGATTACAGGCGTGAGCCACCACACCCAGCTTGGAATGCATTATTACCAGAGGCAAAGCGGGAGCGTGATCTTCAGCTTGCAAGTGAGACTTAGAACGACAGTGAATCGTCACAGAAGTTAACTTAAACCTGGATGGACGAGGGGCCAGGTCGCCAAAAGCTCTCGGACCCTGCCAGAGTGTGAGCTGCCCTGGGAGGGCCAGAGGGTGGGGGCTCCAGGCTCCTGGGCTGGGCAGTCACTGGGATCCCCCAGGAAAGGCTACATTCTGGAGAGCAGACGGAGGGTTGGGGAGGGTGGTGGGCAGCCAGCCGCCTGGACCCCGGCCGGGACATCGTAGCGCAGAGCCTGTCCTGTGCAGACTGTTTTCTAGCCCAGCAGGTGGGTGTCCACCATGAGGAATGTGAGGCCTGCACAGACGTGTGCGCATCCCCTGAAAGCTGCCCCCGAGCCCTTGGCGGAAGCAGTTGGCTCATCCTGTCATGCAAAGGGTGGCATTTTCACTCCTAACAGGGAGGTGCCCCAGAGCATCCGGTTCAAAGAAGCTGGGGTGGTCCAGGGTCCTTTCACCTGGGCCTTGGCAAGTGGCCACACCCTCTGAGACCCCCCTTCATCCCCATAGAAAGACCCAAGCAGGCCTGTGCCAGCGGAATCCGAGGGTGGCAGAGTGGCCCTGTCTGCGGCGGGCCTAGGAGGACAGCAACGGGACTTAGCAGTGGTGCGATTGCATTTCTGGGCCCTTCTTCTCCCCTGCCCTACAGCCTCCTGAGGGACCCCCCAGAGCCTGAAGGACAGGACTGAGGTGTGGAGCTCCGTCCCAGGACAGAGGGGAGGAGCTCAGGTCCATCTGCCTGCAGGGACCGGCCAGCCCCACATGCTGCTGCACACGAGGCAGCCTCAGCCAGACCCCCGGGTGAGGCAGACTCAGCCTGTGTCCTCAAGAGGCTCCCTGGAGAAGGCGGGGCCCATGAGCGAGCTGGCCGACGTGGCCTTTGGGGGCACCCACCCTCATCCCCAGCAAGAGCCTCGGCTCCTTGGAGCCCAGAGTCCAAGAAATGGCCTTTCCACCACTGACCCCTCCCATGGAATGGCCTTTCCCGAGTGGGCAGCCTCTCCTGGACCCGGCAGCGGCAAGAAGGCCGGTCACCCTGAGAGCTCTGCAGGGCAAGGGGAGGGGAGCCCTCGGGCAGGGCTGGAGAGCAGCTGAGGGGAGAGACACAGAGAGGACCGGGGGGGCATAGCCTGCTGATGGTGGACGCCATCCTCCTGAGCACAGCTGAGCCGCGGCAGCCTCTGAGCCTCCCACATGGGGAAACCAAGGCAGAGAGCCCCAGGACTGGGGCCACAGCAGTGGTCAGCAGGTAGGGGTGACCTGGGCCTCCATAGGCCCCACTCTTTCATCCAGCTCCATGGGGAGCATCATTTTTTCACCTCAAGGCCAGGTTAGGAAGAACGAACGTGCTTTACTTATCAGTGGGTCTTCTCGTAATAATAACTGGCGCTGATAAGGGGTCTCACTATGGTGCCCAGGCTGGACTTGAATTCCTGGGCTCAAGCGATCCCCTGCCGCAGCCTCCAGGGTCACTAGGACTGCAAGTGTACCACTCGGTTACAGGTTTTTAATACACATGAAAAGAGCTATTTTTTTCCCTGATGCTAAAAGCAAACAAGCAGATTCATAAGAAGAAATTCCATTGACTACAATCCACAGCAGGGAGGGCCGTGCTTTACATGAAGCCCGCACCTCTGTGCTCCTTGATCTGGTTTGGCTCTGTGTCCCCACCCAAATCTCAGGCTGAATCGTAATCCCCACACGAAGGAGGGGCCTGCTGGGAGGCGCTCCGATTGTGGGTGACTTCCCCCTTCTCTCTCTCTCTCTGCAGCTCTGGCCGGTGAACACCACACCTGCTTCCCCATTGCCTTTCGCCATGATTTCCTGAGGCCTCCTCAGCCATGCCTCTTGCACAGCCTGTGAGACTGTGAGCTGATTAAATCCCTTTTCTTCACCAATTACCCAATCCTCAGGTCGTTCCTTGTAGCTGTGTGAGAAGGGGCTCATACAGAAAACTGGTCCTGGGAGAGGGACCCTGCTATAAAGATACCTGAAAATGTGGAAGCAGTGTGGCAACTGAGTAATGGACCGAGGTTGGAACAGTTTGGAGGGCTCAGAAGAAGACAGGAAGAGGAGGAAAAGTCTGGAACTTTCTGGAGACTTGTTGAATGGTTGTAACCAAAACATTGATAGTGATATGGACAGTGAAGTGCAGATCGAGGTGGTCTCAGATGGACATGAGGATGAGGGACTTGTTGAGAACTGGAGTAAAGGTCACTCTTGCTATGCTTTTGCAAAGAGACAGGCAGCATCGTGTCCTTTCTAGGGATCTGTGGAACTCTGAACTTGAGAGAGATGATTTGGGGTATCTGCTGGAAGGCAGGTCTAAACACCAAAGCAGTCAAGAGGTAACCTGGCTGCTTCTAATGGCTTATGCTCATTTGCATAAAGGAAGAAATGACCTGAAATTGGAACTTATATTTGAAAGTGAAACATAGCATAAAAGCTTGAAAATTTTCCAGCCTGACTATGCAATAGAAAAGTAAAACCCACTTTCTAGGGAGGAATTCAGGGCTGCAGAAATTTGCATAAACAAAGAAGAGTCAAATGTAATAGCCAAGACAATGGGGAAAGTGTCTCCAGGGCATTTCAGAGACCTTCACAGCAGCCCCTCCCATCACAGGCCTGGAAGCCTAGGAGGGAAAAATGGTTTCATGGGCCAGGCCCAGGGCCCTGCTGCTCTGTGCAGCCTTGGGACATGGTGCCCTGCATCCCAGCCACTCCAGCTCCAGCCATAGCTAAAAGGGGCCAAGGTACACCTCAGACCATTGCTTTGGATGGTACAGGCCCCAAGCCTTGGTAGTGTCCATGTGCTGTTGGCTCTGCAGACATGCAGAAAGTGAGATTTAAGGTTTGGGAGCCTCCAACTAGGTTTCAGAGGAAGTATGGAAATGCCTGGAAGTCCAAGCAGAAGTCTGCTGCAGGGGGTGAGCCCTCATGGAAAACATCTACCAGAGCAGTTCAGAGGGAAAATGTAGGGCTGGAGCCCCCCCACAGAATCCCCACTGGGGCACTGCTCACTGGAGCAGTGAGAAGAGGGTCACTGTCCTTCAGACCCCAGAATGGTAGATCCACTGACAGCTTGCACTGGGCACCTGGAAAAGCCACAGGTACTCAATGCCAGTTTGTGAAAGCAGCCTCAGAGGTTGTATCCTACAGAGCTAGAGGGGCAGAGCTGCCCAAGGCCTTGGGAGCCTGCCCCTTAAGTCAGTGTGGCCTGGAGGTGAGACATGGAGTCAAAAAAGATTATTTTGGAGCTTTAAAGATTTAATGACTGCCTTGCTGGGTTTAAGGCTTGCATGGGGCCTGTAGCCCTTTTGTTTTGGCCAATTTCTTCCTTTTGGAGTGGAGCATTAACCCAATGCCTATACCCCCACTATATCTTCAAAGTAAGTAACTTGATTTTTATTTAACAGGCTCATAGGCAGAAGGGACTTTGTCTTGTCTCAGATGAGACTTGGAACTTGGACTTTTGAGTTGATGCTGAAATGGGCTAAGACTTGGGGGACTGTTGAAAAGCATGATTGTGTTTTGAAATGTGAGAAGAACATGAGATTTGGGAGGGGCCAGGGCTGGAATGATATGGTTTGGCTCTGTGTCCCCACCCAAATCTCTTGTCAAATCGTAATGCCCACATGTTGAGGCAGTGGCCAGGCAGGAGGTGATTGAATCATGGGGGTGGACTTCCCCCTTTGCACTCTCTCTCCTGCTGTGGCCATTTGAAAAACGGTGCCTGCTTCCTCCTTACCTTCCACCATGATTGTGAGTTTCCTGAGGCCTCCTGAACGGCATGCAGACCTGTGAGTCGATTAAACCTGTTTTCTTCATAAATTACCCAGTCTCAGGCAGTTCTTTATAGCAGTGTGAGAATGGATAATACACTCCTTTACTTTTTAGAGCCCCCAGGTGTGGGGTTAAGGGGTAGAAGTGTGTCCTGGAGTCCAGCTGGATCCTTTTCCTCCAATGGAGCCTTCCGCAAGCCCCACAACCCACACCGCCAGGCTCGCCATCATGGCTGGAAACCAGAGTCATTTTCTTTCATTTTGAGACAGAGTCTGTAGGGAGGAAACCCCACAAGAGTCGAGGCAAGGGTCTGAGGCCTCAGCATGTTCTCATATAAATGTAGAATTAGGAACCAATTAGAAATATAGTTACGGAGTTATTCCTATCTATAATCATCAATAATCACATAGCTATTCATATGTAATCACAAATTTATACACATATATAATCATATAACCTTTAATTTTACTAATAAGTCTCAGGTCAAGAAGCATGGGACTGAGGTGACCCTAAGGCAAGATGCTCTAAGTCCTCTGTCCCGCCCGCCTAAGGGCTGCTGGAGGGCGCCTCGGCTGTGCCAGTGTCGGCACCGGGAAAGCGCCCGCTGTTCAGCCAGCTAGGGAAGGAGACGTCCAAGGTGGCTGAGACGTCTCCGTCCTCGGGGGAGTGAGGAGAAAACTCCGCTCTTAGAAGCTCCTGTGGCAGGCCTGGCGGCTGTCAGGGAGGCCCGCAGACATCCAGGGACCTGTCTCTGTGTGACGCTGTGCTTCGGCGGTCACGCTCCATGGCTACTTTCAACTTCTGCTTCTGCACCTGGTTCCTCTTTTCCTTAGAAGATAAGAATTAGTAACAGTAACATAAACCTTAGTGACCTTGCTATTTCTTGACAAGTGTGAAAAAGTGCTGACGCCTCAGGTTTTCTCCTCGCCTCGGCTTCTTCAGAGTCTTGGGCCCCCCATCTGCAAGACACGTGACTTACCTGACCCTGTCACTGACCGCCGTTACCTCACCCCACCTGCCCTGCCCCCTGCTTTGTGCTCAGTAAAAGTCAGAGCGCCCGGGCACTCGGGGCCACGGCCGGACTCCGCGCTTTGGTTGGCAGTGGACCCCGGGCCCAAACTCTTTTCTCTACCTCTGTGCCTTGTGTTTTTATTTCCAATTTGTTGTCTTCACACCAGCAGGGAGGGGCTCACTGGACCCTATAGGGCTGGACGCTATAGGAGTCTCACCCTGTCACCAGGCTGGAGTGCAGTGGTGTGATCTGGGCTCACTGCAACCTCCAACTCCCTGATTCAAGCTATTCTCCTGCCTCAGCCTCCCGAGTAGCTGGGATTATAGGTGCCTGCCACTGTGCTCAGCTGATTTGTAATTTTAGTAGAGATGGGGTTTCTCCATGTTGGCCAGGATGGTCTCGATCTCCCCACCTTGTGATCCACCTGCCTCGGCCTCCCAAAGTGCTGGGATTACAGGCGTGAGCCACTGCGTCCGGCCCACAGTCATTTTCTTAAAGCTTAAAGACTCAGTTCCCATTGCCCCACCGGACCGGGACCTGTGGAGGACAGGGGTCGGGTGGGCGCAGCGTGCCTGGTGCAGCATAGACTTATCGCATGGGGGGTGGTGAGGCAAGCCGGGGCCCCTCCAAGGCAGCACTGGGTCCGCTTTCAGAGCACCTGTCCAGGGACTGGCTCTCCGGCCTCCTCCCAGTGGCTGTGCCCTCTAGTCTCAGGAACTCACCCTTACAGCCCAGGGTGCTTGGCATCTCAGGAAGAGCCTGGGTTCCAGGTGGACCAGGAGCCCTGCACAGCTGGTCAGATGGAACCCAGCGGACAGGACATTAACACTAGATGCTCTGTGCTGCAAATGTCACTGAGTCTTTCGGGAACAGCGTTTCACCCAGTGGTGGGGAGGCCCCGTGGTCTGGCGGTGGCCGTGGTCAGGTCACTGTGGCCAGGGCGAGTGAGGACATGTGCTGGGTAGCAGCCTTGTTTTCTTTGGACTCCACCACCATCCAGCGCTCGCTGGAGACCAGGGGCTCCTGCGGCAGGAGGGGGCCCTGTGGCCGGTGGCTCCGGTGCTCCTGCCTGGACCACATGTCCTCATCTCTGGCTTCTCCTGGCAGCCTCGAGTCCCACTGCTGAGAGCGAAGACTCCCAAGAGCTCCACCCAGAGGTGCTGCAGAGGGCCCGCCCTGGCCGGGTGCAACCAGCCCTCCTGAATAGTTCACCTGATAGCCAGTGTGTGAAGCTCATCTTAAAAATCGAGTTTGCGTTTGTTTTAGAGGGAAAATATGATTTGCCCGGGGTGAGGTCCAGCTCCGGAATAAACGTGCCGGGCTCTCCCCGGGGTCCAGCAGGTACCCCTGTTGCATCCTCCTCGCCCAACTTTCCCCACAGGCAGGAGGGGACACTGAGGCAGGCAGGCCTGGGATGGGCATCAGCACTCGCTTCCTGCCCTGCAGGGCTCCAGAACCGCTGCTGAAGCCCGAGGAGAGCTTGGGAGCTGAAATTCAGCCCCTGGAACCGGGACCCTTGTCCTCCATATCTGCCTGGCCAGGTGACCTCAGGCAGGTGACGTTTCCACGCTGCACCTCGGGGGCCCTGCTCTAGAATGGACTGACTTTCAGCACTGGTGAGGGGATGAAGTGGGCTCAACGGACACTTGCTGCTAGGCCCTGGGCTTGGCTTGTGGTCTGCACTTTCAGTGGACGGCTGTGGCGTGGGGACCCACTGTTCCCCTCACCATCTGCCCATGTGTTTGGACTTCTGGCTGGAACAGGGCACTTAGGACCTGTGCAGAGCCCATCTTCCAGGGGAGTTTCTGACCCAGGGGACATGAGCCATCTTTGCCACACCGTGGAAAGGGATTACCCGGGAGGGAGCTCATGCTAAGGTCAGGGAGCCCAAAGAGGGACAGGGACAAAGCGCAGGCGGCATCGCCAGGGCCCCAGGTCCAGCCACGCAGGGACAGTTACCAGGGCCCCAG
>NW_022437066.1:1525913-1531272 GCF_009761245.1 Sapajus apella | reverse complement strand
CAGGGCCCCAGGCCCAGCCACGCAGGGGCAGTTACCAGGGCCCCAGGTCCAGCCACGCAGCAACTCCTACAGTCCTGCAAGGGTTTACTGCTCACCAGGCGATGGAATGGTCAGCTTCTCCTTTTGACCCCCAGAGGCCACCCCCAAGACCTCTGGAAACTGAGGCCTGAGAGGGAAGGTCGGCATTTAAGTTTGTGCCGGAGGTGGGGGCAGAGCCAGGATGAAAGCCCAGTCCTGCTGCTCTCCTTCCCGCAGAGCCTGCTGGCTGGGTGTGCAGGCCGCCTGCCTGAGCGGCTGCTGTGCAAACCACTGGCCTCCTAAGCTCTCCCGAGCCCCCTGCCCGCTGCCAGGCCAGCCTGGGAAAGCCCTTTCGGCAGTGACCTCGGGGCTCAGAGCAGACCCTTGGCCTAAAGCCTTTCACAGCCGATGCTGCCTCCAGCCCTTTCCTCCCCAGGCCTCCGTGGCTGGGCTGGGGATGGCACCACTTGCGGCCTCTGGCCTGGAGTGTCCTGCTGCCAGGCCCAGCAGTGGGCAGCCCTCCAGAGTGGACCCTTCCTCAGTCTGGAGCCAGTGGGGCAGGCTGGCCACAGTGCGTGGAGGAGACGGTGTTGTCTCCATCGGAAACAGCTGAGCGGTCGCCCTCCTGCGAGCCGAGCTCCACCCGCCCTCCCAGCCAGCGTTGCCACACTCAGGTGCTTCGGGAGACTCACAGCCGCCTTGCAGGGTCAGGGGCGCCCGGGGCCCCACGGCCAGGTCTTGGTTTCTGCTGACTCCTGGAATAAGATAGCTCTTGTCCTCCTTGGCAGGAGCTGGGCTTCAACAAGTCCCCTGAGGGCCCCTGGACACCGCAGACCCTGCGCTGAGCTGGGAGCCGCCACGGACCAGCCAGACCAGGCTCTGACACCTGCCAGCCTGAGCCTGGTTTCTGCTTCTCAGCTCACGGGGGTTGGTGGCTGGGGTGGGGGCTGTGGAGCTGGGTTCTCCGGTGACTCTGCTGTGTCCCTCAGTCAGCTCCACGTTCTCACTGTAAAATGGAGCTATGGTGAGACACAGGGTGTGGCTGAGCAGGTGCACACTGCGGGAGGCCACAGGCAAGACCCCTGCCCTAAAGCTGCGAAGCCACCTGCCACCCGACAGGCCGTGGACCACGCCCTCCGCGTGGGAGGGCAACCCTGCCCAAAGCAGCCACCCCAGGACCAATCTCCCCCTACCCGGCCCCGTCATAGCCCAGACCCTGGGTTTCCAGGCACCCAGGGCTTGTGGCACTGAGCTTGGGACGTGCCCATGGGGAGGGGCCCAGGACTAGGGCAGGAATGGGGCAGGAAGGGCAGGAATGGGGCAGGGCCGTGGGAGTCCTAACATAGTGACTGCAGGGAGGGGCAGCCCAGGTCACCACAGAAGGGGCTGTTGTTAGGCGCTGAAGCTGGGGGTGACTTGAACAGGAGGCAGTCACCAGCCTCACCTGGGAGGGTGCCCTGCAGCCATGCCAGGCAGGAGGTCCTGGAGCCTGTCCCCAGCCCCCTGCGTTGCCCAGAGGCTGTATTGTTGGAGGTCCTGGGCGCTGTTCCGTCCCCAGCCCCCTGCCTTGCCTGGAGGCTGTGTTGTTGATCTCTTCCCGGGATGCTGGGCCCAGCCGGGAAGGCCGGATGCCTTGGGGTGGGCAGTGGGCCCCCAGGGACTGCCCCACTGCACTGGCGGGAGAAGTCCCGCCTCCTTTGCAACTGTGGGCATTCCCTCACCATTCTGAGCCTTCCTTTCTCTTCCGAAAAATGGCAATACTTCTTACTTCACTTCCTCCATGGACCAGGGATGGAAAAAGAGAAATGGGTGAACATTCTGAGTGAATGCTGGAGAGTTTAGACTATTCCAGGCTGTCTCTTCCGCCCGGGGCCACAGGCCACCTTGGGAAACACCAGCCTCACGCAGAGTTGGGCACTTGGTAATTCACAAGGCAAGGCAGGCTCTCTACAGTTTGTTTGTGCTACCTGATGGAGCTCCCCTTGCAGCACGTGAGCCCAGAGGCACTGAGTGTGCCACGTTCAACACCATCTCGGGTGGGTGGGGGGCGTCACCACCCCGCCTCAAAGCACGCTGACTGCTTGGAGAATGTTCATCAGGAAGGTGGTGGCTTTTCCTAGGACCCCAGGCTCCAAGACACCCTGTTCAGATCCTGCTTTCAAAAACATGCACTGGACGGCTCCCTGAGCCAGGCCCCCCAGGTCCCCCCTTCCCCCTGGACATCCCAGCAGGTGTCAGGGCAGGTAGGGAGCCTGCGGCTCAGGGGAGGAGCCTGCACGGGAGGAGGCCGGGGGCTCGAGGCCTGTAGCAGGCCCTTCCTCTACCGCTGTGAACTTTGGAGACAGCTGGACTGGCCTGATGGAGAGGCAGGGAGGGCTTCCAGGGAGGGGCACAGCGGGCAGCGCCCCAGGGCCTGGAGTCAGTGCAGGCTGCATGGAGGAGCCGGCCCCGACCAGCCCAGCTGTCTGCAGCCCGGGACCTGGGGGCCGAGACCCAAAATGGAATCTGACAGCTAAGCCCGGCTCCACCAGGTCAGGGCCCACCTCGGGGGGAGTAAACAGGAAAGTCCACGGGGGACCAGAGGCTGCCATGAGAAAGGAAAGGGCTGAGCCAGAGGGCTTCACAAGATGTTTAAGATCAGCAGGAAACGGTCACTTCTCACTGAGTCCACCGGCTTTGTTGAGCCAGCGCTGGGGCCAGCGACTGCACTGGGTGTGCGCAAATTTCAGGGGAGCCTACACGTGGGCTGCAGTTACCCCACTGGACGCCCCAGAGGAGGCCCCAGCTCCCAGCCTCGCCTCTCGCCCTGTCCCAGTGAGGCCCTCTGCGTGTGCCGTGACTCTGGACCAGGCCTGCCCAGGCTCTTGGCTGGAGAGGGCATGAGAAACAGGCCCAGCAGGGGCTGCGCTGGCCCAGGGTTCCCCGCCTCCCATTGATGGGACCCCGGAAAGACGCCGCAGGGTGCCTCTGCAGGTCCCCCGCCCTCCCGAATCAGTCCCCGAAATGTAAACCTGGCTTTGTGCATCTCCTAGCCTGAGAACTGTTTGAAACCGGGGGCCACGCAGCGTAAGGCCCCGTGAGTGCCGTCGTGAGTGGGCAGAGCACGGCCCCGCAGGCCAGGCCTACCCTGGAGCAGCGCCGGCCCCCAAAAGTGTCTCTGCAGATGGGTCCCCGCTCTGTTCCAGAGTCCAGATCCGTCCTGATGACCGTGTGTCCTGAGAGGCATCAAATGCTCATGATTTTGACCTGGTGATTCTCCTTCTGGGAGTTTATCCCGAGGAAATAACATGAAGCCAGAAAACTCCTCTGGAGACGCCCCCGCCTGCGTTATTTATAACCGGGAGTGGCTGGAGCAGGCCCAGATGCAGGGGAGGCCGGGCTGGGAAACCATCGCCTGTCCGTCTAATTGAATAATGTGCAGTTGTTAAAGGCAATGCCTGTGGAGACTTCCAACAACGTGGGAAACCCTCGGTATGGGATGGCCGCCAAAGGGCCGGGGTTGCACGTTTGAGACCCGTGCACACGGGAGGCAGGAAGTGCCCCATGGCCACCCCGCTGGCCTGCAGGGGAAGAAGGGGTCTGTGTTCTGCCAGGTTCTGCCCAGTCCTGACCATATGGTGATCTATGGGGGACTCTCTGACCAAGACGGATATGATTTATGGGACTCTATCTTCACCTCGACTCAGAGGCTCTCCCCATGGGGCTGCAGGGGTCAGGATTCCAGGGTCTGTCTCTGGGTTTGTGAGTGGGTGGGGTGAGTAGGTGGCAGGGAGGGGGCCTGTTCCCACCGGGGCCTGCTCCACCTGTCCTGGAAGAGGTTTCTAGGCCCCAGGCCTTTGGGATGCCACAGTGAGACGGCGTGTTAGAAGTAAAATTTTGATGCCGCAAAAGAAATAGCACTCGAAGATAAATCCTCTCAGCAAGGCAGTTTGCTTCTGTAGAAGGGTGCAGCCCACGGGCAGAGCAATGGAGGCCACACAGTTGGACAAGGCGGGTAGGACTACTTATGCCTGACGGGGTCGTCCCTGCTGCTGTGCTGTTCCCCTGTTGGCTAGGGTTAGACCGCACAAGCTAGACTAATCCCAAGGGGCTGTTTTAAAGAGAGCAGGGGTCCCAGCTGGAGGGGCAGGGTGGGTGTTTTGGCGGGAAGGACAGTTACCAGCAGGTCAGAGCAGATAGCCAGGGGTGACCTAGGTCAAAGAAGGTGACTGGAGCAGGCAACCGGGATGAGGCTGGACGGAGCAGGGACAGGGGAACAGATACGAGCCATGGATGAGAACCGGTGGAGAAGGTTGTCACCGGAATTACAGGAAAGCTAAACTTTAAAACAGAGAATTAAAGAATAAGAGAGCTGAACATACTGACATGCTGATTCTTTGAAGAGAAACCTGGGGTTCACTATGACAGCCGTGGGGTCACAGTCCCCAAAGGGAAGGGAAGAGTCTTCGGACCCTTGGGAGCCCTGCAGCCGCTCCCTCCACGTCTCCTGGACCTCCGGCTCCCCCTTCCCACCTGCTCCGCTGGCTGCCTGGAGCCTCTGAGGCCCGTGAGGCGGGATGCAGGGCTGGGCGGGGCCGATGCCGGTGAACCAGGAAGGATGAAGACTGAGCTGGGTGGGGCGGTTTGTCAGGGATCTGACGGCAAAGGGCGAGCTCCCCTCCACTGACCCCATGTGGTGACCCCCACACGAGGCTGAGGCCTCTGGATGGGGAAGGTGGGGGACAAAAACCTGAGCCCCTGAGGGCCAGTGGGTCCCCGGGAGCACAGAGCCCTGGGGTGGGTACAAGGGACCCCTGCCTTTGGCTGAGTCCACAGAACCCGGCCTGGAAGCGCCAGGCCTGGGGCACAGCAGCCAAGGGCTCTACTTCTCCTTCGTCCAACTGGTCCTCGCAACAGCCCCGTGAGGTGGGTCCAGGCCAAAGACAGGGAAAGGCAGAGGCCGGTGTGGCCCAGACCCCCGCATCAGCCACTCAGGCCCCACGGAGGTCCCAGGGCTCCAGGGAGATCTCCTGGGGAGAGGATCTGAGCCTTCGCCAGGCCCCAAAGCTGCTGAGTCACGGGAAGGCAGACACACGGGAAAAAGGCATGAGAAAAAAGCAGACACACAGAGAAAAGGTGGACACGCAGGAAAAGGCGGACACGCGGGAAGGTGGACATACAGGAAGGTGGACACACGGGAAAAGGTGGACACAGAGAAAAGGTAGATACACGGGGAAAAGGCATGAGAAAAAAGCAGACACACAGAGAAAAGGTGGACAGGCAGGGAAAAGGTGGACACGTGGGAAAAGGCGGACACGCGGGAAAAGGCGGACACGCGGGAAGGTGGACACGCGGGAAAAGG
>NW_022437066.1:1510282-1525903 GCF_009761245.1 Sapajus apella | reverse complement strand
ACACGCAGGAAAATGGCATGAGAAAAAAGCAGACACACAGAGAAAAGGTGGACAGGCAGGGAAAAGGCGGACACGCGGGAAGGTGGACACGCGGGAAGGTGGACACGCGGGAAAATGGTGGACATTCGGGAAGGCAGATGGCCAGGGCTTGTGTCCTGCAGGCTGCCCTGAGCCCCATGGCCCGCGCTGGCGCCCATCCCAGACGGAGCAGCTGGGAGCTGACCCGGGCCAGGGAGTGGCCGCGTCCGGGCTTTGCACATCTCCCGGCAAACAATCTGTCCTTTCTGCAGAAGACTTGTGTTCAGGGATGATCCTCAGCCCCAGGGAGATGCCTGGCTAGGAGGGAGGGGCTGCCCGGCCCGGGAACTGCGGGCCTATGAGGTGCCCGGTACAGCCGACATTTTTCTTGCCGTTCATCATCTTGATACCCACATGAGATGCAAATGAGGCGAGGTGAGGTGTCTCTCTCCACACTGCGAGGCGGGTGGGATGCGCCCAGGCAGGCCTCCCCCAGGCTGTGTACAGGAGTGGCTCCTCCAGCCCTTCCCCAGAGGCTGATCACCTTGCAGCCTCTGCCCCTTCGCTGTGCTCAGGGCCACACCAGGCCCCAGAGGCTGCAGGGTGCAGCCTCCCTCCACCCCTCTGAAGGGGCTGGGCAGTAGGGCCCTTGGGGAAGCCCTGCTCTGTGACATTCGCCCCCGGGCCTCAGTCTTCTCTCCCAAAAACCAGACACGGCAGGTGGAAGGGCCCCTTGCTGCTGGGCTGTCCTGGGGGGGGTGCTGTCCTGGGGTGGGCTGTCCTAGGGGGGTTGTCCTGGGGGGCTGTCCTGGGGAGGGCTGTTTTGGGGGTGCTGTCCTGGGGAGGGCTGTTTTGGGGGACTGTCCCAGGAGGGGCTGTCCTGTGGAGGCCGCCCCAGTGGGCTGCCCTGGGTGGGTCTGTCCTGGGGGGGCTGCCCTGGGTGGGGGCTGTTCTGGGGGCTTTCCTGGGGGAGCTGCCCTGGGGGGGCTGACCTGACGGGGGTTGTCCTGAGGGGGGCTGTCCTTGGGGGGCTGCCCTGGGCAGGGGCTGTCCTGGGAGCAGGCAGAGGCCAGCAGACCCGAGCACTACTCTGGGCAGGAATGAGAAGGAAAAACCAGGAATGAAGTCTGACCCAGACCACGTGCAAGGAGCCCCGGAAACCCTGTGCTCCGTGAGGCAGAGACACCCGGGCCACATGTGGTCACATTCCATTGCCAGGAAACGTCCAGAGCAGGCCAACCGGGATCCGGGGGCAGAGAATGGATGGGATCGGGGAAGGGGGGCAGGGGCTTCTTAGCGGGTATGAGGCTCCTTAAAAAAACTTTGGAGTTAGAGTCAGCGCCACACAGCCTCCGGCTGCACGGAAAGCCACTGGGCTGTACAGTTTTAATGGATGTGAGTTTCAACTCAATTTGAAAAACAGAAGGGGTGCAGCTTGCCCTCTCTGGGCTGCAGGCCCCACCCCCAGCTGGGGAGGAGGTGGGATCTGCCCAAGGGCTGTGGGTGGGGCTCGAACCCAGGTCTCTAACCACCAAGCAGAGGTGCAGAGGAGCCGCCCTGACCAGCTCCCCTCCCAAACACAGGTCTAGCTCTAGAGGCCGAGGGCACCCTCAGCAGGAGCAGGCTGAAGGAGCTGTGGGCGGGTGGGGAGGGAGACAGCGGCAGGGACGGGGGCTGAGTGGGGCCGTTCATAGCTCCTGAGGAGGGACAGCCCTCCACCCACATCCGGGCCAGCTGATGGCTGGAGGCTGGGCCTGACCCTGTGCACAAATAGCTCCTGTTCCCCGCCGTGCCCCTGCGGCCCCTCACCCCGGGTACGGGCCTCCATTCACCCTCCTCTGAGCTGGGGCAGGCAAGGGACGAGGCAGCTGGCCAGGCAGGGTCTGGAGCCAGGGCCGGAGCTGGGCTGAGCCTGCTTCCTGTCAGGCCCGGACTGGCACTCAGACCCTGTCTAACTTGGTGAGCACAGGCCCTGGATGCCTGTGGCGACAGCCCCAGCAGGCACTGGGAGGGTGTGGCGCTGCCCCCATCCTCTGTCCTGGCCTGGCTGCCCCACGCCAGCCTGCTGGAGCCCCAGGGACATCTGGCGCTGGCCCCTGCACCACCTGGTCACCAAATTCAAGTCCCTTCCCTCCTCCAGGCCACTGCTTCCTCTCCAGCCACTTCAGAGACCCTCCCCAGCCCTCACCCCTTCTCCCTGCAAGATAATCCCCAGCAGCCATCCTCAGCTCCACAGACCCCTCCCTGCCCCACCTCGTAGGTGATGACCCACTCTCAGGGGGTTTGGGGGATCCCAGAGCACGTGGGAGCTTTCACCTGCTCCACACCAGGCCCAGGTTCCTGGTGACTGTCCAGGGCTGTGTGTGGGCCTTTGTGTGCGCATGTATCTATGTGTGCACTTGTGTGTCTGTGTGCATGTGTGTGCACCTGTGTGCATGTGTGTTTGTGTGGATGTGTCTGTGTGCATGGGTGTGTCTGTGTGTGCACTGCTGTGTGCATGTGTCTGAGCATGTGTGCACATGTGTGTCTGTGTGTGCATGTGTGTGTCTGTGTGTACTGCTGTGTGCATGTCTGAGCGTGTGCACATGTGTTTGCATGTGTCCGTGTGCATGTGTCTGCGTGTGCATGTGTGTCTGTATGTGCACTGCTGTGTGCATGTCTGAGCATGTGTGCATGTGTGTGTGCGCATGTCTGTGTGCATGTGTATCTGTGTGTGCATCTGTGTATCTCTGTACTGGTATGTGCAAGTGTCTGAGCACATGTGTGCATGTGTCTGTGTAAGTGCGTTGTATGTTCATGCGTGTCCGTGTGTGCCATGTTCATGTGTACATGTGTGTCTGTCTGTGTGTGTTTTGGGTAGGTGGGGTCCCCTGCTTGCTCTTGGCCCTCTCTTGGCTCGACCCTGGAGCCCTGGGCCTGAGAGCAGGTGGCACTGGCTTGGGCAATAGGAGGGGAGAGGCGACTTCTGCCCAGGTACTACTGGTACCCTCTTGCCTACCCAGGCCTGGGGGTGAGAGGTTCACAGCAGCCCACAGCGGAGAGGAGGGAAGGGCGCCCCACACGAGGCGCAGGCAGCGAGCTTAGAGTGGACCCTCAGCCCTGGCTGGGCGTGCAGTCACTATGGCATCTGACCACAGTCATGCCGGGCCCTGTCAGCGAGAGGCTCTTGCCACAGACACAGTGTCTCTGGACCCCTGACTCAGGTCCCCAATACCTAGCCCTGATGCCCAGGTTTGGCCAGGCTGGGCACGAGACGTGCCGACCTCCTGAAGCATCAGCCAGCCTGGGCGATGAGGCCCCAGCTCCCGCCCCGGCTCGGTGTCTGCCCTGCCCTTCTGCCCTCCGGTCGTCCTCACCGGGACTGACCCCCATTTTCCCCAGACTTTCCAGAGCCCCCTGTACATCTCTCCTTCCTTTGCTGGCTGGCCCTGCTCCAGCCCTCTGCCCTGTCCCCCAAGGGGGCTGGCACTGCCCCACCCTGAGAGGGAAGGGGAGAGCTACCCACCCCAAGCTGGGGAATAAGCAGCTCCCAGGCCTCTGGGGTCTGGGCCAGTCCCCTGGGCCAGGCTGATGTGCTGGTTCTCAGTGCCCAGCTGCCGGGGCCGTGGACACCGGGACAGGGAACACCGTGGACACCAGACACCCTTCCCCAAGCTCTCTCTCCACAGCCTCCACGGAAAACCTGCTTCCAGGACAGCATGACGCCCCATGGCCGGGGCAGAGAGGGGATAGACCCCTGTGCCCAGGGCCTCCTGGCCGCCCCGGCCTCCTTTTCCCTGAGTCCCAGCCTCTTCCCTCCCTCGTCCTCCTGAGGCCCCCCATAGCCCTCCCCTCCCCTGCCATCACTCCCACACCCCGCTCCACCGAGAGGCCCCACCTTCCGGCCTGTGTGCAGTTTCTTCTGTCTGGTGCGCTCTCCCTGGTGTGCGTCTCCTGGGTGCCCAGGAGCAGTGGTGGGGCGGTGGGGGGGCGGTGGTGGGGCGGTGGCGGGGTGGTGGGGGGCCGGTAACGGGCGGTGGCGGGGTGGTGGCGGGGTGGTGGGGGGCCGGTAACGGGCGGTGGCGGGGTGGTGGGGGGCCGGTGGGGGGCCGGTGGGGGGCTGGTAGGGGCTGGTGGGGGGCGGTGGCGCTACTCTGGGCAGACCTCCCCTCCTGAGTTTCATTGTCCACTCACCTCCCATACCCTGGGAGCCATTACCACCCCCCAAGCTCACAGACGGAGACGCAGAGCCCCAACCTCAGAGCTGGGTCAGTCCCAGGCGGCCTCAGCCACCACAGCGTTCTGCACCCTCGAGGGTGATGAGAAGAGCCAGCATCCTGGGGTGCCGGAGGGCAGTGTGGGGCTTCAGGGATGGTCCCCACTTGGTCCTGGCTGTCCCCCTGAGAACAGCCCCTTGTCGTCCCGTTTCTGAGTGAGCTGGGGTTCCCGGGGTGAAGGCCGTGGCTTCAGATGTGGGCCAGTGCAGCCGTCCCTGGGCGTCCTGGTCGTCCTGACGTGGACAGCTCCAGTCCCTGCGGCCCCCTGCATCCTGCCTTCCCGCTGTCCTGCGGGGCGTGCTGGGGACTCTGGAAGGCCTTGGAGGGGGTAGGAGCTGGGCTTGGGAGTCCGCGGGGGCTTCTGAGCTGTGGCCGGATTCCCCACACTGGCCCAGCGGGAAGGTCGCTGGGGGGACCCCACACGACCACCCACATGGCCCTCGGCCTCTCGGTCAGGAGGCCTCGCCCTTCCCACATCCTGAGTGGATTTCCTTCCTTCCTCTGTCCCCCTCAGCCCACCTCCCCTACCATCTTCCCCATGGCCCCCAACCTTGGGCTGAAGGCAGATACCTTCTCAGGACAGCGTCTCCTGTGCCATTTTACTGCTAAGAACACTGAGGCCAACAGAGTGGTGCGGGGTGGCTGGCAGTTGTAGCCACCAGGTCAATGGCACTCCCTGGAATTGTGCAGTGCGCAACCCGCACCCCTGTGCTTGGCAGCTCTTAATCACTCCTATGTGGTGCTTAAGTATGGCCAGTCTTACCTCTCCCTACCCTCTGTGCTGACAGGCACGAGTGACAGGAAGCGTCAGAGCCTTGGTGGTGCGGGCTGGCCGTCGGCGGGCTCTGCCAGCATTCTTGGGATGCCTGTGCCCATTCAGCAGCCAAGGCACTTGCTATGCAAACATGCAGGGCCTCACACAGTGGTCCCCGCCAGGCCTCCCCCTCCTCTCCACCCACATTGTCCTTCCCTCTGGGGAAGGGCAGCATGGGAGGGCTGGGACAGAGCTGGCCTTTCCTGCAGGGCAGTGTGCCGGGAGATTAACCGCCTTGCACATAAGACGCTGATGAATGAGCCCAGCGTCCCCAGAATCGGGCCCTGGGAGCTGCCATAGGCCAGGCCAGAGGGAGGGGCTGTCCCACCTTCCTGTCCCTCTTCAATCTCTGGGCCTGAAGCTCAGATCCTGGAAGCTCCCTTCAAGGGTAGAGGCTGGCTCCTGGGGCCTCCCTCCTAGACAAGGTCTGTTCCCTTCCCTCCAGGTCTGGCCCCTCACAGCACCACCCATGTCGCAGGAGACTCATCACCCACCCACAGCTTGTCACCCGGTTTGAGAGCACAGGGCCTACCTTGGGTGTTGTCTGTCGGCCCAGCGAGGCCGCGTTGGGTGAGTGAATAGGTGACTGGCGGCCCCTTTCCCATGGGTCCCCGTGGGCACCGAGCGCCCACCTGCCTCTATGTGCCACCCTCCCTCCGCACCCTCGAATCCCCTGAGCACCGCCCCCTTCTCACCTGTAACGTGGAACTTAGAGGCGGTCCCTCATCACAACCCGAAAGCCCCCTTCCTTGGTCTTTTCTTTGCTTCACTGTGTGGCCTGCACAGGCCGGCGATGAGTGTTTAGGCTTTTCCTGAGAAGCTGAGGAGCTGCGCTGCAATGACCTCGCCCCCAAGATCACCATGGGCACCACAACCTCCCCAAGGTGGGGTCAAAGGACCTCGCCCCCAAGATCACCATGGGCACCACAACCTCCCCAAGGTGGGGTCAAAGGACCTCGCCCCCAAGATCACCATGGGCACCACAACCTCCCCAAGGTGGGGTCAAAGGACATGCATTCCTCCTTCTAAGGATTTTCCGAACAGTGCTCTGTAGGAGGTGCGACCGCTTACAGCAACACGTGCCAGTCCCCGGCCCCTCCCGGCGCTGCCAGCACCGTGTAATCAAGCCATGGCCCATCTGATAGGCAAACATGTTATCAGTGCCATTTCAGTCTGCATTTCTCTCTCTAAGAATGAGGGAGAGGGCCAGGTGTGGTGGCTCACACCTGTAATCCCAGCACTTTGGGAGGCCGAGGCAGGTGGATCACCTGCGGTCAGGAGTTCGAGACCAGCCTGGCCAACACGGCAAAGCCCCATCCCTACTCAAAATGCAAAAAGTAGCTGGGCGTGGTGGCGCGAACCTGTAATCCCAGCTACTCGGGAGGCTGAGACAGGAGAATCACTCGAACCCGGGAGGCGGAGGTTACAGTGAGCCGAGATTGCGCCACTGCACTCCAGCCTGGGCAGTACAGCAAGACTCTGTCTCATGCATAAAAAAAAAAAAGAGTGAGGGAAGCATCTTTTTCGTGTTTACAGAGCGTTTGTTTTTCCTTTCATGTGAATGCTCTGTTCGTCTCCTTTGCCTTCCGCTTTCCCCGTGCTGGACTGCATCCGTGTTATCGATCTGTTGGAGCTCTTTCCAAAGGACAGAATTTGGCCCTTCGAGGGATAGAGTTCACAGGCATTGCCCCCACTTGGCTAAACAGCAGACTTTGGCTTTGCTTACTGTGATTGTTGCTATGCAGAACTTTTATAGAGTCGAATTCATTTATTTATGTATTTGAGGCAGGGCCTTGCTGTGTCCCTAGGCTGGAGGGCGGTGGTGTGATCACGGCTCACTGTAGCCTCCGCCTCCTGAGCTCCAGCAATCCTCCCACCTCAGCCGCCTGAGTAGCTGGGACCACAAGCATGTGCCACTGCGCCCGGCTAATTTTTGCATTTTTTTTTTTTTTTTTGTAAAAACAGGATTTCTCTATGTTGCCCAGCCTGGTCTCAAACTCCTGAACGCAAGTGATCCACCTGCCTCGGCCTCCCAAAGTGCTGGGATTACAGGCATGGGCCATCACGCCCAGCCTGTGGAGTTGAACTCATTTTCAAAAGTGTATGCATTGGATTTTTGTATTCTGCGTCATGCTTAGAGAGGTCTCGCCTCAAGCTTCAAAGATGTGCCTTCTGTTGTTTTCTAGACTTTGTGGTTTCGTTTTTCACATGGAAATCAGATCCATCTGAATTTATTTTGGCATGAGATGTGAGATGCTCAACTTTATTTTTTCTAGATGGCTACTTGGCTTCCTAGGTATGGAGGGCTTTTTGAATGATCTGTTTTTCCTCACGGATTTGAAATTCCACGTTTGTCACATGCAGCATTCCTTCTGTGTCTGAGTCTGTTTCTGGACCCGGCTCTGCTCATCTTCATGCCTGTTCTTGTGCCGGTATCACTCCGTTGTAACCACTGTGGTTTTTTTTTTTTTTTTTTTTTTTTTTGAGATGGAGTTTTGCTCTTGTTGCCCAGGCTGGAGTGCAGTGGCGCAATCTCAGCTCACTGCAGCCTCTGCCTCCCAGGTTCAAGCGATTCTCCTGCCTCAGCCTCCCAAGTAGCTGGAACTACAGGCACGCAACACCAGGCCCCACTAATTTTTGTATTTTTTTTAAGTAGAGGCAGGGTTTCACCGTGCTGGCCAGGCTGGTCTTGAACTCCTAACCTCAAGTTATCCACCCACCCTGGCCTCCCAAAGTGCTGGGATTATAGGCATGAGCCACCGTGCCCAGCCAGAAAGCCCTCTTAATATAAGTCTGGCAAATTCCTTGTAAAGTTGATTTCACATCTGCTGCAATGCCTGGAGGGCCTCTTCTTCCATCCGTTGCCTAGTGGGCGGTTTGTCCTTCGAAGGGTGCTGAGATTCCCGTCTTCATTTTGCTCCAAGCCACCTTGAGGAATTCTTGTTTGAAATGCCGTGTCTTCTCAGGCGTTTAACCAAATCAGTGGGAAAGCGTGACGGTTTGCCCCCGTTCCCGCAGCATCTGTAACGGTTTCTTTCTCTGGTCTTACTTCCTTGGTCAACGCCTCTACAACAATGTTAAATGTCGCTGGACGCCCTCATCCTGTCACTGCCTTTAATAGACACATTTTTAGAGTTTTTACGTTACGTAAGATGTTGGTTTGGAGTTAAGATAAATGCATTTTATCATGTTAAGGAAATACGTATTTAGTCATGTTTAATATGTATTATAACATATAATATATATTCACCTATTAATAAATAAATATTTTTGAGACAGAGTTTTGCTCTTGTCACCCAGGCTGGAGTGCAATGGCGCAATCTTAGCTCACTGCTACCTCCGTTCTCCTGAGTTCAAGCGATTCTCCTGCCTCAGCCTCCTGAGTAGCTGGGATTACAGGCATGTGCCACCAGGCCCAGCTAATTTTTTTGTATTTTTAGGAGAGATGGGGTTTCACCATGTTGGCCAGGCTGGTCTTGAACTCCTGACCTCAGTTGATCCACCCCGCTCGGCCTCCCAAAGTGCTGGGATTACAGGCGTGAGCCTCGGCCCCCAGCCCTGATGAGGCTGTCACGCCTCAGCATCTGGGACAGAATTCAGTTACTTAGAACCTCAACCACTGAGCTGTGTTGCTGTACAAAGATCTTAGCCATATCTGCTCCAGCCCCCTGTGGTACCGATGGGGAAACTGAGGCACAAAGCAGCAGCCTCGTCTATGGAAGGTCACAGAAGGCGACGGGGGAGCCAGGCACCACCACCGTGAGCACCAACGTTTACTGGGCACGTCCGAGGGGCCAGGGTGGGTGGAGGACCTGCTGCTGCCATCTGGTCTCACCTTTTATTGTGAGGCTGGGCCGGAGTCCTACTGAGGAGGGACAGCGAGGAGAGGCGGTGGACTTGCCCGAGGCCGCACCGGGGCTGGAGCCAGGAGGTCTATGCCTCCGGGGCCTGCTGACGTCCCGCTATGCCAGCCTGCCAAGTTTTGGACACTGGCCTCTGCCGGGAGCTGGGGAGGGTGGGGTGGCCTGGCAGAGGCAGAGGAGCCCAGCCCAGCTTGAGTCCAAGGCTGAGCATCTGCAGGTTGGGGGCATCAGGGAGCAAGTCCAGCCGCCTGGAGGAGCCTGGGCAGGGGCCACCCTGAGGGCTGGGACGGAGCCTCCTGCCTGCCCAACTCTGCCACTTTCTGTCACACACCGATGCCTGCAGAGACACAACAGGGTGTGAAGGCTACCGGGTGGGCTGGCAGGACCCCCGACAGGCACAGTCACCTGGGCTCCAGCAGAGGACACCCTGCCAGGACAGGTCTCATGTGCGAAACGGGTGCAGCCGGCCCAGCCTGCCCAGCCCGGGGCTGGACTCCACGCCATCAGGTGCTGCACCCAGCCCCTCCCCGACCCCGCCTTCCCTCCATTTCACCGCCACGTGCTTCTCTCTCTCCTTTGTCTCCCTCCCAAAGCTTAATTCCTGCCCTTTCATCAAGCGGTTTCTGCACATGAGGTGCTGTGCCAGACCAAGGACCTCAGTGCCAGCTGGGCCAGGCAAAGAGGAGATTCGACCCATCCTGGGAGTCCAGGGCGGCCGGGCTTTCCCTGCTTGGCCAGGGCAGTGGCAGGGAGACTGTCTCCAGTGAGGCTGCGGTGGGGGCAGGAGCAGGGAGGAGCCTTAGGGTCGTGGCAAGGCTGGCCTGGGCCCTGTGGGGTGGCAGGGGAGGGTGGAGCCTGCTACTCTTCTGGGTGAGGCTGGGCTGCCAGGAGGCCCACACCCGCATCTGCTCCTCAGCGCTCCCTCGCCCACCGCAGAGGGCATGGCGGTCCCTGCCTCTTGGCCCCCCGCCCTTGTGCTCTCTCACTTTCCTCAAGTAACTGGGGGCTTTTGTTACCAGAGCAGTGAGCCAAATGGCGAACGGTGGCTCCCAAGAGCCACGTTCACCGCCCAAGCCCCGGAACCCAAAGATAGAAACTTACTTGTCTTTTTGTTTTTATTTTGTAGACAGACTCTCGCTCTATCCGCCAGCCTGGCGTGCAGTGGCGCGATCTCAGCTCGCCACAACCTCCGCCTCCCAGGTTCTAGCGATTCTCCTGCCTCAGCCTCCCGGGTAGCTGAGATTACAGGCGCCCACCACCACACCCAGCTGATTTTTGTATTTTTAGTGAGACAGGGTTTCACCATGTTGGCCAGGCTGGTCTCAAACTCCTGACCTCAGGTAATCTGCCTGCCTCGGCCTCCCAGAGTGCTGGGATTACAGGCGTGAGCCTCCACGCCTGGCCGGAAACTTATTTGGAATTAGGGACTTTGCTGTTGTGATGGAGCGAGGGATGTCCAGCAGATGATATTATCCCGGAGTACCTGGAAGGGCCCTAAACTCAGTGACAGGTGTCCTTGTAAGAGGCAGAAGAGGAGGTTCAGAGAACAGGAGGCCACTCGGCAGTGACGCGTGGACATCGGAGGAGGCTGCGGCTGAGGCTTTCCCCACGCCTGTCCGCCCCATCCAGGCAGGCTCCGGGAAGAAGGAGGTGTCTGTCCTTTTCTCTCTCATGCCGTGTCCTCAGCGCCTAGAACGTAGCAGGTGTTTGTCTGCAGATGGACACGGAAAGAGGTAAGATTGATCAGAGACCCGGGAGCAGCGCCCAGGCCCCGGGGCGGAGGAGCTGTGGAGCCCAGACAAAGCCCAGGTGCTGGCAGGACCACCGCGGGGCCCTTGGGCTTCAAGACCCATCAGTGCTTCCAGCCTTCCGGACGATGCAGATTGCGTCTAAAGACATAATCCCATAAATCGGGGTGAATCTGCACAGGAACACCGGCTTCCGTTGAGACACATTCGGACACGTGGAAACCAGCCAGCTGTCATGGCTCCAGCGTGAGGGTGTGTGGCACACCAGGCGGGGGGCATCCGGGTCCTCCCCACGCGGCCATCACGCCGCGCTGCTGGCCTGGCGCCTCCCGGGTACCAGACACCCGGAAAGCACCTCCTGCTGAAATCCCCACCAACATGGCCAGGGACACTGAGGCTCAGAGGGTTGGTTTGGAGTGGCCTGGGGTGGCCAGGCTCCGGGCCCCTCCCTGTACTGGGGCCAGCTAACTCCTGAGTGATTTGAGGCAGGGAGGTTCTCTGAAAAGTCAGATACAACCTGAGCCTGCCCTGGGGCAATGGTCCCGCCAGGCGCCCCTACCGATGGGGCCCAGGAGCCCTGCCCAGGGGAGCTCTGGTTTCCTGGTGGCGGGCTGTGTCTGCGGCACTCTGATTCCCAATAGCATGAAGATTCCGAGTGACACGGTGAGGCTCTCAATCCCAAGCCACGTCCTCTGAGAACGCCATCGACGTGGAAGTGCAGACTGCGACAGGGAAGAGGCTGGGAGGGGCCGTCCCCCAAGCCCTGTCCCCAGGGTCCGTGGGACAGACCCTCACATTTGCAGCCTGGTCACAGGCAGCTTCTCAGGAAGCTGAGATGGGAAGCTCTGTTGGGGGATCACGCTCACTCTCTCACTCATTCACTCACTCATTCACTCACTGACTCACTCATCACTGACTCACTCACTCACTCACTCACTCATTCACTCATTCATTCATTCACTCACTCACTGACTCATTCACTCACTCACTGACTCACTCACTCACTCACTCACTCATTCACTCACTCACTGGCTCACTCATTCACTCACTTATTTACTAGGTCACTCATTCATTCACTCATTCATCCATCCATCCATTCATTCAACAGATGTTTTCCAAGCCCAGCTGTACACCAGACACAGAGATATGTGAGGGAGGGAGACAGAAAAAATGGAGGAAGGGGGAGCCTCATGGCATATGAGCCAACTGAGCGCCTCTGTGTTCACTGCCCTGTGGGCCATTGCAGGCAGCAGGCACTGGATGTTCCCAGGGAAGGTCCCCAGTGTCACCGGTGGGGCCAGGCCTGCTGTGTATCCCACCGGCCCGTGTGGCTGTTCTTCTGCAGCCTGGTAGACACCATGCACCGTGGAAGCCAGAACTGGGTCCTGGACAGCAGGGCAGGTGTGGTCCTGAGGGCTCTCAGCTCCCTGAGACGTAGGTGGGCACAGGGGATGCTGCCAGACACACCTTCCTGGCCTTGCCCTCGAGGTCAAGAGGCCTGGAGTCAGGTGCTTTGTCTCCAGAGAGACTCCGGGATGGGCCAAGCATGAGACACCCCTGACCCACTGGGCACCTGTCACTGACGGAGGGCCACCCCCACTATCCCGGCCCAGCTCAGGGAAGCCCAGGTGTGCCTCCTTGTGTTCCTAGCCACGCAGAGCCATCTGGGGCCCTCGGAGGCCAAGGCAGCCCCCGGTGGTAGGGGGTTAGAGACAGTGTCTGCCTGCACTCACCTGTGGTTGCTGGTGCCCAGCTGTGCCAACCTGAATCTGCCTGTGCCCACCCATACCCACCTGTGCCCACCCATGCCCATTATGCCTGCCTAGGGCCTTATCTGATGGGCTTCCTGCATCCCTCGAGAGCCTCTCTCTGCCTCTCCTGGCTTGAGGGCGCCCCTCCAGGCTGGCTGGCCGGCTCCAGCCCATCTCACTGTGGCCTGAGATAAGGGCCCAGCTCAAAGCTGCTTTGTTCAGCCAACAAAAGGACATTTCTGCAGCGCCCTGGGAGCCGGGCCACGGGCTGGCCGAGGCTGGGGAGGCTCAGGCCCAGTGCAGGCACCAGCTCCAGAAACCCTAGCCTGGCCCTGGCAGCACCTTGAGGCTGGGGATGCTCCCACCAGAGGCTTCCCAGGCCCCCGGGCCCTCAGGCGGTGTCTCCTGTCTATGCCTGGCCGGGGTCCGGCCCTGCCCGTGCCTGCTGCTGTCCACTGCCCAGCCCCTGGCTTTGAAGCCTGGAGCCTCTGCACCCACCACAAGGAAGGCCACCCCTGCAGGGAGGAGCAGGTGCATGGCCAGGACCCCGAGCACCCAATCCTGCACCCTGGCCTTTGCCCAGGCTGTCCCCTCGGCTGAGCACTTTCCCCACAGCACCCCGGGAAACTGACTGGAGGCCACTGGGAGCTGAGTGTGAGGGGAGGCAGGGACCGCACAGGGACAGAGGGGCGGCCCCGGCTGAGGGCCCTGGCGTTGGGACTGGGTTGCAAGGTGGCCCCCAGGATGCATCCCCCAGGAGCCTCAGAGGGTTAGCTTATTTGGAAACAGGGTCTTTGCAGATGGAATTAAGAGGGGACATCAGGAGGAGCCTCCCCGACCTGGGTTGGGGACCTCAGGAGGAGCCTCCTGACCTGGGGTGGGCTTTAAGCCCAATCCTGAGTGTCCTCGTGACAGCAGGAAAGGCACAGAGGCCAGGGACACTGGAGTGAGGGAGGCAGAGGCCATATCAGCCACTGGAGCTGCAAGGGGCAGGAAGGGCCTCCTGAGGGAGCCCAGCCCTCCGGACACCTGCATGCCAGGCTGCCGGCCTCCGGAAATGGGAGGGAGGCGTATCTGCCTTAAGCCGCCCAGCCTGTGGCACTTTGTTACAGGAGCCCGAGGACACGCTTTCAAGGCAATGTGACAAAAGTGGGGTAAAGGACACAGGCCCGATGGCCTCAGGACACCCACCCCCACAGCATGGCTGGGGGCTTCCTGGGGGCTTCCTTGGGGCCCGCCAAGTCCCCGGGACACTCCAGGCTAGTCAGGGCTCCCAGCAGGAGTCCCCTGCCCTGGAATGGCCGTGTCCCCTGCTCCATGGAACCGCCGCACCCAGCGTCTTCAGGCTCAGTCACAGCCGCTGTCCTGATGGGCACTCACATCCCGGGGGGGCCCGCTCAGCCAGGGGTCTGGCCTTGAGGGGTGGCCTTGACAGCTGGGGAGGCTGGCCTTGGCCCCGTCTCTCCCCTCCCCCACTGCTGGGGGTCTGAGCCCTCCCACTTCCTCTCCTCTTCCCTGAGGTCCTATCATGGTGAGCAGCTCCCAGGGGCCCACGCTGTAGCCACCCTCCCCGGGCCGGCTGGAGCCGGCCTTCCTTCCACCTCGCCCTTCACTTCCCACAGGCAAGCTGCTAGCAAGCCGGCCGGCAAGCTTGGGTCACGAGGTCAGGGGCAGCAGGAGCAACTAGGGAGCTGCAGCCACCCCACCCCGTGCCACCACCCAGGCCACAGGAGGGAGATCAGGCAGGCCCAGAGAGGGCAAGCACCCTGTGCAAGGTCACACAGCCAGCGCGGGCGAGGCCCGGACTCTGGGGGCCTGACTTTCATCCGTCACTCGCCTCTGCCCCTCCCCTCCTTGGTGCTGGCTGCCCCCTGAAGCTGTCTAGGGACCAGGAAACAGGGGTGTCTGAATGAGGCAACACCATGCCCCAGCCTAGCAGTTAAAGGTTTGGGCCACACCCCAATATGACTTTGGGCAAATACCTCCAACTCGCTGAGCTGAGTGGGAGGGGGAGCTGGGGCCAGCGGTGGAGGCCGGCAGCCGGCAGCCAGCAGCCGAGGGTGACCACTAGGGCAGGGAGCGCAGCACCTCCGGGAGGAGCCATGGGGAGGAGCAGGGAGCTGGCTGGCAGTTCCCACCTGGCCTGCATCCCCTCCCGGTGACTGGCACTCTCCCAGCTGGGCATGGATGTGTTTCTTCATTCATTCTTTGCACACAGAGCCTCTGAGCCTCTTGAGAGTCGGGCTCTGTGGGGGTAGCCGTGCCTTCCCTCCCCCACGAGCCTTCCTGGGAGGGGCGTGCCCAGCGCAGATGAGGCACCTGCCCCTGCGCTGGTGAGGGTTCCCCAGGATTCCAGCCAAGGCCAGGAGGATGGAGGGGGGTCACGGAAGCCACCAGGGTGGACAGGAAGGTGCCCCAGGCAAACAGGCCAGAATCCTGGGGCAGCTGGAGGACGAGGGGAGAGGGCAGGTTCTGCCAGGGCCATGGGAACTGAGCCCCACAGTCAAGGGGAGGGCAGAGCGTGTCTGGAGCTGGGCTTCCCAAAGAAGCTTCGGCTGCAGGGAGCGGCTGCGGAGGCGGCCCACAGAGTCCGCAGCCCCAGAGGCCATAGAGATGGGCCGGGCCCTACCTGCACCCTACCTACCTACCTGCTGAAGCAGGAAGAGAGAGGCCCCCACACGCTTGCCCATCCCCACTGACACATCACACACGCACAGCCGTTCATCCCGAAGGCAGCAGGCAGGGTCATGAGCCCCCAAGGCCCTGTTTACCAGACTCCACCAACCCCAGGGGATGAGGTCAGGGACAGAGGCTCTTCCAGATGGCGGGAGGCCTGACCAGTTCCCAAGGTCCCGAGGGTGATGGGTTCCCCGTCCCGCCATGCAGGGAGCAGCCTGCGCACAAGCAGGTCCCTGGTCTGTTCGGAGGGCAAGGGCGTCCTCCACGTCCCAGGGCACAGCGGATGGGTGTTGCGGCCCCAGCTTCAGGGGCCGGGTCTGCGTCACACCACGTCCAGGTCTCCTCTCAGGGTCTGCCTCTTCAGCTAGAGCCTGTGGCGAATTCTCCTCTGAATTCTCACCCAGGCAAAGTGGGCTGGGAAAAGGACTGGGATGTGTAGAAGGTGCCAGGGGCCACACTGTCCCCGCACAAAGCTGGTGTCCAGGGGCCACA
>NW_022437066.1:1497537-1510272 GCF_009761245.1 Sapajus apella | reverse complement strand
CACACTGTCCCCGCACAAAGCTGGTGTCCAGGGGCCACACTGTCCCCACACAAAGCTGGTGTGGTGTTCTGGGGAGAATGGCCTTCAGGCGTGCAGGTGTGCCAGAATGTGTGTGTGTGTGCGTGAGTGCTTGCCCACCTGAGTCCACACACAGGTGTGTGTGTGTGTTTATGTGCCCGTGTGTAAAAGTGTGCGCTTGTGTGCACACGTCCTTGCTCACACGCGTGTGCCTCTGCATGTGAGGGGGTGTGTGTGCACGTGTGAGGGTATGCACATGTGTGCGTGAGTGCTTCCTCACGTGTGTTTGCATGAGGGTGCTGTGTGCACGTGCGTGTGTGCTCGTGTGTGTTTGTGTGCAGGTGCTCCTGTGTGCACGTGCATGTGTGCTCATTTGTTTGCGTGTGGGTGCTCCTATGCACACTTGTGTGTTTGTTCATGTGACTGTTTGTGTGCAGATGCTCCTATGTGCATGTCTGTGTGTGTTCATGTGTTTGCATGTGTGTGCACTCACATCCATGTGTGCCAGTGTGTGAGCATGTCAGCGCATGACCTTAATGGCGTATGTTGCAGGTGTGTGCCTGTGCATGTGTGCATGTGCAGGGCAAGAGGGTGGGGGCGCCATCAGGGTCTGTGGCCCAGGTGAGCCTCCTGGAGGGCGTGGCTCTGGTGGGTGGCAGCGCCTGGCAGAAGCTGGCCCCCAGGAACCCTCCATCGTGATGACGGGCTGGGAGGGTCTGTGGGGCTGAGCCTCCTGCCATCGCCAGGGTCCCGTGATGAGGCTCCGGGGGGCCAAGCGGGACCTGAAGGTGCAGCCCTGGGCAGCGGCCAAGCCAGGACCCAAAAGGGGCCTGTGCTGCCGTGGGGATGGGTCTGCCCTGGTCCCTCCACAGTCTCCCCATCCCAGCTCATGTGTCCAGGCCCCGATGGCCAGGGCCCGCCCCGCCCCGCCTGTGCTGGGCTCTGCAGCCACTTCCTCCCGCCCCCCCACAGGCAATAGTCCCAACATCTGGTTGGTGTTTCCAGCAAGCTGGGGGCGGGGGCCGGTGGGAGCCGGAGGAGCAGCTGTGGACAGTGTGGGAGTCTCCGGCGGGGCTGTGAGAACCAGCACCCGCCGGATGGTCGCATTCCCCGTGCAGCCCCCACCCAGGGGGTGGGGTGGCGGGGACCAGGGAGGAGAGGTGACTGGGTCACAGCCACTCTGGAGACGCCTCCCTTGACGTGGCTCTGTGGGAGGAGGGACCGTGGGCTGCTGACCTCCACCGAAGCCTGCAGACAGCACACAGCCAGGGCCTGCGCTAGCTCCGGGGCCCCCTGCTGTCATCCCTCCCAGCCTCAGTTTCCTCTTCTGTGAAATGGGCCCTGACGGTGCCTGGCTCACAGGCTGTGGGGAGAACTCCCGGGAGATCAGGCTCAGGGGTGGCTGCCAGGTGTGGTGGGGGCAGCCCCAGCCCTTGGGACCACTCCTGGCTATGTGGGTTCATCCATCCTACAGCAAGGAGGCCTGTGCAGGCCTGGAGTCAGAGCAGGCTCCAGACCCCGAGAGAAGGTTTCGGGCTGTCAGCCTGAGAGCCAGGATGCCCAGCAGGTGGGCACCAAGGCAAGGGGAGCATCTCCAGCCTCAGCGAGGTTAACCCCCAGCCCTGGCTAGGAGGGGGCGCTGGGCCAGTGGAGGACTCAGCTCCAGGGTGAGCTCAGCCCTTCTGGTGAGGTCATGGGAAAACTTGCCTCAGACACCCCAAAACAAAGACCCCCAGGCGGCCTGCGGGAGGATGGTGGTTCCTCCCAGCTGCAGGGGCCACTCCGCCAGGCCCGGCTCCTGAGCAGGTGAGGGCCCCCCAGGTCCCAGGCTGCACACCCCATGGGGGCCACGGGAGGCCTTTCCTGCTTCTCAGGCTGCTTTCTGCTCGGCTTTGCTTTTGTTGTGTGTTTTGTTCTTCGTTCTTGGAGGAGCCCAGGCCGGAAAGGGGACAATTAAACCCAGGAGAGAAAGGGTTAATGCTGGCTCCGCCCCCCATTCACCAGGAAATAAACAAGGAGCTCTGTTTCCATTCACCCTGAAAAATACAAGGATTTCCTCTCCTGCTGGTCTGCACTGTCTCCAAGGACCCCTCAAACCCAGAGGGGCAGGGCAGGAAGGGGACCCTGTCCCCTCAGAGCTGCTGGTGGGCAGAGGTCTCTGGGCTTCCAGAGACAGGGAGGTGTTCGGAAGGTCCCACTCAGCCTGAGTCATGGCGGGTGACCCAGAGCCACTGAGAGCAGCGTGCACCTGGGCCTGTCCTCACCCACCCACTCACCTGTCTGTTCCTAGAGGTCCTGTGTGTGTGGCTTGCAGAGGCCGGGCGGGTGAGGCCCTGCTCCAGGAGGGCAGAGGTTGCCCAGGCTCCTCTTTCTGTCCCTCTAGCACCCCCAGAACTGGGTGCTAGAAAAAGGGCCCACCCTCTTTATGGGGCCTGTCTGATGCCCGGCCTGACGGTTGCCGTATCAGGAGACCGCAGTGACCTCATGGCATGGCCCCTGTTAAGGCAGGAAAGGATGGACACGGGTGATAAACAGGCCCTGGGCCAGCTCCATCCAGCGGGTCCCTAGGTTCCCGGGCCACTCTGTGGCCAGTTCCCTTGGCCTGAGCGCACCACAGGCCAGAGAGGAGGCTCCCACCCTCCCAGTCCCCACCAACACCACGTGGGGTGGGACTGAGGGCCTCCAAAACAGACAGGGGGCGTGGAGGCCGCAGGGGCTGGGAGGCCACCGGATGACAGGGCCTGGCCGGAGAGACCCCAGCCCCCAGGAGACATTTTGCATCTTGAGCTGGTGGCGTGGGCAGCTCCAGGGGAGCACTGCGCAGGGGATGCTGTCCACACCTTAGAGGTGGTTGCTGTGGGCTGGGCATCGGGTTGAGGCAGGAGACAGGTGAGTGGGACCGGGGTCCTGCCTGGACGTGCACGTGGGTGGGTGCTGCTTGCTGAGGAGGGTGTGAGCGGAAGAGGCAGGCAGGGGTGATGGGGAGGGGGTCCGGTGGGATGTGACCAACCTGAGAGGCATGTGGGGAAGTGGCTGAGCCTAGATCCGGGAGAGGGTGCAGGTGGGGCCTGATGAGGTCTCCCTGGGAGGGCAGTGGAGGAGGCGTGGTCTGAGGATGGGACCCGGGGTGGGGGGTGGAGGGCCTGAGTCTATCGGAGGCAAGGCAGGGGTGAGGCTGTGGTTGGCTCCCAGGGCGCGTGAGCTCTGCAAGGCTCCTGGTCCCTCTCTGTGAAGTGGGAACAGAGTGCACGGAGCCCATGAGGCAGAGACTTTACAGGTGACAGCAGTGGCTCATCCAGCGATCAGAGCAAATCTGCAGATGCCCCCACATGCAAGGTCCCCCAAATGCCCCCCACCATGGGATGCCCCCCGAATGTCCCCTACCATGCAACACCCCTCACCATGTGATGTCCCAAGAATGCACCCCCACCATGTGATGCCCTCTTCACTGCCCAGTGCCCCCCCACAGTGCAGTCCCTCCCACTGTGTGATCCCCCGCCCGTGTGGTGCACCCCCGCCACGTCCCCTGGGACCTCTGCCATCTCCATCAAGGTGTCATCTGCTGGTGACACCTGTGCCTTCACCCACTCGGTCCTTGGGCCAGAATTGGCACCATCTGGGGGAACCAGAGGTCCTGGGGTTCTGCTCCAAGCTCTGTACTGATTCCCATCCCTGGGGGACGGAGCCCTGACCCACGCTGGGAGCTGTGCCACACCTGCCGGCTACCTCCTGTCCTCCATCCACCCCCACCCTGTGCCACCTGCCTTCCAAAGTAAATGGCATCGATGGGCACGCTGTCCCCAGAGGTGCTTCCAAGAGCCACCCTAAGTCAGCTGGGTCTGGAAGGGACTGTGGGAGGCGGGCTCGGGATAGCTGAAGGAGCCCCTGCTGGGGCAGTGGAGACATGGATCCCAGTCCCTGTTGGGGTTGAAGGAGCGGCAGAAGCGGTCTGCAGGCGCGTGGAAGGACCGCGGTGCACGCGCACGACAGGCCCAGGGTGCCGACATCTTTCCCACGCCAGCCAGGCGTTGCTGGAACATCACACCAACTCACTGCACAAGGGGCTGAGAGGTGAATCTCCTGGGGAAGCAGGAGCTGCGTCCCGAGGCTTTGTGCTCGCGTGCCGGAGGGCAGGTGGTAAACCCCACCGAGATTCTGGGGCTCCCATGTCAGCTTTTAGGGGTTCAGTGGTCTGGGATATGATGGCAGGGACGAATGCACCCTCAGAGACTGCAAGGAGACGGGCGGTCTCCCCACAGAAAGAACAAGCCATTCAGCCTGGGCAACACGCCCAGACCCATCTCGTGCCCGTGGTCCCAGCTGCTCCGGAGGCTGAGGCAGGAGGATCCTTTGAGCCCAGGAGGTGGAGGGAGGCTGCGGTGAGCTGTGGTCATACCACTGCGTGCGTTCTGGCAGCAGAGCGAGACCACATCTCTAAAAAAGAACAAGGATTGCTCCTCACTCCTATCGCCAAGGAAGCAGCTCCATGCTTGGCGGCTTCTTTGGGTTTAAGAGGCAACTTCAGAGGCGCCTGGGGCAACGCCCTGCCCCTTTGTTGGGTAACTCAGAAGACTGTCACTTCCGAGTGGGGCTCAGAGCAAGAGGGGCCCCTGCAGCAAGCTCAGGCGGTGGCGGTTCGATGGAGTGCAAGTTTGTGTTTTAATTTCCTTGCCTGTGTTCCCCTAAGCGTCTTTGTCCACCCGCAGTTGGAGCCTCTTTTCCCCGGAGGATTTCAGTCTCATTCAGTCAACAAACCCTCCCTGGGGACCCACTGGTTGCCAGCTCTGCCCTGGGCTCCAGGATACGATGGCAGGACAGACAGACGCCAGGGTGACCGGGAAGACCCGAGCCACTGGAGGCATCCACGGAGATGCAGACACTGGAAGCCCCCGAGAGAGCTGCAGCCCAGGGACCTCCGGGATTCCGGGGCAAGCTCACGACGTCAGCCAGCAGACAGCCCCCTCCATTTGAGGAGAGCTCCTGGCATAGACCAAGCCCTGCAGGGGGTCAAATAGGGCCTCCTCAATTAGTGTCCCCAGGACCTCAGAATGTGCCCTTACTGGGAAATGGGGCTTTGGGCAATGGACTTGCCGACCTCGAGACAAGGCTGTCCTGCGTCTAGGGTGAGGCTTTAACCGGAGGACCGCCGTGTGCGCAGGCAGAGGAGAGGACGCAGCAACACAGAGAAGCCAGTGAAGATGGAGGCAGAGACTGGAGCCCGGCGGCCACAAGCCAGGAGCACCTGGAGCATCAGAAGCTGGAGGAGGCAGGAAGGACCCTCCCTGGAGCATCTGGAGGGAGCGTGGCCCGCGGACCCCGCGTCTCTGACTTCCGGCCTCCAGAGCGGGGAGAGCACACTGTGGGTGCTTCGTGCCCCCCGGGCCGTGGGCCTTCGTTACAGCTGCCCCCAACAGGGAGAACATCTGACCTTGGGGCCTGGAATGACCCCGACAGAGCCCCCTGTCCTGGTCACTGAGTCCAGGCAGGCGTGTGCAGGTGTGGGTGGCTGTGGGTGGCCCCGGGCAGCCCTCAGCTGGCGACAGGCCCGAGCCAGCCCCAGAGCTGACAGGCCAGCTTCCTTGGAGGCCTGGGCTGCCCCGTCCATAGCGAGGCTTCTTGGGAGAAGGAGGGGTGAGGCCGTGGGAGGGGCACATGGGGTGCCTGGCAGCGCAGACAGTCGTGGGATCTGCGGCCGAGGCCTGTTTGTTTGGTGAGACTCCGGCTGGCTTGGGTTGCAGGGGAGCCCGTGGCGCTCTTTAGCCGCCATCTTCTCCTCCGTTCATCGCTCCCTTCCCCACCCCTCCTGTGAGCTGCGGTTCCTGGATCCCAGCCCCAGGACTGCCTTTGGAGAACCCAGGGCGGCACCTGTCCCCAGCGACCTCAGGCTCCAGCCAGCCTCGCTGCCTCATCCTTGAAGTTCCAGCCCGGTCCTCAGTGTCTCCGACAGCCCCTTCTCTTTGGTCCCAGCCCCCTCACACCCGGACTCCTGGGCTCCTCACTCCTGCTCCCTGTCTCCCCTCCCTAAGGACCATGAGCCCCGTGCAGGCAGGGGTCCGCCTGTCCTGCGGTTGCATTCTGGGGTCCGTCTGTCCTGACATTGCCTCCTGGAGCCCAGTGCAGAACTGGCAACCTGTGGGTCCCCAGGGAGGGTTTGTTGAATGAATGGCCGACCTCAGATGTTGAATGAGTGAGACTGAAATCCTCCAGGGGAGATGAGGTTCCAGCTGTGGATGGACAAAGTTGTTTAGGGGAACACAGGCAAGAAAATTAAAAAATAAATTTACACCCCATCAAATTTCATAACTTCTGTGCATCAAAGGACACTGTCAAGAGCGAAAAGGCAGCACACAGGATGGGTGGACATGCTTGCAAGTTATAGATCAAATCAGAGGTTCAGAATATATTTGAAAAACTCCCGCAACTCAACCACAACAAAAAACCCAAACACCCCAATCAAAAACAGGCAAGGGACTTCAGCAGACACTTCTCCAGGGAAGACACACAAGAGGCCGCTGTGCACGTGAAAAGGTGCTCCCCATCGTTGGCCAGCAGGGAGGCGCCAATGGAGGGGCGCCGCTTTACACCGTTATGGCAGGATTAATAAAAAACGGAAAGTCGGAACCGTGCGGGGATGTGAAACGGTGCAGCTCCTGGAAAACCGAGTGGTGGCTCCCCAAAAACGGAAACAGATTCACCACGTGATCCCGCAGCTCCGCCTCAGAGTGCAAGCCCAAGAAGACTGAAAACGGGGACTTGAACTGATATTAACCAGCCCCACTGAGGGACACTGACTCACCCCTAGTGTCACGGGGCAGGTGACTGTGCCGTGGATGCCCTGATGGCGTCTTGGCCCCACCGTGATCCCTCCAATACCAGCCCCGAGCAGCGGCGTCCCTGCGAGTCCTTAAGTGTCCACAGCTCCTACAGAATTGCCCTGCGCAGACAGTGCAAAGTGACAGCCGGGACAGACATTCACTGCACCCTCATTCCCCGCAGCCGAAGGTGGAGGCAGTGGAGTGTATGGGATGGATGACAGAGGAGTAAAATGCCGTCCGTCGCACAGCGTAATACTACGCAGCCATGAAAAGGAAGGAAATTCCGACCCACGCTACAACCAGATGAGCCTTGAGGACATTCCAAGAAGTGAAATGAGTCAGCCACGAAGGGACACGTCCTGCAGTTCGACTCACAGGCGGTCCCCAGTATTGTCAGGTCCACAGAGACAGGAAGTAGAGAGATGGGTGCTAGGCTGGGGAGGGGACGGAAGGTGAGCGCTTCATGGGGACAGCGTTCACCTGGGAAGGTGGAGAGCTCTGGAGATGGGGGGTGGTGATGCCGCACAGTTCGAATACGCCTAGTGCCACTGCACTGTGCACTTAAACGGTGACGCTGGCAAATTTTACATTACATATATTTTACCATTGGGGTTGTGCACTCATGCAACCCCAATTCAGCCCCAAAGAGATTGGCAGGAGGCCTCTCAGATGAGGCCAATTCGGGGGAGGGACAGAGGTCCCCCAAGGGGAAGCTGGGGGAAGTATTGGCTGCAAAGTCAAACAGACCATGTGTTCTCACAGTGGGCAGGGCAGGATGCCTCTCTGAGCCTCGGTCTTCTCGTCTGCACAATGGGACAGCAGTAGCACCCACCCACGGGAGTCGCGCTGCAGAATCATGCTCACAGCCTCCGTAAACCACAGGGTTCGTGCTGTGGAATCATGCTCACAGCCTCAGAAAACCACGGGACTCACGCTGCAGAATCATGCTCACGGCCTCAATAAACCACGGGAGTTGTGCGTGAAATCATGTTCACAGCCTCAGTAAACCACGGGACTAGCACTGCGGAATCATGTTCATAGCCTTGTAAACCATGGGAGTCACACTGCAGAATCATGCTCACAGCCTCGGTAAACCATGGGAGTCACACTGTGGAATCATGCTCACGGCCTCGGTAAACCCTGGGAGTCACACTGCGGAATCATGCTCACGGCCTCGGTAAACCACTGGAATCGTCCATGAAATCATGCTCACGGCTTCGGTAAACCATGGGAATCACACTGCAAAATCATGCTCACGGGACTTGGTATACCACGGGAGTCACGCTGTGGAATCATGCTCAGGGTGCTCAGTAAATCACGGAGTCTTGCATGAAATCATGCTCACAGTGCTCAGTACACCACGGGAGTTGCACTGTGGAATCATGCTCACGGCGCTCGGTAAACCACGGGAGTCAGGCTGTGGAATCATGCTCACAGCACTCGGTACACCATGGGGGTCATGCTGCAAAATCATGCTTATGGCGCTCGGTACACCACGGGAGAAGGGCTTGGAGATGATCAGTGTAACGATGAAAAGCGTGTTTAGTGACCACTCGCCGTGTGTTGTTAGAAGAAAAGGCAGTTTGCAAAGATGGAATGGTGCCTGTGCGCTCAGCGGGTTACTCCCCGGCTTTCCAGAGGGTGACGCGGGACCTTGGCCAGCTCACCTTCAACAGCACCCCGGGGATGGGCCCAAAGCCAGGCCCTAATCACCCAACGCTTGCTTTGGGGACGGCGGGGCCAAATGAAGGGATGAATGAATGAATGAATGAATGAAGCATGAATGAAGATGGTCCCTGTTTTGTGAACGAGATGAGAAAACTCGCTGGGAAGATGTGCCCCGACACGGACCGGCCGGAACGTCTGGCCCTTTTTTATCTTCCTTTTGCTCAGACCTTCTGCTTTGATTTTGTGGTTTTGTTTGTTTGTTTGTGGGGTTTTTTTGTTTGTGTTTTTGTTTGTTTGTTTTTGCCTTTCCAAAGTGCTGCAGGGAATGTGTGGGACATTTGCAGTCACAGAAAAGGTCACCACTGGTGAATGTGTAATGGCCCTTGTCGAGGTGGGCGTAGGCACAGAGTCACACGCCTGCTCTCTGGCCCTTCTGAAAGGCTGGATGGTAGCAGGGGAAGTCCTAACCCAAAGGACGCTGGGCACTGGAGGCCCCGGTGGGCACAGGTGGCGAAGCGCAGCACGGGCAGGTCCCTCTGCACCTCCTACCCCTCACCCTCGGCACACGGCCTTTTGCAAGGGATAAGGAAAAAGGCCTCCCGGCTGCCATGCGCAGGCCCTCTGTAACAAAAGTGACTCTGTACTTGAGAAAGGGAGAGCGTTCTGAGAAAGCCTCCCCGTCACAGGGCTTGACGTTTGCAGGGAAAATGCCGGGCCTTGCTGGGTGGGACCAGCGGGGCCTGCACAAAAGCCCCTTTGTTCACCCCCAGCGCCCGACAACGGCACAGAGAGAAATTATCTTTTCAGCAAAAGATTAAGCGGGCATCCGAGCCCCGGCTGGCTCATTTCCATGCTGCTGAGAGGGGACCCCTTCTGGGGCCGCCCACCCTGGTGCCCCTCTCCTGCCCCAGGTCCCAGTGGGCCTCTAGGAGGAGGCGGCAGCGGCTGGGGTGGAGGAGGGGCCAGAGTAGACAGGGAGCTGCTGGGTACAGGGGCATGTGGGGGCTGGGCGAAGCCCTGGTCATGGGTTGCTGCTGCCCCAAGTTACAAATGAGGAAACCGAGGGAGGCAGGCAGCTGCCCCGGCCCTCTACAACAGGCTGGCTCACTCTGGTGTCCCTGGGTGGGGCGGGCCGGGCCCTCCTGTCTTGGGAAAGGGGTGACATCAGCGGATGGGGGCTCTGGCCACCCAGACTGGCATCAGCGGATATCTGCATGTTTGGGTATTAACCCCCAGCAGGGGGGTGTCTGAGAAACCAGCCCACCACTCTCACCTGCCCGCCTGGCCTCATCCCAGCCTGGCACCGAAACTCCTGCTTTCAGTCTTCACCGTGTCCAAGGCCGGGGGCTCCTCCCTGTGCCAGCAAACCCCAACCCCCGCCCCCATCATCGCTCCTGAGAAAGCCTCTCCCTCGCCGGAGGGAGAGGGTGCCTGGCCAGACCCCGCTGGGTGGGGCAGGGCCTGCGGGGCTGGGGAACCGGAGTCACCGGGAGCAGGGGCGAGTCTGGACAGGCCGGGGCCACCCTCAACTCTGCAGGTTGGTGGCAGTGGGGCGTCTGCCGCCCATGTGGGAGCAAGAGCGAGTGGAGGACCCCCGACCCCTGTACTGGGAAACTGAGGCCATCTGAGTCTTTACAAGACGAGGGGCCAGGGAGGGATGGGGCGTGGAGCCAAGGAGGGTGGAGCTCAGAGGGCAAGTCTGTCCCAGGGGTGGCATGTGCTGGACCCTCGGCCGGGGGAGGGTGGGGTGGGGGGCCCAGGTGGCAGGAGATTGGGGTCCAAAATGCCCAGATGTGGGGGCGGGGCTGGGGCTGCAGCCACCTGGACTTCACCTGGCACCTCCTCCCTCCTACCCTACCCACCCACTGGCCTCACCTCCAGGCCCAGAAACCACCGCAGAGCTGCAGGCCGTGGGAGCTGGGGGAAGGCCCTGAGTGCAGGGCCGGCCTGCTGCCCCATTGACAGGGAAAAGCCGAGGCCACGTCGGGTGGGGTGACGGGTGGGAGCGACAGAGGCTCCCACTGACCAACTCCAGTCTGAACCCAGTGGCTGGCACAGTGGAGGAGAGGGCTCTGGAAGCCGCCCGCGTCCTCTGCCCGGCTTCTGCTGCTGAAATGGACACAGGCCTGTCTCTGACACTTCAGTGACAACCAGGCAGTGTGTGGCCTGGTCCTCGAGGCTGGTCCAGGCTGCTGCCTGCAGAGCTGGGGGCAGGGCTCACATTTGCCACACACCACCGGACCAACAGTAGGCCCAATATCACCCCGGGTGCCCAGGCAGAGACAGGTCTGGCAGGTGGCCTGAAGGCCGTGGGTGAGTGGGATACATGGGTGCACAGGGGAGCAGTGTGGGCAGGAGGGCAGTGGGGCAGCCTTCCCTTGGAAATTTCCCTGGGCCCGGTGGGCTACTCAGCCTCCTCCAAGTCCCCCAGGCCCTCACTTTCTCTGGCCACTGCGGTTGGCATGGCTGCCAGTGATCGGGGCTGGGCCTCCTGGCAGGAGTGCCTGATGAAGGGCTGAGGGCACCACCCCTCCCCATCCCAGCCAGCGGCCCCCAGCCCTCCCCACAGGACCTCCAGGAGTGTCCTGGGCCTGCCCTCGTATTGGGGTGGGTGTCACAAGGCTTAGCGGCCAGCCAGGCTGTGGGGCAGCACTCCTGGAAGCCCACTGGAGTCACCGGCTGAGAGGAAGGGCCCAGTCTCTGACCCCACCTGTGCCAGGTGGGCTCCGTGCCCGAGCCCTGCGTGGGGTGGGATACCCTCTCCCTGTGGGTGCGGTGCCCTCAGAGCTCATCAGCACCCCTCCCGTTGTCTTCTGCGCCTTCCCAAGCCTCCTCTCCACCTCTCCTTCATGCTGATGCCAGCAGGTGCCGTGGGAGACCCACAGGGGAGGTCCCAGGCGAATGGGCTCCCCTAGGACCACTGGCTTCCCAGAGTCCCGGGTCCAGCCCAGGGAACCCCAGAGACTCCCCAGTGGCCTTGGGACATACTGACAGGGGTGCAGGGCCTCCCGGGCATGAGGGGCTGTTCCTGTGCCCTCCCTCGTGGCCTGGGGCCTCTCCCCTCCCCTTTCCCCTGTGGGTTCTGCTGGGCTGAAGGAGTAGGCTCCCAGCATCACCAATGCTGGGGGGAGTGGAATTGTGCTTGCGGGAGCCCCCACCCCAACTCTGCTCCTGTGCCAGGGTCCCCTGGGAAGCCCCAGGGGAGGGGGCAGGAGGCAGAGGTGGCCTGGGGTCATGGCCCTGCCCCCGCGTGACCTCTCCTCTGGCATTTGGCCTTCTGGGACCCATGCTGGGCAGGGAGGGAGTCCTCAGACAGTGGGGTCTGGCACCCAGAGCAAGAGGCGGGAGGGAGAGCCAGGCAGCCCTGGAAGGCGGGCGGGTGCCCAGGGCCTGGGGAGGGGGAGGGGAGTGGGTATTGGGGAGGGACTCCGGGGCTCAGCATCTGCCACCCCCCCTTGCCAGCCACCAACTAGTGGGCCTGGGAGCAGGGCTGTGCTGGCAGCAGTGGTCCCAGGCCCTTGCCGTGGCATTCGGAGGGTGGGGGCTGCCTCCGAGGGCCCCATTCAGTCGCCTTCACCCTGGCAGGGGGCCGGCAGCAGCAGCACAAAGGAGACTCTGTCCCGGAGGCTGGGCCCCAGGGCCTCCTGTCCCTGCACAGAGCAGGACTCCGGGCCAGCCGCACGGGGCTGTGCCATCAAGGCAGCTCGGGGTCTTGAGGCCCCCAGGCCTCTGTCTGCTCCAAGAGCCACAAGCCCTCAGAGGGCGAAGCAGAAGCTGCAGAGCCGAGAGCACCAGGCCTCTGGCAAGGCGGCAGGCAGGGCAGGGCTCTCCTCCTGCCACAAACTCCCATCCATGCTCTCTGTGGGCACACAGGGCGGGTGTGGCATGTGCTTCCGCCAGGGAAGGAAGCGTTTTCTCAGAGCCTCAGGCTGGCTGCAGGCTCAGGTGGTGGCACAGGGAACAGCTTCTGGGCCCTGCCAGGTCCGCAGCTCCCAGCCTGGAACACAAGCCAGGTGGGGGTGTGCGTGCACAATGCAGCAGCCGCAGCCCGTGTTGGTGGGTGGGTATCACATCTCGGCGTGTGCACGGGTAAGAGAGAGCATGAGAGTCTGCCTGCACGCCCTGAGCAGTGTGTGCACACATGTGCAGGGGACCCTGTGTGCCTGCGCGCCCTGAGGAGTGTGTGAACACGTGCGCGGGGGACCCTGTGTGCCTGCGCGCCCTGAGCAGTGTG
>NW_022437066.1:1461683-1497527 GCF_009761245.1 Sapajus apella | reverse complement strand
GGGACCCTGTGTGCCTGCGCGCCCTGAGCAGTGTGTGCACACGTGCGAGGGGGACCCTGAGTGCCTGAGCACAGAGGCCCTCCTGTAGGCCGTATGTAAGCCGTGTCCTGCCAGCAGCTGAGAGCACCCTGTTGTCCCCTGGTGCATGGTGTGCTGACCAGGCAGGTTCCCTCCCCTCCCTGCCAGGTCCGTGGCCCCTGGGGATGCAGGTCAGGGCTGGCACTGGGTTCGGGGAGGGCCAGCACCCCACTCCTTGGACTCCAGGAAGCTGTGGATAGCCCCCACCTGAGGGCCAGGGGAGGCAACAGGCAGAGGTGGCTCCTGTCCAGGCCTCCTGGACCCACTGCCAGGCTCTGGGGAAATCTGGATGGAGCCAGCCCATCCCTCAGAGCAGGTGCGGGTGAGACGGGAAAGGCGAGCTGTGAAGCTGAGGCCGAATGAAGTCAGCCACCAGGCGAACCCACTGTGGAGGAAGTGGGCAGGCGGGCTGGGTCAAGCGGGCTTCCCAGAGGTAGGGACGAAGGGCCATGGGACTCATGTGGCCAAGGGCACGGCCTCGTCAGCTGCAGGCACCTCGTCCTTATCCCCAGTCCTGGTCCAGCCGCCCCAGCGCTGGCAGGTGGCTGCGGGGCCGGGGGACGGGCACCAAGGCCTGCCTCATCTCTCTCGGTTCGAGTGTCTGTCAGCAGTGATGTTTGCAGCTGGGGCAGGGACGGGGAGGGCAGACAGGATGGGGGTGCAGGTGGAAAGGGCATCTTCCTGAGAATCTGCAGCAGCCAGCACTCGGCCTGGGGCACTGAGAACAACCGGGGACCAGGAGGGGAAGCGAGGCCACACTTTCAAGGGTTGTTTCCACAGTTTGTTACTGGAGAAGCGTCTCTGAACGTGCAGAGTTCAGGAGGAGGGAGCGCCCCCCGCCCCCTGCCCCCTGCCCAGCCCCGTGGTGGGTGAGGGGAGGGTGGAGTCTGGGGTTGGGTCCCGCAGGTCCCCAGGTGTGCTTCAGGTGACCAGGGCCCCTTGGTTCAGGCTCTGCCTTTTGCATTCTTAGCTAACAACCCGCTCCCCTCAAAATTTCTGTCCCAGGAGAGAGCAGGAGCCCTGGACCCAGCCTCTTCAGAGACCCTGGCATCCCAGGGAGGGCTCCGACCCAGGCTTCTCCCCAGCACCGCTCCATCCCCGCAGCAAGCTACTGCTGCTTTGGATGCAGCCAGTGCCCCTGGGTTTGTCAAGAGTGGGTTGCCTCACTCACATTCCTTGAGAGCGGGTGCTTCCATCCCTGCCAGGGGCCTCCCCAGACTCCTTCTGAAGGCCTGGCGCTGGCAACTCCCAGAACCACATATATCTGTGACCCCTCCCTACTGGGACCCCCACTCCCATCAAGCCTTGGCCCTTCTGTCTCAGAGTCACAGGCCCTGGAGAGCGTGGGGGCGGCATTCGGGGATGCCCAGTCACCCGTCCTTAGAGGGCCCAGACCCTGTGCCAGGACCTCGCCAGTCACTTTGTGCACCCTGGAGACTACAGCGACTCCTGCGATCTTCATGCAACCTTTCGGGGCCGCATTTTCTCTGCATTTTAAGCCTGGGGAACCTGAGGCTTGGAGAGGTGAGTGAGCTGCCAGGCCCCACCTGTGAGGCAGAGGTAGGCTGGAGGTGGGGCTGGCACCGGCCCACCTGCCTCTAACGTCTATGCTTCTAGTCATGGCTTTCATTGTCCCCAGTAAAAGGGCCGTGGACTTCAGGCTCCCTCAGGTCCTTGGGGCTGGGAGTTGTGAGTTGGAACTGAAGGTGCTCCCAGGGTCCACAACCAATGAGGGCGTGGCTGGGATTGGAGCCCAAGTGCCAGGGGTCCTGGTGGGTCCAGGGCCTGGCAGGGGCTGGGTGCTGGCCGGCTGTGGGAGACCAGCCTGTGTGCGGCTATCCTCTGGCCCGGCGCCTCCAGGCTAGTCCAGCGCCCAGACGGCTCTGGGTGACCCTGTGACAATCAGTTTCCCTACCAGTCAGAGGCAGAGACACCTCTTTTCCAGTGAGAGCTTAGCCTGAGGCCCAGGAACTCCTGCCAAGGTGGCCCACAGGTGAGCCTCCTGGGGTCTGTAGGTCCCCGAGGCTCTGAAAACTGGGTGTAGATTTCTGTGTATTTTTCCAGGGAGATGTGTGTGCACATGTAAGGGGTCGGCATCCCCAAAAGAAACCCAAATGGCCATTTCGGAGATAAGGAAGTGGCTGGAGAAGTCAGGCTTAGAGGTGTGGATGAGGGGCAGGGTGGGGTGGGTGCTGTCCAGGGACGAGGAGAGGAGGAGGGAGGTCTGGGTGCTTGGGTGCTAGGGTGCAGGGCGGTGGGGGCCGGCAGGTGGGGGGAGGGCTCGTGGGCAGGGCTGAGGGCCACAGGGGAGGGTGGGCACTGGATGGGAGGTGCCCTGCGGGATCGTTCCTGAGCTCCCACTTGCTGAGCTCAGAGACGCCCCAGGCAGGGCCGGGACTTCCTGATGCACTGTGTGTCCAGGCGGCGGGCTGGAGGGCGGGGTGGGCAGCGTCCTGGCCCTCGGCAGGGTGGCTCCTGGACAGGATATCCCTGGTCCCACCGTGTGGGCTCTCCCATCCCCCAAATCAGCAGCCAGGCGGGGCCTGGGAAGGGAGGAAGGAAGGGAGAGCGCTGCCCGCAGGGTGGGGGAGGCTTATCGCCTGGGACTCCAGGCCCTCCGGTTAGGAGCCCTTATGGCGCCCCTGTGCCCCCAATATCCAAGCTCCTCTGCCTGAAAGTCAGCCCCTAAATCTGGGCTCCCCGAAGTCCAGTTTCATCCCAAACCCCTCTCTTTCTGAGCACACAGGGTCCCTCCACTGTACCCCGAGCACACAGGGTCCCCCCGCTGTACCCCGAGCACACGGGGTCCCTCCACTGTACCCTGAGCACATGCAGAACCTCGAATTTTCACAACTAGAGCCGCCTTCCCCATCGACCCAGCTGGGACACCATCCACAAAGCGCCGGGAAAAGCCCCCTCCTCCAGGAAGCCTACAGTGATAGCCCGCCTGCTGGGCCCCACCTGCTTATCTGAGGGATGGGCGTGGCCAGGCACATCACCGCATTTTCGAGAGGAGGGGGTTTCCTGGGGATCTCCTAGCGAGCCAGTGGGGAAGCCGGGAGCCGCCACAGGCTGAGCTCCTGGGCTGAGAGCTCCGTGCATTTGGGCTGTCCCGCACAGAGGCCAGGGCCCTCCCCTGGCCCCCACCAGGCAGCCCTTTCCATGGGTGCCCCACGCTCCACATCCAGGATTCCGCCAGCCCAGGCTGTTGGGGCCACGCTGACTGGCTCCAGAGCTCCTTCCCTGCCCGGCGCCTGAGTGGGAGCCTGCCCAGGCCCAGGGCCCTGTGTCTGCAGGCACTGCCCACCCACTGCACGTCCAGGCTGGAGGGACGGCCGGCAGCGCTGGGGCAGGCCCAGGAGGGCGGGAGGCCGGGGCCTCTTTGTGTACTCACTGTTCCGCTGGCCCAGGGTGCCTGAGGGTGGAACCAGGGGCCATGGCAGCCCAGGACTGGGCACTGGGTGCTGGGTGCCCAGGGGAAAGTGAGGTGAACTCAGGGCCTCGCACCTCCCAGGTGGACTCAAGAGCCTCTCTGGCCCTCCTGAGTTCACAAGGAAAGTGGGCTCGACCTGCTGAGGTCACGGGGAACGTGGGTTTGGGCCCCTGAGGTCGTGGGGAAAGTGGGCCAGGTCTCCTGTTCTTGGGGCCCCCAGGGGCACTGGGGCCCAGGTCAGGAGAGGCCGCTTAGCACTGGGCAGGCAAGGGTCAGCAGGGCCGCGGCCAGCAGCTTCTGGCCACCCTGTGCCTGTGTGAGGGGAACGCAGCCAGGCCGCCCATGTGCCCATGTGCCCGTGTGCCCGTGTGAGGGGAACGGAGCCAGGCCGCCCGTGTGCCCATGTGCCCGTGTGCCCGTGTGAGGGGAATGGAGCCAGGCCGCCCGTGTGCCCGTGTGCCCGTGTGCCCGTGTGAGGGGAATGGAGCCAGGCAGCCGGAGCTGTGGCCGCTCAGATCCACGGTCTCCTCATAGTCCCCATGCTTCGTTCGACAGCCACTCATGCATGTCACTAGTTCTACAATCTGGGCTCACGCCATCCTCCTGCCTTGGCCTCCTGAGTGGCTGAGACTGCAGGTGTGAGCTGGCTGATATTGAACAGTTTTTTTTGAACGGACAGGGTGTCCCTGCGCTGTCCAGGCTGATCTCAAACGCCTGGACTCACGTGATCCGGCCACCTCCCAAAATGCTGGGATTGCAGGTGTGAGCCACCGCTCCGGGCCCATTTCACAAGTCTTTAGTAAGCCCCTACTATGTGCAGGCTCCCATCTTCCAGCCAAGCAAAGCCTACCCCACTTGTTTGGTAAGACCACAAACAAGCCACCGGGTCCAGAGCAGAGACAGCACAGGGCTCAGTGCTGGGACAGCAGGCAAGGCCTGTGCCAGGCCAGAAGGAGGGCAGGAGCCAGCGCTGGGCAGAAGGAACCCCAGGAGGCATGTTCAGGGGGTTTGAGGTCTGCCTGGACACCAGCGTGTCTGGCACCATGGATCCGGGCACGTGGGACATAGTGGGGACATCTGCAAGCCGGTCCCCTGCAGGACAGCTCTCGGCTGGGCTCCAGGCAGGACCTTCGGCTGTTTTCAACCAGCAGAGGCACAGCCCCGGAGCCCGCCGTCTGCCCGAGAGACCTGGGTGACACCAGCTGCCTGCGTGGCTACAGAGGCATTTTCAAGGCCCAGGCACAGGGACAGAGCCTTGCTCCAGCTGCATGGGTACAGCCAGTGCTCCATGGGCCAGGGGAGCCTGCCCAGGCCTCCAGCTCCCCCCGCCCTGCAGGCGCCCAGCTCTGCAGCACCCCTCCACCCCCCTCACCCCCGAGCCAGGCCCTCCCGCGGAGCTGCCTGAAGGTCCCCAGACTCAGGAGGCCGTGGGGCTCCGACAGGCTTTCCCTCCTCCCGGAGTGCCCCCATCCTTGCTCCCGACCACCCAGTGAGTGTCTATCCCTCTTTAGGTCCAGCTGAGATGTGACTCCCAAAGCCTTCCTGGCAAAGCTGGCATTGCCCGGGCTCCACACCCCTTTGTTCTCTAGCAGGAGCTGGACACCCATGGAGGCGCTGGGAGATGGGGGCGCCCCGAAGGCCCCGAGAGGCCCAGGCAGCAGGAAGGAATGGCCTCTGGGAACCCCCTTTCTGCCTGGCCTGCCTCTGTACGGAGTCATGGCGGGGGGGGTGGCCAGCTGCCTCTTGAGGGGGAAGCTGCATGGCTGTGGACCCGGGAGACCCTGAGCAGCAGCCTGCCCTGCAAGCGAGGCCGCTCTGCCCTGGGAGTCAGCGGCTGCCTTTTCGTGTGAGAGTGAAGCGCAGCCTCTAATCACACCCTGGGCCTTCTCACCCACCCCCAGCACTTCCTACTTCAAAGGACCCTGGCCCCGGGCAGGGAGGGTAAGTTTCTGGGGCAGGAGATGGGCTCCAGGCTGAGTGTGGCATGTCCTGGGGATGCTGGTGGCCAGGCCCTTTCTCCCTGGCCTGGGGTGCAGTGGGGCCTGCCAGCTGTCGGGGTGGGCAGTGCCTGGCCTTTGGGGCCCCCACCTGCTCATGGCCCTTTTAAGTTGGGTCCATCCTGGGTTTGCCAGCCTGGCTGCCCCAAGCTGCAACCTTGGCCCCAGTCCTGTCCTCAGGGGTCCCAGCCACAGACACACAGAACCACCCCCGTAGACCACAGACCACCCTGCCAGGGGGTGGGCGGGGCGTGCTCCCCAAGGCCAGAGCTGGGGCAGGAGGTGGGAGATGGGAGCTGAGTGGCAGGGTGGCCAGAGGATGCCCAGGGCTAGCCAGTCTGGACAGGTGCTGGGGGGACAGAGCTGAGGGTCCCAGGCCAGGGATCCAAGGGGGTGGCCCTGTGGCTAATTCCAGACGGAGCCAACATGTGCCAGGGAGGCTCTGTGGGGAAGGCCGGGCAGTGACGGCCCTACAGCTGGACAGCTCCACACAGGCCCTGCGGCTGGCCGGGTGTTCCCACAGGGCGGGGAGGGAATGAGGCAGGTCAGAGGACAAGGGCTGAGACCAAACGGAGCACCTGCGGGGGGAGAAGGCGGGGGTGTGGGGCCTGCTAGGCGACCCTGACGGAGGGCCGGTACCCAGGAGGAGGGAGGTGATTTCCTCTCCTCAGCAGTCCAAGGCTGACTCACTGGCCCAGGAGGCCTCCCCAGTCCCTAACTGCTGAGTCGCTGCTCCTAACACCTTTCTGACCACACGGCCCTTTTAGAGCTGTCCCCCTCAGGTAGCTTGGTGGCACCCAGGGACAGGCAGTTCCCTGCTGAGTCCTCAGCCCAACCTGAGGACACCAGGAGGAGGTGCGCAAGATCAGCTTGGTGGAAACAGGTGACCTGTCCCTCGTGGCCTTGGCCTCCTCCTCAAGGAAGGGAGGGAGGAGTAAAGGGGGGAAAGGGGGAGTAGGGAGGGAAGAGGGAGGGCAGGAGGGAGAGGAGGAGGGAGAAAAGAGCCCAGGGATCCTCAGCCTTTGAAGTGGCTCCCACAGGGCAGCTCCTGCCTCCCTGTCCCTGCCCCCATCACACAGCAAGTGCACCAATAAAACCCTGAGCATTTGATCCCAGTTTCAAAGGGTCTTTGATCCAGCCTGTGCCTCCCCTGTCCCTGTGCCCGGGCCGCTGGTGGGGCCCAGCCAGGCCTTCCTGGTCCTCCTCCGGACGTCCTTGCCATCGCTCCGACCGGCCTGGCTCTCCTCCCCACCTGCTCGGGACGCTTCTGGGCTCTCTCTCGTCTGGGTCTCCCGCCTCAGTCAGCCTGCCAGGCTCTGTCTGCCGTCCTGTCTCTGTGTCTTCCGGGCACTGGCGCTACTTCCTGGGAAAAAGGAAGCTGCAGGGTCTCCTTCTTGAGAGACAAATGTCTAACGGGCTCGGGGGCCCTGGAAAGTGGGCTCACAGCCTCAGCAAATGGCCCGACGTGGGGTCTTCCCGCCCTGGCCCTCCGCGGGGCTCCCCCTGGAGAGGCCTCAGGTCACTGGCTGCGCCTCCCCGGGCTGCTGCAGGCAGGGGTGCCTGTGTCACTCCACCTCTGCTTTAGGTGGGTGGGGGGTGGGGGAGGAGAGAGAAGTGCACAGTGGCCAGCGAAAAGGGAAGACCTGGTGTGCCCCTGCTCTGAGGGGCAGTCGGGGAGGGCGGGGGTCTTCTCTCCTCAAATATAACCCAGGTGGAATTATCGGGAACCTGAGGCCCCCAGGGCAGGGCCAGGTGGGAGGGCGGCCGTGCAAGCAGTGACTCCAGCCCCGGCCTGGGTCCAGACTCCGGGCAACTCCCGGGGAGGGCTGCTCCACAGCCACTGCGGCTGCCCCCTCCAGGGTGTCCACAGGACACTCCCAGAGCCTGCTGCAACCCCCAGCCAGCTGCCCTGAGGTCACATTTCTTGGCAGGTGACACTCCCAGCACCCACTGACTGGCCTCCGGCCCCAGCCTTTTCCTGAGCTCCCTCTCCCTTCTCCCCTCTCCCCTCCCTGACCCCCATCCTCCCTCCCCCGTCTTCCCTCCCCCCTCCCCTCCCCTTCCCCTCTCCCTCCTCTTTCCCCCCTCCCCCTGCAGCACTCTCTGTGGGGAGCCTAGTTGGGGGACAGGTCAGGCTGGGAGGCAAGTCCGTGGGGGAACATCAGCTCTGAGGGTGGGCAGCTCCCTGGGAGGCGCAGCTGTAGAGGGGGGAAGCTCCAGGGTGGGCAGCTCCAGGGGGCTGCAGCTTCTCCGCCTTTCCCTCAGCAAATCCTTTCTGGGCACCTGCTCGTCGAGGCCTGGAGCGCGTCAGTGGAGGTGCGGAGGAGACTGGGCACTCTGTCCCCCAGCGCCCGGTGGCGGCAGCTACAGGCCTGGGGCTCGGTCGGTGCTGCCTGGCAGGCTGCTGCCCCCCTGCCCTGGGGTCCCTGGTGGCCCTCGCCCTGCGGGAACGGGTGGTATCCAGTCTCCCCCCGACCTCCCTGCGACGACGCCTTCCACACGAAGCCCTGGCAGTGGAATTGTGGAAATCCCACGGGGCCGGGAAACATCAGGCGGAGCTCTCAGAAGCTCCCCTAGTCCTCAGAGGCTTCTGGGGGACACAGGGACGGGGGAGCCAGGCAGCTTGGGCCAACTGCCACCTCCCAAAGGCACCTGCAGGGGAAGTGCAGCCGTTTCTAGAAAACCAGCGGCAGGGTGGTCCTACCCACAGGATCACCGGGGGCTGCTGTGTGGGGTGGGGGCGGCAGCTCGGCCAGGCCTGGGGAGGCCATGTGACCACAGCACTGGGGAGCCGGGAGCCACCAGGCCCCCACAGGCCTCTGCACCCCCGTGCCCTACACGCCCCGTGCCCACGTACGCCACACGCCCCGCGCCCCGCACACCCTGCCACCCTGCATACCCCACACATCCGTGCCCTGCACGCACCACACGTCCCAAGCTCCTCACTCCCCACAGCTCCTCACTCCCCACAGCCCCACATTCCCCACAAGCCCCGAGCCCCAGGACCTGCTGTCCTCCAGGGCTCCCCCAGCCAAGCGTTGGCTTCCGGCCACATGGCCCAGGACTTGACGGGGGCATCAGTGTCTCCAGGATTATTCTAACAGCCACGTCCCCAAGCCTCAGTTTCCCCTATAAACAGAAATGGCGGCCCTCCCCCAGGGGTGTTGTGACCCTCAGGCCAGTCAGGGGGCCTGGTGACGGGACTCTCTGGAGAGCACCCACCCTCAGGACCAGGCTCCCTGGACCCCAAGCCTGCGCCCCCACCTCCGCCCTGCTGGTGGGAGGCCTCGGTGTGGGGCCCCTGCCTGCACGCTGCTCCGTGGGGCACTGAGCCGTCGACCTCTGCTCCAGGCGGCGTGGCACCAGGCTGAGGGCTCAGAGGTAGACGGGGTGTGAGCGGGAACTCAAGTCAGAGCCACAGAGCTGGGAACTCAGCGCTCAGCCATGGACAGCAGGTTCGGGGAGCAGAAAAGGCTCTCTCCCTGTAGCCTGAGCTGGGCAGGCAGCCATGGGGGCAGGTGCGGCCAGGCAGGGAGGGGCTCCTGCAGACGGCAAGCATCCTGTCTTCTTAGGATTTTCCAAGCAGCATTTTCTTTCCTCTGGCTTACAATATCGTACGAAGACGCCATATCATACACACACAACACAAAACGTGTGTTGACTGTTGATGTTGTTGGTGAAGCTTCTGGCAGCAGTAGCCTATGAGTAGCTAAGTTTTGGGGAATCAAGGGTTATACTTGGGTCCAGCATGGTGACTCACGACTGTATCTCATCACCTTGGGAGGCCAAGGTGGGAGGATCATTTGAGGCCAGGAGTTTGAGGCAACATGGCAAGACCCCATTTCTACAAAAAGTTTAAAAATTAAGCAAGCATGGTGGTGGCCATCTGTGGTCCCAGGTACTCGGGAGGCTGAGGTGGGAGGATCGCTTGAGCCCGGGAGTTCAAGGCTGCAGTGAGCCATGAGTACAGCCCGGGAGACAGCAGGAACGTGCCTCAGAAAGTAAAATATAAACCCCAGCACTTTGGGAGGCCGAGGTGGGCAGATCGCCTGAGGTCAGGAGTTTGAGACCAGCCTGGCCAATATGGTGAAACTCTGTCTCTACTAAAAATACAAAAATTAGCCAGGCTTGGTGGTGGGCACCTGTAATCCCAGCTACTTGGGAGGCTGAGGCAGAAGAATCGCTTGAACTCCGGAGACAGAGGTTGCAGTGAGCTGAGATCACGCCACTGCACAACAGCCTGGGTGACAGAGCAAGACTCTGTCTAAAAATGTACATAGTTTTTGGGGCCAGGAGTTTGAGACCTTATAATATATATGTAAATAACAGGATTTTCGACTTTGCTTGGCTCCCAAGACCCCCATTGATCAAGGGCCAGCTGTGAATCTCAATAAAGCTGTGAAGACAAACAGGTGGCCCAGACTCCCAGAGCAGGGGCCGCGGAGGCCAAACGGGCTTGGGAGGGGCTGGCCCGCTGTGGCTGTTTTTGCTCCGCAGGGTCCCTGGGTGTTTATTCAGCAGGCCTGGGCCCTGCTCCCCACCCGCCAGAGGCCTCCTCCCCTCCCCATGGTCTTCCCAGAAGGATGTTTTTCCAGGGCCTGGCTGAGCAAATGGCATTTGGACTCTGGCCGGGGAAGTCTGGGGGGACGGTCCCCACATCCCAGCCCCATTTGGAAGCAGCCTGTTTCCTCCAGCGTCCTGCTGGAGCTCTGCGGATTCATTCTCGGCCGCCTGCTGTCCCTCGGAGCGCGGGACCCCAGGGGGTGCACCTCCCAGGCTGTGCTGGCCTCGGTGAGGGACCTGGGGAGGCTCAGGCAGGAGCCTTGTGTGGTCTCCCTGTGGGTGACACTCGGGACCCCCAACGCCTGCCCGGGGAGGGAGCGTGTGTGGGGAGGGGGCATCAGGGCACATGGGGGGGCACAGCAGCCCAGGCAGGCGTCTGGCGGAGGCATCCCACGTCCACCCTACCCTCCGCCCAGTCCCGCCTTCCCCAGCCCCAGACCTGGCCCCTAATCACAATGTGCTTCCCACAGCTGGCCCCCACATGGAGCTCTGCACCATCCGGATCGCGTGGGGGGTGGGAGTTTTCCCAGAAACAGGCCTGTGAGTCACCAGCCAGCCCAGGAAGTGGCCACCTCCTGTCCGGCCCCCCAGCTGACCACTGGGCCTCAGTGCGGATCACAGAGCAAGGCCGTCCACAGTGACCGAGGACCCACCAAGCGTCTGCTGCCCCCAACCTCCAGGCCCTCCCGGCTGCAAGTCAGACTGCGGTCAGCTGCCCCACACCGGCCCTCATGGAGGGGCAGGAAGAACAGGAGCTCTGGGAGGAGGGGGCTTGGGGGAGCCCCTGGGGGGCCTTCCTAGAGGGGAATGTGCATGGGGGGCCTGAGGTCAGGGCCGTTGCACGTGGGAAGGAGGCCTGCGAGGCTGCAGCTCACCAGGAGGGGCCGGGCCCGCCCGAGACAGCGAGTGGGGCCTTCCCAGGGGCTGCAGGCCCGACGATCAGGGGAGCAGCACCCGGGCCCCAGCGACCCAGCCTGGGATATGAGAGAGGAGGGGACCAGAGAGGGAAGGATGGTGGCCCCAGGCCCCACAGGAACCCAGGCGGGACCCTAAAGCCCAGGCCTCACCCCATCATCTTCCAGCTGCCCTCCGAAGCACCTCGCAGGGGCTGGGGCGGCAGTGGGAAACCTCCCACAATAGGAAGTAGAAGCGGGTCCCGGGTGGCGCCCAGAGCCCGGAAGTGCAGATGGCCGTGGCGGCGGCTGTGCTGCTCTCACACGGGACACCACGTCACCCAACCGCCAAGCAGGGACCCAGCCCCCATCACAGCACCCACCGAGCATGCGGGCGACAGAGTCGTGGGGTGGGGCGGGGGCTCAGGTCAGGTGAATTTGTCAGCGCAGGTGGCCGTGATGAAGTCCCCCAGACCCCAGCGGCTTCAACCACAGGAACCGACTCCCCCGTAGGCAGGAGATCCAAGTGTTAGCGGGGTGTCCTCCTCCGAGGACACTCCCTGCTCACGGACGCCGCCTCCCCCAGGCTCTTCTCCGGGTCATCCCTCGGGATGTGTCCGTCCCAACCTCCTCTTCTTCTTCTTTTTTTTTTTTTTTTTGAGAAGGAGTTTCACTCTGTCACCCAGGCTGGAGTGCAATGACACGATCTCGGCTCACTGCAACCTCCACCTTGCAGGTTCAAGCGATTGTCCCACCTCAGCCTCCCCAGTAGCTGGGATTACAGGTGCCCGCCACCACGCCTGGCTAATTTTTAGTATTTTTAGTGGAGATGCGGATTCACTGTGTTGGCCAGGCTGGTCTCAAACTCCTGACCTTGTGATCCACCCGCCTCAGCTTCCCAAAGTGCTGGGATTACAGGCGTGAGCCACTGCCCCCCGCCCAGTCTCCTCTTCTCACGAGGACGCCAGTCACAGGGGATCAGGGCCACCCTGTTTTTCCTTGATGACCTTTACCCTGTCTCCAAACTCAGTGGCGTGCTGAGGTCCTGGGTGCTAAGCCTTCAGCTTGTGAATCTGGGGCCTTTGTCTGCCAGACACTCCCTCCAACAGAACTTCTGTCCTGCAGGCCAGCCAGCACCTCTGCCTCCATGTGGCCCGGCCTTTGCTCTGGCCTCACTCCACCTCCCCTCTGGGACTGGGGATGGGCCGAGAGGCCAGACTCTGAGGTCAGCTGCCGAGGGCTGTGGGGCTTTGGGGCAGTTACCTGACCTCTCTGAGCCATGATCTCCTCACCTGTAGGATGCAGCCATGTGCCCCACGGTGACTCTCAGGAGGGACAGGGCTTAGCCAGTGCCTGGCTCGAGGTTGGAGCTTGATGCATAACCACACAGCTGTCTCGCCCCAGTGCCCACACCCCACACACAGTAAGTGCTCAGAAAACGCAGCCCAGACTGTCAGTGGCAGAGGGACCCAGGGGCCTGGAACCAAGCTCTTACTGAGCTGGTAGAGACCAAGGCCAGAGAGCCCTGGGGGCCTCCCCCATCTCCCAAGGCCCCTGAGAACCCCATCTCCTGCCGAGACCCCTCTGCCCTGCCCCTCTGGTGACTCGGTGGCCCCCGGGACAGTAACGAGATGCCCACTCGGATGCCACCAGCCTCCTGCCAGGGCCTGTCTGGACTGCCCAGCCCGTAAGACACCGGCCCTGGTGACGATCTTGCTGTCTCTCGGGGAGGGCCAGCAGCCAGAGAACACAGCGAGGCAGGAGGCGGGAGGTCAGTCACCCCCTCACAGGCCGAAGACCCCCAGCGCCTCCCTTGCCCCCTGAGATGAGGGGGTGGCCTGGAGCATGTCCCCTGGGGTGGCAAGACCAGGCCACGAGGGAGGCTGCCTAGAACCACCTGTGTGAGGAGCTGGCCTGGCTTCCGCCGTCAGGCACGTGAGGCTGTGTGGGGGCTTCGTGGCGACTGCATGGGGGCTGCATGGGGCTTTGCACCCTTGTCCCAGGTGGAAGTGGGCATGCCTACCCACCGGGATGCTCACAGACTCCGTCGTCCCCCTCCAGGGCTGGGGCCACATGGGTCGCAGGCCGAGCTGGGCACTTGACCTTACAGGCAGGGGAGACAAAGCAAGAGGTCTCCAGACATCCGGGCCATCAGTGTACTTGGGGAAACTGAGGCACATCAGGCCTGAGGCTTCTCCAGTCCGTCCGGACTGATCCCGGCTGTCTGAGTAGCCTGGGTTGTGGGTCCGACCCCTGTCCCTTTCATGCGTCTCCCCTGGCTCCCCCACAGAGGGGGTGCATGCATGGAAGGATGTGGGGGGTGCTTGGCTTTCTCAGGTCAAAAGAAACATGGTCCGCACCCCCACCCCACCTTCCCGGAGCCCAGAGGAGTAAGTTCTCCAGGATCCAGCCCATGGAACATTCCAGAGCCTTGGGGGGCAGGCTTGCCCCTCCCCCACCTCCCAGCGACCTGGGAGTGATTTCCTCTGCTCGGCCACTCCCAGGCTCACCTCCAGAAGGGCCAATTGCGGGACCAGCCAGGTCACCGGCCTCACAGGCCGAGCTGCGCTTCCAGCTGTCCAAACACAGCGTCTGCAGGGCGACCTGGGTGACAGAGTGTGGGATTGGGGGTTGGGCACAGGCCTGAGGGGGGCCCTGCCTGCTTCCCTGCAGGAGCCCCGCCAGCCCAGCTGTGTCTGCGATCTGGTGCCTGGTTTAGGAAATGGCCAAGAGGGCTGCTGTGGGGAGCCCCCCAGGCCTGCAGGGGTGGGGCTGAGACGTGGGAGATGTGGGGGTTGATGGGGGAGAACAGGGCCCTGGGAACTCGGTGGCTCCGGGGTGGGGACTGGGGGGCCCTGGGTCTGGGACCCGCGCTGAGGCCAACCCAGGAGACATGAATTCCAAATGGGGCGGTGGGAGGTGGTGAGGCCCAGGGGGCGGAACAAGCTCATGCCACCCGTGGGCTGTGCCCCCACGCTGGGCCGGGCTGTGGGGTCCAGCAGCATCGGGTGGGCCTGGCCCTCAGGGGGCTTTGCAGGGCACAGGGCTGGTTGGAACAGAGGAAGGGGCCCCTCCTGGTCATCAGTGAGTGTCTCTGTCCTGTCATCTCCCTGTGAGTGGGAGATAAGGACCCTGAGCTGCTGCAAAGCGGAAGAGGGTGTGGGTGACAGGCCGCTCCTTGTTGGGAGCAGCTCCATGCGCTCCTCTGCCTGGGGTGACCGGGAGGCATCCAGCTTGGCAGGAAGGCCCGGCCCCAGCCGCTGCTGCCCGTAGAGCTCCCACTTGAAGAGGCTGGGCAGGGGCGTGCCTGGAGGCCCCCCAGACAGGTGCAGAGAGCGAGTGCGGACCCTGCCTTCCAGGGCAGTCAGCTCCCCAGCGGTCATCACCAGGAGGAAGAGGAGAGGGCCCTGCCCGGGGCTGTCAGCCAGGCGTCCACACCTGCCACAGCCAGCCTGGGAGAAGCTAGAGAAGGGGGTGGGCTTGCCGAGGGGTACGCAAGAGGGTTTGGGCTGAAGGAGAGGTCATTCAGGATCTCCGAGGGCACGCGGTCCAGCCTGCGGTCACCTGGGGGAAAGACACGGGCGCTGGGAAGTCCTGTACGGCCGTTCTGCCTGTGTGAAATCCACCTGGGGAGGCCTGCGGCCGCCTGCCCCAAGCCGCGTGGGGACCTCCCCCGGCCCAGCTGTGGCTCTTCCTCTCCTTCCTCCTCCCCACCGGCCAATTTTCCTCCATGGAGCAGGCGTTACTCAGTTCTGCGAAGCGCGTGCTGAGCCTGGCCCGGCCCGTGGCAGGTGCTAACAGCCGAGACCTGTCCCCGAGAAGGTCCCACATGGGCACTTCCGCCGGGCGCGGCCCCTCGAGCAGCGTTGAGGTCGGCTCCGGGTCAGGACTCTCTGGGGAGCTCAGTTAGACCCGAGTCCCGTGTGGATGGGACCTCGGCCGGCCCCCTGCACCCACTTTCAGCCATGGCCGGTCTCCGTGGGCACCCACAGCTCTGTAAGCATCTGCCATCTTTCACTTCCTTATCCCGTGGGGGAAGTGGTGAGGAAACTGAGGCTGCTGGCTGGGTCACATACCACCAGCAAGTGGCGGACCCGCCTGAGTCCCACCGGCCCTGGGCCAGGCTCTGAGCCACAGCCCCACAGCGGCCCGGCCAGGACACAGCGGCTCTGGACACAGGAGCCCTGGGCTGTCGGGCAGTGGAGACCCAGCCCAGGTGCCGGGACATTGCAGCCCACCTCGGGTGTCCCCTGGGGCCACGGAGGGAGTGTGAGGGAAGTGGGCTCCAGGAGAGGACGCAGGGGCCTGGGGTTGCTGGGGTCCTTGGCCTGCCCCGCTCTCTCGGCTGCTGTTTTCCTGCGGGAGCAGCTTTCTGGCTTTCCGGCTGACGGCACGTTGGGAGCAAAGGTGGGGAGGCCAGGAGACGAGGGCCCGTGCAGGGGCCGGGTGGGGCCGAGCACAGGTTCCACCTAGACGGGCGTGTGAGTTGGACCGGGCGATCGGCAGACACTAAGGAGCTCGTCATGGGTGCTGGGTCCAGTGGGCGAACACGGGGAGGAACTGGATGCACCAACCGACGTCAGCAGTAGAGGGTGCCCCATTGCCTAGGGAGGCCGAGACCCCTTCTGGGTGGGGCAGTCCTGGAGGACTTCCTGGAGGAGGAGGAGGAGAAAGGGGAGGAACTTTAGGGACTCTTAGAGGCTAGGTGCCTCTCTGGATCTCAGTTCCTCTGAGGTGTGAGAAGATGCCAGTCCTGTCTGCCCTATGGGTTTGGTTTGTTTGGTTGGTTTCTTTTCACCAGAAACAGATGCGCTCATGGCCAGGAGGCACTGGGGTCCCCTGTGTGCTTTACTTTCCAGATGGGTGTCCGCGTCGTGCCCCAGTGTTCACTGGTGAGGCCAGTGGTTGGGGGGCCAGCTCTGGCAGGCACGGGGAGGGGGCCACCTTGCACTGCCGGCACCCCCAGAGGAGGCTGTGGTGCTTAGCCCTGACTCACAGAGCCTGGCCACGTCAGCGACTCGTGACCAGAGACCAGTCTGAGGCCGGCACCTGACCGGGGCTTGGCCAGCAGCGCTCATCGTCCGTCTGGGACCCAGCGTGGAGTGGGGAGGAAGCGGGACGGGAACTCTGTGGTGTAATGTGGTTGTGTTGACCCAGGAACTTGTGCAATGAACCCGGGCCCGGAAAGCTGGCCGCCCGTGGCCACACGCAAGGGGCAGGCCGAGGCCCATCCAGGAGGGCGCCCAAGAGCCAGGGTGGCCTGGGCCAGTCCCAGCAGGTGACACCCGCCCAGCGGGGGTCGCAGCCCTGCAGGAAGGTGAAAACTGAGGGTCTCTTCTGACCCCGCAGGACCCTCCCAGCCTCTGCCTCTGCACGGTGGGGGAAGAAGAGAGGCGGGAACTGCGTGTCCCCCGGAGTGTCAGTCTTGCAGGGCACAGCCTGGCGTGTGGGAGGGCGTGGGAGGGGGCTGCAGACCCTCCCCCAGGGCTCCCAGGCCTCGCCAGGCTGTTCCGGCGCTGGGTGGGGCTGCTTGGGCCATGGCTGTCTCAGCTCCCCTGACAGAGCTCTGGCTACAGAGCCCAGAGTCCCAGCCGAGCTGGGCACTGGAGAGGGGTGTGGGGCATGCCCGGCCCTCCCCAGCACCCGCTATCTGGAGTGGCCTGACCTCACCCCAGACAGTCGCCCCAGTGGAGACAGACACTGGGACCTGAGTGCAGGGCCGGCAGGGGCAGGAGAGCAGCTCTGTGCTTGCCAAGGGCGCCTCGAGGGGGCGCCCGGGGGCTCCACGCAGCTCAGCAGAGCCTGGCAGCCTGGGCAGCCCCTGGAGGAAGCATGCCAAGGCCCAGGGGAGGGGTCGAGCTGCTGGGGTCACAGGGTGTGTGGCGGGGCCGCACCAAGCTCCTCTTCGGGACCCTAGAGGGGCCTTCCGCCTGCGGCCGCACCTCTGCAGACCTGGGGCTCTCCCCCGGAAGGGAACCTGAGGATGGAGGCCGCTGCCCTCGGTATCCTGGGGGCCGCTGCCGCACCCCCGGCCTGCAGGCCTCTGCGATGCCTCCCTCCGTGCCGGGCACAGCGTGTGATTCCTGAGGAAGGGGAGGAGATGCCCACCCCACCCCCACCTGGGGCCCCCGGGCAGAGGTGCAGCCTGTCTCACCACGTGGGGGGTCCTGGGATTCCAGAAAGCCCCCTCTTCCCACACGAAAGGCCTTTCAGGCCCCCTAAGGCCCACCCAGCGCCCGCGGCCAGCCTTTCTCCTGCTCTTGCGACACCTGCCTGAGTGCCGTGGCAGAAACCTGACTCCCCGCTCAGGCCCCGACCTGCCGGCCGCCCTCTCCACAAGCTTCTCTCCCACGGGGAGGGCGCGGGCACGAGGACCCCGTGGAGACCTGCTGGTTCTGGGAGGCGCCGGGGTCCTGCCCCGCCCTGGCTCCCGGGAAGGGTCAGACCCTCGGCGGTGAGTTCTGCCGACACCCCCAGCCTTCGCCTTCCCACCTCTGAACAGGGTGCCCACCCTGGACCCTCGCCACAGGGTCCCACGTTTTTGGGTCCTCCATTTTTGGGTCCCACGTTTTTGGGTCCTCCATTTTTGCCACAATGGGAAACATGGGTAGCTGCTGCAGAGCCCCGCCCGGCCCGGGGGTGTGAGTCTGAGCCACCCCACCACTCACAGGCAAGGCAGGCTGTGAACCACCATTTCTTCCAGGGCACACAGCCCCCGGCTCCCCTCCCAGCACAGCCCCTCTCGGCTCCTGGGGGAAGGGGAGGGACCCTCGGGTGTGGAGGCTTGTGTGTCTGGCGAGTCTCACCCCAGGGCCCTGTGGTACCAGGAGAGACGGGAGGTTCTGCCCAGGCACATCCGGGGCTCGTGACACCTCTCCAGGACATGATCAGAGGCGGCGTGAAGGGGCAGGGCTGGGTGGGCTCGTGGGGTGGGCTGGGTAAGGGAACCTGGCTGGAGGCCCGCAGGCCCGTCTCACGGAGCCCAGCCTCACCTTTCTCCTGCAACTCCTAGGCTGGGAACAGGTGGCCTGATGCCCTTGGCTCCCCTTACCAGCGCCGGCTGCCAAAGGCGGGGTGGGTGATGGGGGCCTTCCTTCCTCTGCAGCGATGGTAAAGGAGCCAGGTGACCTGGCCCTAAGCAAGGGGACCTCCATGTGGGGGAAGGTGCTGGGCAGGAGCTCTAGGTGGGCTCAGTGGAGGGGGGCTGGCCATGTCCCAGGAGGCTCCTGGATGTGGGCAAGCTCCTGGCTACCCAGGACCAGTCCCCGCCATCCTCCACGCTGAACCTGGCGGGGTGTGATTGTGCAGGCCGGGCACTGCTCACAGGACCGGGGCCATCTTTCTAAGGTGTGAATTGGAGTCTTCGTGCACCAGAGAAGCCCACCACGGCACCCACTGCCTGAAGGCTGAAGCCTGAGTCCTCCGCCCCTGCCTGCCCCACACCCCTGCCTCATCCTGCGTGACGCCTCTGAGAGCCAGGCTGGGGAGCCCCCGCCATCCCCATCAGTGCCTGGTCACACGGGCCATTGCTGTGTGGACCCTGGGTCATCTCCTCCCCCAGCCTCTGGGCTCTGCCTCAGCTGGAGGGGCCTAAATAAAGCCACGTTGTAACCCCAGGGTCCCACAGGAGCCACGCACTGAGGCTTGTGGAGGAGGTTTTGCTGCTGAGGGAACCCAGGACTGGGGGGCTGAGTGAGCCGAGGGCTGGGGGCAGACAGGCCCAGGGGAGCCTGGTCAGGGCCCAGCACAGCCCAAGGCAGGTGAGGACAGGTGCGTGGCCCACCAGGGTGGGCACGGGGAAGCCAGGCCCTGTCCCAGCCCCGGGCTCCTGAGTGAGTCCCGTAGCCCCGGGGCCTGCGCCCCGCCTCTTCTGCCTCTTTGCACAGACACGTGGGGAGCAGGCCTGGCCCTTCCCTTCTGCGCGGGGCCTTGCCCGGGCACCGCTCACCCCAGCCATGGCACCGCCCCTGCTGTCCCTCTGGCACATCTGTCATCCTGCAGCCGCCTGGGGCACAAAACACCTCGTCCTGGGAGCCTCCCCAGAGCTCCTGGGCAAAGCGGTGTCTCCCCAGCCTTACTGGGCCCGGGACTGAGCCCCTTGCAGGGAGTCCTGAGGGGCCTTCCTGGGCCTGGTGGGCTCTGGGGTGGTTTGAAGCCCTTTGTGGTGCAGAGGCTGGTGGCCTGGGTAAGCTGCGTCCTTGCTGGGTGCCTCAGTTTCCCCATGTGTGAAGGTGACAATATGTATGAAGCCCATGGACCCAGGAGGCCGCAGCAGAGCCCCATGATGGGGACCCAGCTCTGACTCTGCTGGGCTCTCGGGACGGCCCCTGCCGGTTCCCACAGGACACCTGCTGACTCGGAGGGCAGCACAGGCCCGGGCAGCGCCCGCCACAGCTGGCTGCTCAGAGGATGGAACCTGCCACCCCCCGCCATGGGCTCGTACCCCTCAGGGTCAGGGTGCAGGGAGCCCTGTGCACTCCTGGCTCTGGGCCCCTGCTTTTTCTCCCTCCTTCTCTCCAGTAGCCCGTGAAGGACTGGGGGTCACTCCTGGGACCCAGGGACCAGACCTTGGTGCTCCTGAGGCCCTGGGGAAATGCCGGGAATGTGGGGCTCCCTATCCCAGGAATCCTGGGGCTGGCAAGGAGGCCCAAAGGCTCTGAGCTCTGGGTCTGACTCGGGAGAGGAGGGGTCTCTGGGGTGGCCCAGGCCCCACACCTGACCCGGGGCCCATCGCAGCCCAGATCAACGACCCCCGACAAGGAGGGAAGTGCTCTGGGGAGTCTCCCCACCCCCCCCAGACACCTGCTGGCCACAGGGCCGGACACCGGCTCTGCTTCCTGTCCTGATGGAGGCAACTATTTAGCACCAGCTGTGTGCAGCCAGGTGATGCTCCAGGGGCAGAGATGAGGGGCAAGGGTGGGAGCTGCAGCCAGGGGCCAGCCCTCGAGGGAGCCGGAGGTGGGTACTCTCTGCCCCAGCTCCAGGACAGGGCCAGGGGCTGGGCAGGGGCCGGGCAGGGCAGAAGCTGGGGGCTGAGCTCAAGAAGGTGGGCGCTTGCTGGTACTCACACCTGGCCCCATGCCACACCCTCCTCCCAGCTCAGCACTTTCTCACGCTCAGAGCTGGCACTGGGGCCAGGCCGCGCCGGGGCTTGTCCTGGCCCTGGGAAGGCGGGCGAGGCTTTTCCTCTGGGCCCGGGGCAGGGGCCGCTGCAGGTTGGGGCACGTCTGGAGTGGGGGAGCCCTGCTGCAACGCCGGCTGAGCAGCTGTGGGAGGCCAGGCCCCCACTGCACGTGTCCCAGCCCGCTCGGCCCCCAGAGACGGCAGGGGCACCGGAGGGAGGCAGCTCCCAAAAACTGGACCCAGAGACCTGGCCCAAGGCCCTGTCCCTCCCTGGTCCTCTGTTTCTTCCGTTTGAAATCTGGGATCCTGGTCAGGGCGTCTGTGTGGGATCTGGTGCGCCTGGCACATGCCACACCTCGTCAGGGCCGGGGTGGTCAGGGGCATCTCAGCTCAGTGCTCCTCTCTGGAGAGTGGGATGCTGGGGCCGCGTCGGCCGTGGGAGGCTCCCAGGAGGAAGCCGCCTACTCCGGGCCCTTGCCCAGCTGTGCAGTGGCTGCGCCTTCAGGACCTGCGGTCGGGAGTTCTTAAGGGCCCCTGAGTCTGAGGGCTGGGGATGGAGGCCTGTGGCCCCTTGCTCTCAGCCTCACCCAGCCCCAGGCTTTGACCTCAGAGCTGTCTGGCCAGAGCCGCTGGGCGGGGTCACCCTCGGATGCTGCACCTGCCCCAGACCTGCTGCAGCCGCCAGCCAATCCCTCAGAGCAGCCCAGGCCCCTCTGGCCCCTGCATGAACCGACTGGAACGAAGCCCACTGGGGGTCTGACCCGCAGACTCCTGGGATGGGCCTGTGGTTTCTAAGGACAAACTGGTTCCTCCTGGGATCACTGGCCTCAGTGGCTCTGTAGGGACCCAGGCTGTCGTCAGCCCCCAGGACAAGCCGAGTCGCCAGCGTGTCCTTGACAGCCACATTTATCACACTGGGATATGGGACAGGCCAGGGAAGGCTTGGATGGACCCATCCAGCCACCACCCCTTCCCGACTCTGATGCGAGGGAAACTGAGGCCCAGGGTGGCGCAGGCCCACGGCTGGCTTCCTGAGCTGCAGGGGGCCCTGGGGGAAAGGCCTGGCCTCTCCTGCTTTGTCTGCAGGCCTGCAAAGCCCTCTGGCTCCTCAGTCCTTCACCCTGGGGCAGGAAGGCGGGAACTGGGACACTGGGCTCTGGGGAGGGGAGCTGGAAGTTTCAGAGCCCCGTCCGCAGGAGTCTCGTGCCGTCCTCAGAGCTGGGCAGGGTGAGACTTGGGTCCCCTGGGAGGCAGCCCCCAAGACCCAGCCACTCTCTGGCAGCCTCCCAGGCCGGCGTGGGAATGCGTCTGGCGGGAACGGGGCTTCTCCCCCAGGGGAATCAGCTGCTGGGTGCTGGCCAAGAACGCTGTGATCCAAAGAGGAAGCAAAGTTCAGCTGCAGCAACTTGACCCGGGACAGCTGGGGAGGAATGGGCGGTGGGACAGAGGCAGAGGCTGTCCAGACCAAGGCAGACTGAACCCCGACCCCACTGTGGTATGATCCCTAATCCCAGCTACAGTCTGAGCCCTGATGCAAGCTATAGATTAAGTCAGTCTGAGTCTCTGCTCCATCCCTCACCCCAGCTACAGGCTGGCCTCTGACCCCAGTCACACACTGAGCCCTGATCCCAGCCACACACCAAGTCCCCACCCAGCCACAGACTGAGCCCCCATCACCAGCCCAAACTGACCCTTGATCCCAGACTAAGCTGAGCCTTGATCAAAAGCATAGACTGATCCCCAATCCCAGCTACAAACTAAACTCTGCTCCCAGCCATAGCTGGAGCCCTGACACAGGCTCAGAATGAGTTCCCATCCCAGCCATGGGCTGACCTCCAACCTCAACCAGAGCCTAGCTCCTGATCCCAGGCACAGGCTGACCCTGGCTCCAAACCAACCTTCAGCCTCAGCACTGCAGATCTCCAACTCCAACTGTGCCAGCCCCTGCCCGTTGCACCCCCAAGGCCCAGACTGAGATGGTCCCGGGTGGCATTTGTGGAAAGCCAGCACCTCCCACCACTCTGGAAGTGACTGTCTACTCTGCTGGGCCCATCACACCCCTGGGTACTGGGTCCCCTCCTGGTGCTGGACTTTCAAGGGAACTCGCGCCAGCTGGAGCGGGTGCAGGAGGGAGGCCGGGCGCAGGCTGCCAGGTGGGCAGCCGAGGGAGCCAGGCCGGCCAGTGTGGGCCGGGAGGCCAGGTCACTGGCTTGCCGAGTGCTTCCGTGTGCCAGCACCTCCCCTCCACCACCTCGACTCTTACTAGCCAGCCCCAAAAGGTGGGGAGCCAGGCTGGACGGGGCAGCGAAGGCAAAGCAGACGGCAGATGCACGGTGGCCGAGCTCTGACCACATCCATCCAAACCCAGTCTGGTCACCCCCTTGCTACTCCAGCCCCACCCGGCAGATGCCCACCTATGGGGCGGGACTGCGGGGGTGGCAGGGACTCCTGAGCTGGTGGCGGGCTCGGGGAGCTGGAGGTGCCTCTGATTGGAACGCCAGAGCCGAGCAGGGTCAGGTCAGGGCTGGGTCGAGGTCGGGGGCAGGGCAGGGGCAGGGTGGGGGCGGGGGCGGGGGCACCTGCACACTCAGCCCTTGCAGCTGCCAGGCCAGGGCCTGGCGCTGGGAATCCCATGCTGGGGAGAAGAAGCTGTTTATTGGGAGCTGCACGGGCCCTCTAATCTCTGCCTTATCACCGCCTGTTTGCCCAGCGAGAGTGCAAACACAGGGGTGGAGGTCCCAGGGCTGTGGGGAGGGGCGCACACTGTTTGCCCAACTTCTCCCAGCGATGTTAAAAATAGCACAGCGCTCTGGGCTCAGAGGGGTCTGCGGTGTTCCCGCCTGGCCCCTGGCCCACGGACACCAGCTGCCAGGTGGAGGCCTGAGGTGCTGACACTCCCCGGCTCTGTTTGGCCACCGATAGCAGCCCAGGAGGGTGTGGCTGGAGGGGCCCTTTCTCAAGGAAAGCCCTGAGAAGTGGTCTCCAGCCCCCTGCCCTGCCCTGCCCACCTCGCTCCCCCCACACCTTCCTAGCCCACACCTGGACTGGGGGCAGGGGAAACCCAGGAAGCCCAGCTGGAGCCCAGGGAGGGGCGGGAGGCCAGCTCCCAGCTCCCTGCTGCCACCAGGACTGGCCGGGGCTGGGGTGGTAAAGCCCCAGGGTGGGGCAGCCCCAGTCCGGAGTCCGAGCCCATCCAGGGAGCCCCGTATTCTGCCCCGAAGGCAGCATCGCCTGGTGGTGACTGCACTGAAAATTTCCATGGCGGGGTGCGGCCGTGCAGCTAGGCAGCCTCAGTTTCCCCAGCTGCAAGATGGGTACTCATGGATCCTACATCCTGAGGTGTGGCAGAGATCGATGCAAAGCTCACCACAGTGAAGGCATCAGCCCTGCCCCACTCCTCCAAGCCAGGCCCGTGCCTGTCCCAGCCCCCACTGGCCACTGAGGTGGGGTGGGCACGCCTCTCCCGGTCCCCCCGTCTGGTGAAGGACACAGGCTGGCGCTGCTCCTGGCACCCTGAAGAAGGTCCTTTTCCTTTCTGAGTTGATTGGGATTTAATCACCATCATTACCCGGTTTACAGGACTGCTGGGGCGCTTCAAAGCCTCCTGACACCTGCCCCCCCAGGAGAGGAATGTTCGCTGGAAGGTCCCTGGGTTCTTGGAGCCACGAGACCACCCCACAGCTTTGGGCCCAAAGGACCTGGAGAATGGGGCGGGAGGGTCTCGGGGCTCAGTGCCCCTGAGGTGCCTTGACAGGACCGCCAGACCTGCGGGTGCCGTCACTATCTGCACAGCACAGGCGCAGGCTCGGCTCTGTCCCCGCCCTAGGCTGCAAGGCCAGGCAGGGTGGGCCCGGCCAGGGCGGTGGTACTGGGGGTGGGCCAGCTCAGGCCGGGGCTGTGGCACCGTGTGGATGGGCCAGGGTGTCTTCCTACCACGCCTCCACAAAAAGAAAACTCGTAAAAAAATCATATTTTATGTCTTGTTGTCATAAAGACAAATATATTCATATTATGTAATAAAGCATTTTCTTGGCGATAAAAGTTCAGGTTATTTTCCTTATTTTAAAAGAAATTAAAGTATTTCTGTGGGTCCCTGAAAGTCTCCCAGGTGCTGGTCCTCGGGCCAGATGCAGGAGTCAGCCTGCCAGGGAGGCCAGAGCGCAGAGACGGGGACCGAGACAGGGGTCAGAAAAGCATCTGAGAGCCATCGGGCCAGGAGAGAAGGAACAGGCAGGAAGAAAGGGCGTCACGGAGATGGTGGCCCAGGGTGGAGGCCAGGTGATCCCAACAGCGTTGCCTGTGGCCACAGTGGCAGGAGGTGGCATTGGTTGGACAAGATCCAGCAATATCCTGGAGGCTATGGACAGAGCGTGTGGAAGGTGGGGCTGTGGATGGGACACGTGGAAGGTGGGGCTGTGGACGGGGCACGTGGAAGGTGGGGCTGTGGACGGGGCACGTGGAAGGTGGGGCTGTGGATAGGGCACGTGGATAGGGCACGTGGAAGGTTGGGCTGTGGATGGGGCACGTGGAAGGTTGGGCTGTGGATGGGGCACGTGGAAGGTGGGGCTGTGGACGGGGCACGTGGAAGGTGGGGCTGTGGACGGGGCACGTGGAAGGTGGGGCTGTGGACGGGGCACATGGAAGGTGGGGCTGTGGATAGGGCACGAGGATAGGGCACGTGGAAGGTGGGGCTGTGGACCGGGCACGTGGAAGGTGGGGCTGTGGACCGGGCACGTGGAAGGTGGGGCTGTGGACGGGGCACGTGGAAGGTGGGGCTGTGGACCGGGCACGTGGAAGGTGGGGGCTGGGACCGCAGCCTGGAACCTGGGGAAATACTGCTGCCAGGGTCGGCTGAGGAGGGGCCTGGGTCCAGCTCTCTGTGGACTCAGTGAGCAGGTGGGGCTGTGGCCCAGGCTGGCTGCAGGGGAGATCAAGAGGCTGGCCCGGCCCCCAGGCCTGTTTCCCCACCTATACAAGGAAGGGTTGGATAAAAGGGTCACCGAGATGTTCCTAAAAGCCAAAGGAAGAAAGTGTGGTACTGGGGGGAAAAGGGGTGTCTTCTAGGTCAAGGGGTCTTCACCTGGCATTCCAGAAGGGTGATGGGGTGGGGCAGCTCCCCCCGGGCCCAGCAGTCACACTGCGGCTTCCAGCCAGAGCTCAGCCCTCTCTCCCGGGACTCCTCCTGGGGTCTACCTGCCCGGGGACAGACGCCAAGCCAGCTGCCAGCCAGCCCTCAGTCCCCTACCTGTGGGTGAGCACCTCCCCCTCCTCCCTGCTCCCTCAGGGAAGCCGCATCAATCAGGCCGTGACAACACCTGTCACTCTGCACATTCCCATGTCCTCTGCCCTCAACCCTTAGCCTGCACTCGGCCTGCCCACTGTCTCTAGCCCCCAGCAGCCCCTCAAGGACATGGGCAGGTCTCATGGACCCGCCTGTCCTGTGAACCCTGGGAGAGCACAGACACTGGGCCTGTGTGCCCCAGGGAGGGAGCTGCAGCGGACCGCACAGGCAAGAAGCGGGGACTCCACAGGCCCCTGCCCTGGGCTTGCCTGGGGTGTGAGCGTGGGCCCTGGGCTCCTCTCCCCAAGGGGCTTGCCTGTCAGGAATTCCTCCTGCCTCTGACCTGTGTCCAGCTGGGGAGTGGGGCTCCTGGACGGATTGTGGGGACGGCCACGGGGCTGCTGAGCGTGGCTTGAGAAGGCTGGCGGGGTGGAGGGTGGTGCCTGTGCCGTGTCCTGCTGGGAGTCCCTGGAGACCGGGGTCCTCGCCTGGGCCCTGGCCCTGGCCCTGCGCCCACCCCTCTGCACTTCGGTTTCCAGTGGCATCAGGACCCATCACTCTGAGCCGGCCAAGGTCTTCCCAGCCCCTTCTCCCTTCTTGGCAAACAAAGGCCCTGCCAGCCATATGCCGCAGCTGTGATTTGTTGGGGGGGGGGACCTGGGCACTCGGCACGCCCCACCCCGCCCACCCTGGCACAACACAAACACCTCTTGGCCCGCGAAGTTCCTCCCTGCACCCCGTAACTCCTCAGACCGAGCCACGCCCCACTGCTGGGTCACCGTCACCTCAGCTGCCCAAGCGAGGGGGTCACAGCGAAGCCCCAGCTCTGCCTGCTGCAGGGTGCGAAGCGTGGGGAGGGGCCGACGACTACACCATGTCCCCAGCTCCACTACCTCAGCCACTGCCCCCTCCTCACGGCCCCGCCCGCCTCCTTCCTGCAGTGCCCAAGACCCACCCTGTACCCCCAGCCTGGCTCCCACCTGCCTGCCTCGCCCAGCCCCAGGCTGCCCCTCGCCAACCCTCACCCCCAGACCCCAGACTCCCCTCCCCCACTCCTCCTGGGCTGGCTGGGTCCCGTCATGCTCCTGTGTGCCCCCATGTCTGCAGGGCCGACCACTCAGCAGCCACCTCTGCATCCCCACGCGTGGCCAGAGCCCCTCCCAGCCTGCACTTGCTGGAGCTTCATACGTGAGCATCCGAGTTCAGCCTTCCAAGGCAGAGGCTGGCAGCGCCCTCCACCCACCAGCTCCTGGAGCTCGGTCTGGGCCTCTGGGAGTGGGGGAAGGGGTCAAAGATTCCAGAGCAGAGGAGAGGGTGGAGAGGGGCTGGGTGGGGGTGAATCAGCCTCCAGCGTCTCCCACCCTCACTGGCCTGTGGCCTTCAGCCATTTCCCAGACACCTGGCGCCACCCACTGGGCCAAGTGGAGGCTGGATGCCATGGATGCCCTGAGGGGCTCAGATGAGGAGGGGGCTGAGAAGGGGAGGAGCCCTGGATGGGGAGGGACAGAGAAGTCCTGTTAGACTGCAGGTGCCTTGAGGAGGCTTGGCTCACACACATGCACATGCTCACACACACACACACACACACATGCTCACAAACACACATGCACCCATGATCACACACACATACACACATGCTCACACACACATACATATGCACACACACGCTCACACTGACACACATGCACGCATGCTTACAGATGTACATACACATACACACATGCATGCATGCTCTCACACACATGCACCCATGATCACACATACACACCCATGCTCACACACATATATACGCGTGCATGCTCTCACACATACATGTTGACACACGCACACACACATGCTCACACACATGCTGACACAGACATGCTGACACGCATGCATGCTTGCACACACATATACACTCGCACACACGACTGTTCCTGGGCCTGCGCTGCCCCCCTGTGGCCGCCGGCAGCCCCACATCCACCCCGCTCAGCTGCCTGTCCCTGCAGGGCCAGCAGGGATGCCAGGAGTGGAGGGGGCACTCAGCCACCCAGGGCGGGGGCCCCGGGACCTGAGTGAGGGCAGATGCTGCTGAGCCCCTGGTGTGCCCCTCCCTCGGTCCCCAGCACAGTCTGGGCTGGGGCTTGGAGCCTTGGGTTCCCCCACAACCTGCCCCTCCAGAGAACTCAGGCCGCCTTAGGACGGAGCTGTCCGGCCCCAACAAGAGCTTTTTTTTTTTTTTTTTTTTTTTTTTTTTTTTGAGATGGAGTTTCGCTCTTGTTACCCAGGCTGGAGTGCAATGGCGCGATCTCGGCTCACCGCAACCTCCGTCTCCTGGGTTCAGGCAATTCTCCTGCCTCAGCCTCCTGAGTAGCTGGGATTACAGGCACACGCCACCATGCCCAGCTAATTTTTTGTAGCTTTTTAGTAGAGACGGGGTTTCACCATGTTGACCAGGATGGTCTCGATCTCTTGACCTTGTGATCCACCCGCCTCAGCCTCCCAAAGTGCTGGGATTACAGGCTTGAGCCACCGCGCCCGGCCTAACAAGAGCTAAAGAAAGAAAATTAAACACCAATGAGGTAGAAGAAATAATGAAGACATGAGTAGACAGAAATGATGTAGAAAGCAGACAACAGAGAAAATCAATGGATGGAAAGCATAGATTTCCAGCTGGACAGATCGAAGGAAACACAAGAAGGAAAACACAGATCACCGCAGCCGGGAACGAGGGAGGCGCCACCTCGCACCCCACAGACGCTCAGAGAGGAAGCATGACCGGATTATCAATAAATCGACGGCCAAAAATTTACACAAATCACTACAGCCGAGAACGAGGGAAGCGCCACCTCGCACCCCACAGACGCTCGGAGAGGAAGCATGGCTGGATTATCAATGACTCAATAACTAAAAATTTGACAGCCTAGGTAAAAGAGAAACATTCCTGGAAAGACACCAATCGTCAGAACCGGCAGAAGAGCACATCACCAGAATGGCCCTGAATCTAGTAAAGAAATTCCATTTATAACCAAAACCTTCCCACAAAGACCACTCCTGGCCAGACGGCTTCACTGACAGATGCAACCACACGTTTAGGGAGGAAACAATGTCCATTCTACACAGACTCTTGCAGGAAATACGAGTCTATGAGGCCACGGTTACCATGAGCTCAAAACCAGAAAAGATATCACGGGAAAAGAAAAGGACAGACTAGCTTTCCTCGTAGACACAGAACAGCTTCTAGAATACTTGCCTAAAAAGCAAATAGAAAAAAAATAATAACAAATAGAAAAAGACATAGACATCAAAGTTGTAATGAAATATTAGTAGATCGAATTGAGCAACATATCAACGCTTACAGCTTGCAGTGAACACAGAGAGCGACGTCCTCAGGCAGTCCCAGCCGAGCGGGGCTGGGGTAGCCCTTCCGAGAGAGTCCGCCCCGCAGCCGTCCGCCAGGCATGTATCGAAAGGGCTTGTATGAGCTGCGGGCATCCACTGGATGTCACGTGCGGTGGGCTGCGGAGGCCCCGTGGCCTTGCACACACTCAAGCTGCATTCTCAGGAGGCTGTTTCAGCGCCCCTCATCACACCACACACCCCACTCCCCGTCCTGTTTTCAGGGTCAAGGAGTTTCATTCTCACGCACAAACAGCACGCGCAGCGCCTCAGCGCTGTCCATACCCCGGCCTCCAATGCCTTGGACGTAAGCTTGAGCACGTTGCCGTGCGCCCCCACAATAAAGAGGATCATGCATCAAGACCAAGGGCAGTTTCTCCCAGGACGGCAAGGGGTGCAGCCTTCTTCTTTTTTTTTTTTTTTTTTTCAGATGGTGTCTTGCCCTGTCACCCGGGCTGGAGTGCAGTGGTGCAATCCTGGCTCACTGTGTCACTGCAGCCTCCGCTCCTGGGCTCAAGCGATTCTCCTGCCTCAGCCTCCTGAGCAGCTGGGATTGCAGGTACACACCACTGCTCCCAGCTAATTTCTGTATTTTTAGTAGAGTCAGGGTTTTGCCATGTTGGCCAGGTTGGTCTCAAACTCCTGACCTCAGGTGATCTGCCCACCTTGGCCTCCCGAAGTGCTGGGATGACAGGTGTGAGCCCCCGTGACCTGCCAGGATTCAGCTTTCTAAAGTCAATCAGCGTAATCGACCACGTCCAGCTAAATGACAGACAGAGAGGGACTCCCTAAAAGCAAAGCCGTTTATGCGGGGCTGGCGCACTGCAAAGAGAACGCACTGCCTCCGTAAACTCTGTGCATATTCCCGGAGCAAAAGGAAGGTGAGGGTTTCTAAAGGGGAAATGGGGAGGATCCTGCTGTTTTGAAATAATTATCCTGCGCTACAAAGACCAATAGCAAGGCTGAGGCCAGCCAGAGTTTGGACAGGCGTGGCCGAGCAGAGGTCCTCGCAGAAGCGCTGTTCCGGTTTCAAGGCCTGCGTGTGGGGCAGTGGCGTTTGTGGCCTTTCTCTTCACGCCTCCCCCAGCTCCAGGTGTCAGGGCTTTGTTGCTGTTGTTTTTTGAGACTGAGTCTTGCTCCTGCTGCCCAGGCTGGAGTGCAATGGCGTGACCTCAGCTCACTGCAGCCTCCGCCTCTCGGATTCAAGCTATTCTCCTCCCTCAGCCTCCTGAGTAGCTGGGATTACACTTCCCGGGTTCACGTGATCCTCTCGCCTCAGCCTCCCGCTCCCCAGTAGCTGGGATTACAGGTGTGCGCCACCACACCCGGCTAATTTTTGTATTTCTAGTAGAGACCGGGTTTCACCATGGTGGCCAGGCTGGTCTCGAACTCCTGACCTCAGATGATCCACCCGCCTCGGCCTCCCAAACTGCTGGGATTACAGCGTGAGCCACCGCGCCCGGCCTGTTGGTGGTGTTGTTTGGACACCAGTGACTCCATCTTTATTCTGACAACTCTCATATCCATGTTAACAGAAGAAGAAGAAAATCCATGTGATCCCCTCGGGCATGTGACAAAATGCACCGTCATTCATGGTGCAAACTCAGCAAAGCAGCAATGGAAGGGGGCTGACTACACCGACAAGGTCACCCCCTGAACCCGACACTAAAGTCACAGCTGACGGTGACAGACAGAAGGCTCCGCCCCACGGTGGGGAACAGGGCCCAGGGCTTCTCTAACCGCCTCCCTCTGCACCCCACAGGAAGTCCCAGGGCAAGAAGGCAGGTAAAGGAAAGGAAGACGTACGTGATCCCACACGTAGAAAACCCTTCTGATGCTGGGCACGGTGGCTCAGGTAATCCCAGCACTTTGGGAGGCCGAGGTGAGAGGATGGCTTGAGCCCAGGAGTTGGAGACCAGCCTGGGCAACACAGCAAGACCCTGTCTCTATAAAAAATAAAAAATTAGCCAGGCATGGTGGCACACATCTGTAGTCTCAGCTACTCGGGAGTCTGAGGCAGAAGGATTTCCTGAGTCCAAGAGGTTGAGACCGGCCTGGCCAACATGGCAAAACCCTGTCTCTACTAAAAAAACAAAAATTAGCCAGTCGTGGTGGCACAGGCCTATAATCCCAGCTACCTGGGAGCCGGAGGCTGAGGTGGGAGGATCACATGAACCCAAGAAGTGGAGGCTGCAGGGAGCCGAGATCTTGCCATTGCACTCCAGCCTGGGCAACAGACTCTGTCTCAAAAAAAAAAAAAAAATTGAACCTTGACTTTATTTCACCCTGCACAAAAGATGAAATCACGACGAATCACATAGACTCAAACATAAAATCCAAGACCTTCTGGAAGAAGACAAGAGAAAATCCTCACAATTTGGGATAGGCAAAGACTTCTTTCAGGTCACAAAGGTAACAGACATACAAGAAAAGAAATTAGATAGAAAAGTCGATTTTTATCAAAATCTTTTTTTTTTTTTTTTCGCTATTCAAAATATACCATGAAGAAAATGAACAGGCAATCCAGAGACTGGGAAAAAGTGTTCATTAGGTAGCTCTGACAAAAGATTTGCATTCGTGGCTGGGCGCGGTGGCTCACACCTGTAATCCCAGCCCTTTGGGAGGCGGGCAGATCACCTGAGGTCAGGAGTTCGAGGCCAGCCTGGCCAACATGGTGAAATCCCATCTCTACTAAAAATACAAAAATTAGCTGGATGTGGTGGTGGGTGCCTGTAGTCCCAGCTGCTCAGGAGGCTGAGGCAGGAGAATCGCTCGAACCCCGGACAAGGAGATTGCAGTGAGCCGAGATCGAGCCACTGCACTGCAGCCTGGGCAACAAGGAGCAAAACTCTGTCTCAAAAGAAAAAAAGAACTGCATTCAGAATATGTAAGGAACCCCTACAAGCCAATAATAAAAATAAAAGCAAGCCAATCTTTAAAAACTGGCGTTAAGACCCAAACAGCCATTTCACAAAAGGTGGTATAAGGCTAGCTGCAATGGCTCATGCCTGTAATCCCAGCACTTTGGGAGGCTGAGATGGGAGGACCGCTTTAGGCCAGGCCGAGATCTCACCACTGCACTCCAGGCTCGGCGACAGCGTGAGACTCTGTCTCAAAAAACAAAACAAAAAACTCACAGAAAGGACAAAGGTGCTCAGCATCTGTGGACACCAGAGGAATGCAAACGAAAATTCTAGCGCGATGGCAGTACATACTGGTTCGTCAAGGGCAGCAAACACAGCTCACAAACGTGAGACGTTAAATAATCAGGGAAGCTGTGTGTGCGGGGCAGACGGAATTGTCACAAGACAACATTGCAACAAATTCAGTTTAAAAATCTTCATTGGCTTTCATTCACGATGCTCAAACTGGCTTAGAACCAGGACAAGTTCACAGACCTCCGGGGCTATGTGACAACAGAAGTGACGCACGGAGGCAGCTTCCGCGGTGGCCGCTGGGTGCTTTGCCTTGAAATCAGCGGCCACGGGCAATGGACCGTCTGGCAGCTGCGGTGACCCGGGCCCAGCCCCCATGACGGAGGCCAGGCTGCAGCGGCAGTAACGACTCACGCCCTGGCCTCCTCCGTGAACACATAACAGGACTCTCGGGTTCATTTTGAAACCTTTTTGTAAGTCTAAACCTCCTCTGAAATTAAAAGTTGATTTAAAAATCTTTAAAACGTGGCCTGCAGTCACGCAGGGGGAAGCCAGAGGAGGGGAGGCTGAGTGCAGCCCAGCCCAGCTCCGCTCCTGGAGCTCAGAGCACAGGTGCTGTCGTCAAAACGTCCAGCCGGGCGCGCGGTACAAGACCCGGACCTGCCTTCCCCTGGTGCTCAGGACAGGACTTTCCATCTGTTTTATTTTTTAAATTTTTATTTATTTATTTATTTTTGGAGATGCAGTCTCACCCTGTTGCCCAGGCTGGAGTGCAGTGTTGCGATCTTGGCTCACTGCAACCTCTGCCTCCCAGCTTCAAGCGATTCTCCTGCCTCAGACTCCCAAGTAGCTGGAACTTCAGGGGCCCACAACCACGCCCAGATAATTTTTTTTTTTCAGTAGAGACAGGGTTTCACTATACGTTGGCCAGGCTGGTCTTGAACCCCTGACCTCAAGTGCTCTGCCTGCCTTGACCTCCCAAAGTGCTGAGATTACAGGCGTGAGCCACCCAGCCCAGATCTATTTTATTTTATTTTATTATTTTATTATTTTTTTTGGAGACAGACTCCCATCACTCGGGCTGGAATGCAGTGGCATGATCTTGGCTCACTGCAACCTCTACCTCCCAGGCTCCAGCAATTGCCATGCCTCAGCCTCTGGGACTACAGGCACGCACCACCACGCCTGGCTAAGTTTTGTTTTTTTTTTAGTAGAGATGGGGTTTCACCGTGTTGGCCAGGCTGGTCTTCAACTCCTGACCTCAGGTGATCCGCCTGCCTCGGCCTCCCAAAGTGCTGGGATTACAGGAGTGAGCAGCTGCTTAGGGCCCATTTATTCATTTATTTATTTAGAGACGAAGTCTTGCTCTGACTGGAGTGCAGTGGTGCGATCTCGGCTCACCGCAACCTCCGCTTCCCAGGTTCAAGCGATTCTCCTGCCTCAGCCTCCAGAGTAGCTGGGATGATAGTCACCCGCCACCACGCCCACCTAACTTTTTGCATTTTTAGTAGAGATGGGGTTTCATCATCTTGGCCAGGCTGGTCTTGAACTCCTGACCTCGTGATCCACCCACCTCGGCCTCCCCAAGTGCCGTGATTGCAGGCCTGAGCCACCGTGCTGTCCCACTTATTTATTTTTTGAGGAACTGCTATCTCGTTTCCCGCAGTGGCTACCACAGTGGTTCCCATCTCCACACCCTGGACAACAGTTTTTACTTTTACTTTTTTTTAAACATAATAACGACCCTAACAGGCTCGAGGAGGCATCCAGCTGTGGTTCTACTTAACATCTGAACAGATGGAATACAGCAAAAACGACTGCTTCAACACCTTCCCTGCTAATTCTCACGTCTGTGTCAACTTTCCCATGGTTTTATCTTTTTTTTTTTTTAATCATAGAGACAGAATCTTACTGTGTTGCCCAGTCCTGGCTTCAAGTGATCCTCCCACCTCAGCTCCCAAAGTGTGAGGATGACAGGTGTGAGCCACTGCGCCCGGCCCTGGGACGGTTCTGATTTCGTCGTTTTTCTCATCATGGGTCACGTGCTCCTTCGTCTCTGCACGCCTGGCAGGTCCTCTTCCTCTGGACGCTGGTCCTTGGGAATGTCACCTGGTGCCAAGGATTTTCGTTTTCCTGGAAGTCTTGAGCTCTGTCCTGGGCGTGCAGTTAAGGGATCTGGAGACAGTTTGATCCATTCTAGTCTTGCTTCTGTGGCTTGGTACTGGGCTCAGAGCAGGACGCAGCCTCAGGCAGATCGTCCACGGAGCTTCCCAATGGTTCCACCCAAGGCCCCGTGAACTAAGCGATTGTCCTGCGTGGCTGGTGGGAAGAGACACTGTCCTCACCCTGGGTATGTGGCGTCCTGTTCCTTCTAATCCTTCCGTGTGGCTTTTTACCCACCCTGGGGAGTTTCCTCATGGGACTCTGCAGGACACTCCCGGGGTCCCGTCCGGGTCCCTGGGGCCCCTCTCTGCGGGGACCTCTCCACTCTGGTATTGCGTCCATGAACTCCAGCCACCTTGGTCTCCCCAGCCTCGGGGGTTCACGGGCAGGGCAGCCTCAGCCTCCAGGGGTAGGGCACGGCCGCTCGCACCACCCAGGCCACTGTCATCAATGCCTGGTGTCCCATGTCTTGGAAGCCACACGTCTGCATTTTGCCTGGTTTTGTTTTGCTTTCTGGCTGTTTTGGGGAGGAGGGTAAGTCCGTGACACCCCACCCCAGCTGGCCAGGGAAGCTTTTCCTAGAGTAATGGAAATAGTCTCGCTGTGGTTTCGGATGGTGGCTACACGGTGGCTACACAGCGTCCGCGGTGTGCGAACTCACTGACCTCACAGGACCAAGCAGCTCCGCAGATCCTGGGCCTCAGCTTCACTGAGCCAGTCCCTGGAATACAACAGCGCTTTCTCCGCATGCACGCCTCCTGCTGGCTCTGCCTCTCTGCAGAGCCCTAAAACACAGTGAGGCCCCCAGAGTGTCAGATCCACAGGCAAAAGTAGAAGGGAAGGGGCTGGGGCTGGCGGGGGGCCAGTGTTTCATGAGGACAGGGCTTCGGTCTGCGAAGATGGAGACGTTCTGCACGTGGGCGGTGGGTGATGTGGTGCTGGGACTGTGCTTAGTGCCACTGAGCTGTGTGCTTAAAAATGGTCAAGATCATAATTTATTTGTATTATTTCCGTGTATTTTATGACAGTAAGAAAACACCCAGCTGGGCATGTTGGCTCATGCCTGTAATCCAGCAGTTTGGGAGGCCAAGGCAGGTGGATCACCTGAGGCTAGGAGTTCAAGACTACCCTGGCCAACATGGTGAAACCTTGTCTCTACTAAAAACACAAAAATTAGCCAGATACGGTGATGGGCGGCTCTAATCTCAGCTATTTGGGAGGCTGAGGCGGGAGAATCGCTTGAACCTGGGAGGTGGAGGTTGAAGTGAGCCAAGATCAAGCCACTGCACTCCATCCTGAGCAACAGAGCAAGACTCTTTCTCAAGAGAAAAAAAAGGAAGTGAGGAAGGGAGGGAGGGAAGGAGGGAGGAGGGAGGGAGGGAGGGAGGGAGGGAAGGAAGGAAGGAAGGAAGGAAGAAGGAAGGAAGGAAGGAAGGAAGGAAGGAAGGAAGGAAGGAAGGAAGGAAGGAAGGAAACGAAACACTCATTGGCCTGAACTCCGTGGCTCCAGGGGCTGGCCGAGAGGCCACGGAGAGACCACACTAGGCCCCAGCCACATCTGGGCATCAGGGGGTCGCTGCACTGCAGGCGGAGCTGCCAGCTGAGGTTCCTGATGGGAGCTCCCGACGCTGCTGCAGAGCTGCCAGGTGTCACGGCAGCCAGCGAGATGGCTCTGTCCTCATTCTCCATGAGGTGGAGCATCTGGCCACCTGAGCCTTCCCACACCTGAGCCTTCCCGCACCTGAGCCTTCCCGCACCTGAGCCGTCCCGCACCTGAGCC
>NW_022437066.1:1461022-1461673 GCF_009761245.1 Sapajus apella | reverse complement strand
CCTGAGCCTTCCCGCACCTGAGCCTTCCCGCACCTGAGCCGTCCGGCTCCTGAGCCCTGGCTGTTAGGGAGATTGACGAAACACTTAGCATGCCAGACTCCTCGGTGTGAGAGGGGCTCCAGAAAGGGGTGGACAAGCGCTGAGGCCCAGTCCCTGCAGCTGTTCCGCGGCTCCCATGGCTGGGGAGGGAGACCGGGGCTTAGAGAAAGCCACATGCCAAGGTCAGGGTGCCAATAAGATGAGAGCCCAGGGCGTCTCCTCCGGAGCTAGGGGCTCAGGCACTGATGCCCAGGACGCAGCAGCAATGGGGCTCGGCCGGTGATAACTTTCTGGAGGAAAGAAATGACCTGCTTGGTTCCTTGCGTCTCAGATCCGGCCTCCAGGCCCCTCGGCCCGGTGCGCTTGAGCCCGTCCCTGCCTGAGCCCGGGCTGTCACTCACCGGCTAGCTCCTCCCCGTCGGCTGCGCTGCACCGGCCGCCCGGGCTGTCACTCACCGGCTAGCTCCTCCCCGTCGGCGGCGCTGCACCGGCCGCCCGGGCTGTCACTCACCGGCTAGCTCCTCCCCGTCGGCGGCGCTGCACCAGCCGCCCGGGTTGTCACTCACCGGCTAGCTCCTCCCCGTCAGCCAAGCTGCACCGGCCGCCCGGGCT
>NW_022437066.1:1459497-1461012 GCF_009761245.1 Sapajus apella | reverse complement strand
TCCCCGTCGGCCGCGCTGCACCGGCCGCCCGGGCTGTCACTCACCGGCTGAGCCGGTGCACCGGCCACACCCCAGGCGGGACCTTCTCTTTTCCCCACATTTTCCCATGGATGTTTGCACACAAAGCCTCAGCGCAGGGCCCAGAAACTAAAAAATTTTAATGTTTTTAATTTTTTTTTTTTTTTGAGGAAAAGTCTCCTCTGCTGTCAGGCTAGAGTGCAGTGGCACAAACACGGCCCTCTGCAGCCTCCACCTCCCAGGCTCAAGCGATGCTGTCTCCTCCGCCTCCCAAGTAGCTGGGGCGACAGGCACGTGCCACCACACCGGCCAGTGTTCTCATTTTTTGTACAGATGGGGTCTTGCTGTGTTGCCCAGGCTGGTCTCAAACTCCTGGGCTCAAGCAATTCTCCCCTCTTGGCCTCCCAAAGTGCTGGGATTACAGGCAAGAGCCACCACACCTGGCTGTGTGTTTTGTTAATTTTAAAAGCAATGTGTGCACCTAGTTTAAAAGTTTCCCCAAGACACAGAGAACATAGCAACTCTCACTCCAGAAGTGGTCACTTAAAATTCTTTTAGCCAACTCGGCTGCTCTGGCTGGCATGACCTCCCTCTTTTGAAATAATATGCTTATCGTGCAGGTCCTTGAAACTTCCTGTTGACTTCCTACCAGAAGACGAGGCTCTCACTTTCCCGTCTCTCCCTGACCTGCGCCTGCCCTTCTCCCCTCCCCCCTCCAAACACGCGGTGGATCCCAAATTCTTCACGTGGAGAGTCAGAGCTCGCATTGCTAGAACTCGGCAGACATTGCTCACACTCAAGCCACGTACTTACTATATGATAAATGCATTTTCTTTTTACAACTTTTTGTTTTTCCTGGAATTCGTAGTTGCTTCTTTTTTCACTTGCTTAGTTAGAATATTGGTTACAATACTGAGGCAAAGAACCAAAGTAGCAGGAATCTAAATATGACAGAGTTGGCTTCTCTCTCACACAAAAGTCCCGAGGTGAGCGGCCCCGGTTCGTGGGCTTTCCGGTCACTCTCAACATGTGGCTTCTGGCTCAGGATGCAAGGGGCCAATCTCTCACCATCTCCCTGCCTGCAGGAGGGAGGGAAGAGGCAACAAGAGAGTGACCCTGGCCAGGTGCGGTGGCTCACGCCTGTAATCCCAGCACTTTGGGAGGCCAAGGCGGGTGGATCACGAGATCAGGAGTTCAAGGCCAGCCTGGCCAACATGATAAAATCCTGTTTCTACTAAAAATACAAAAAAATTAGCCAGGCATCGTGGCAGGCGCCTGTAATCCCAGCTACTTGGGAGGCTGAGGCAGGAGAATCGCTTGAACTTGGGAGTCAAGAAGCAGAGCTGGCAGTGAGCCAAGGTCAGCCTGGGTGACAGGGCAAGACTTTGTCAAAAAGAGATAGAGAGAGAGAGAGAGAGAGGGAGGGAGGGAGGAAAGAGAGAGAGAGAGAGGGAGGGAGGAAAGAGCGAGAGAGAGGGAGGGAGAGAGGGAGGGAGG
>NW_022437066.1:1447978-1459397 GCF_009761245.1 Sapajus apella | reverse complement strand
CCAGCACTTTGGGAGGCCGAGGCGGGTGGATCATGAGGTCAAGAGATCGAGACCATCCTGGTCAACGTGGTGAAACCCCGTCTCCACTAAAACTACAAAAAATTCAGCTGGGCATGGTGGTGCGTGCCTGTAATCCCAGCTGCTCAGGAGGCTGAGACAGGAGAATTGCCTGAACCCAGGAGGCGGAGGTTGCGGTGAGCCGAGATCTCGCCATTGCACTCCAGCCTGGGTAACAAGAGCGAAACTCTGTCTCAAAAAAAAAAAAAAAAAAAAAAACCACACATCATCACGCGATATAACTTTAGAATCCAGCTAAGAGTGGAGAAGGCTGAATTTCTTAATTTATCTGGAGGGGCTGCAGACCTGAAGGTAGAGGGCGTTCCAGCCCCTGGCGTGTTCAGAGTCCGGGATATAGTATCTCTCACACAGAGGGCATTCCGAAGGTGGCTCTGGCCAGGAGCCTCGGGGTGGGCGCTGCCGGAGAATGACCCTTCCTTTTAACGGGAAGATCAGAAGTGACACCTCCCACCCCTGCTTGGTCCCGTTGGCCAGAAGTTGGTCACAGGCTGAGTCAGAGGCTGCAAGGACGCTGGGAAATGTGCTTAGTTGGGGAGCCCTGAGCACGGTGAAACTCCTTTCACTGTGATCGGGGAGCGCGCGGCGTGGGGAGCAGTCAGCGGTCGCTGTGGCGTGGGTGGTCGTCACCCAAGCTCTCCCACGGAGTGGCAGGCCCCCTCCTGTGCTCTTAGACGAAGCAGGTCATCACTCCTTTCCATTTGTTTTCCCGAAGGTGCCCCCTGGAGGCCTCGGCCCCACCCGTCTCTTCTGCATTGGCCACTCTGGTCACTCTTCGAGCCATCCCCCCAGCTATGACTCTGCTACCTCTTTCAGTCATCATGGAAATGCCCCGTGGATTCTACACCTTGGAATCCCAGAGATCCAGGGGCCGCCCCTCCCCAGAAGAGCTTGGGACCTGCTGCCCCGTGGAAAGCCCTCGCCAGCCGCAAAGCCAGCAGCAAACCCTCACCTGAGGCGTCTGGCATCCCCTGGTCACCTCAGGGGAGCCCTGAAAAACACGACATGGAAGTGTCTGGGAGAGCGCAGCCTGCCTCAGGCCGTGTGACTCAGGGAAGCATTCAGGAGTCAGAGGCCAGGCTCTCCCTGGAGGCCGAGCCTAAGGGCTGCCTGCATGACCCTGGCAGTGACCCCGAGGCAGGGCCTCCGACAGCCCCTGGGAAGGGTGCAGCCTTGCAGGTGGTGGGGGGGGTGCAGGGTCCCAGGGTCCCAGGCCCCACCTCCCAACCAAGCCAGGTCCTCTCCCTGCCCCTCCCCTTGAACCTTAATTGTCTTTGGAGAGAAGCCACGCAGGGCAGGTCGCACCCGCTGTCAGAGTGGGAGGGAGGGGTTCGCGGCGGCCGCCCGGGGCTGGCAGCAGCAGGACTGGCCCAGGGCAGCTTCCGCAGGGAAACACCGCTGCGCTGTGGGCATCGGGGGAACTGCAACTGCTGCCCCATCTGCCGACCGGGGTAGGGGGACCCCATGCCAACGGCCACGGAGGCCGAGGACCCCCAGGACCCCTCAGCCTTTATTCTAGGAGAGGCCCCACACATCCCCGGCGCCAGGGCCCTGGGAGGCCAGGGCTCTCCCTACGCTGACTCTTCCTCCAGCCTGCAGGGGACAGTGGGGGTGACCGGCCCTAACTGCCCGCCAGGGGGAGAGTGGGGGGTGAGGACACAGAGGTGATGGAGGGCTGAGCCCCTCCCTCTCCCATGAGCTCGGCACGGAGGTGGGAGCCCCGACCCTTTCCCAGGGCTCTGAGTCGGCCTTGGAGAGGGTGGTGCTGGGCCTGGCCTCAGAGGTCAGCAGATGGCGGGCGGCTGGTGCTGGGGCCCTGGCTCTGCAGGGGGGTCGGGCCCGGCACACCCCGGGCATTTCCTGTGCAGCCCCAGATGGGTCCGGTCAGCTGAGGAAGGGGAGAGGCCGCAGGGGACTTCCTCCACCTTCTCAAATTAGCAGAGGCAGGGCCTCGGGCCAGCCCAGGGCCGGGCGGACGTGCTGTGGATGTGGCAGCCTCTCTTCTCACACCCTCCAAGGAAGCGCCGCTCAGCGACAGCCTCTGCCCCGGTGGATAGATGGGAAACTGAGGCACGGCCAGGTCCAACCAAGAGAACAGACCCGGCCAGCCACCTCCTGGGGGGAAACTGGGGCTCGGCCAGATCCTCAGATGACAATGGGCCCAGTCAGCGACTGCGGGTGGCCCTGCGCTCTCTGTCCTGCAGGTCACAGGCTTCAGCCGTGGCCATCAAGAAAGAACTCACGGCCAGACTCTGCTGAGAACAGCCCAGACCTCCGGCTCTCAGTCAAGGACACTAAGGTCCATCTCACGGCAGGGCCAGGAACTGCGCCGGGCCAGGGGGTTCAGGATGCCTCCCCAGGAGCCAAGCAAGAGCCTGGTCACCACGGAATGGGTCGGGGGCACCAGCCTCTGCGGCCTCTTCCCACCCCCCACCCCCGGGCTTCTGCAGAAGTGGGGCCTGCAGGGGCTCTGGCAGCTTCCCACAGCAGGTGTCCTCAGGGCGGGGCACAGTTCCCACCCCATACCCTGGGTTTCACGTGCTGGGGGCAGCCATCGCCCCCAACCTTGACAAGCCAGGAGGACTGATGTGGTGGGTCCCAGCACCCCAGCAGCAGCCATGTCCTCCCGGGAGGCAGCAGGGAGGGGACTTACGTCTGGGCGGGAACAGGCTGCAGGGCTGGCTGGGAAACCAGCCCCAGACCCCAGCTCAGCCCTCCAGCAGTCACTCAGGGAAGGCAGTGCCGGTGACCTGGCTGGTCCTGGGCCCCCGAGCCTGCCCGCCAGCATCTTTCAAGCCCGCGCCTCCGAAGGTGGGAGGGAGCATGGACCCCGGCAGCCCCACGCTGACCAGGGCGGCCCCACATCCACCAGAAGCAGCTGGGCCCAGTCCCCGCACCCCTCCAGGAGCCGGTACAGTGGGAGGCCCTTGTCTGCCAGTGCCTGCGTGGATGGCAGAGCCCCAGGACCACCTCTGACCTGAGCTTGTGTCTGGTTTCTCACTAACTGGGGCCTGACCTTGAGCGATCACTGTGGCCCTGGGCCTCAGTTTCTCCATCCGACAGGTGAGGAGAGGGTTAGCAGCCACATCACAGCGGCCCCACAGGGCAGTGCAGCATGAAACACTCAGCTAACCCTCCGGCCCCAATGCCCCAGCGGCAGCCCTCACACCTGCCCCCACCTGCCTCCCCTCACTCCCCTCGGTGTCCCGCTGGGTGGGGGCCTCCAGCGCCTCCAGGCTTCCAGGCAGGAAGGGGGCAGAGAGGAGCATTTCCGCACAGGCTGCTGTGCTGGGAGTGCAGCCCCTGATAAGAGCACACATGGCCAGCTGCACGTCCGCCTTTTGTCCCTGGCTCCCGCCAGCCCTTCCTGCACTGGCCTGCAGGGTGGGGACTGTGGGCCCAGCTGCAGCCCTCCCCCACCCTTGCCTCCACTGTGTCCCTGGCTCCACAGCCCCTGCGGTCCTGGCTGGCCTGCGGGAGTCTGAGGGCCCCAGTGGCAGCCACCACTGGGACCCCGGACACACTGGGGATGGGAGCTCTGAGCCTGGGCACGGGATTTGGGAGGTCAACCCAGGGGGAAGAAGCATCAGCCCCAGCCCAGCAGGGCCAGACGTTCTGCTCTCTCTCCCGCAGTTTCAGCTGCCAGGAGGGTCCCTGCCAAGGGTCCCCACGCCTCCCTCACAGGCCCGCCACAGGCTCCCTCTGGGGCTGGACCCGCCACTCTCCTGCTTGAGGTCCCAGAGAGGCACTGGCCTGGCCTGCCCCATGTGCCCCACAGACACCCGGGCTGCTCTCTGGCATCTGTCTTAAAGTGCCGGCCAGCGTGAGCCCAGCATCCAGCGCTGAGGGGCCACCATCCTTACCCCCAAATGCCCACGGTGCCCACACGGCCACCTCATAGCAGCTCTGCTGAGTTGGGCTGAGGAGAGGTTCCACCCACCCCAGAAGGAATCCACTCCCATCCCCTAACGTCCAGGAGCTGCCCTTGGCCGAGGAAAGGGTGCACAGGGCACTGGGCCAGCTGAGCCCAGGGTGGCGGGGGCTGCACACTGCCCGCCATGAGCCCAAGAGGCTTCCCCTCAGGGCTGGGGTCCCTGCGTGCTGGCACCTCCCACTGGCTCCCAGGGCCCCCTACAACATGGCCATGTCTCGGGGGTTGGAGAGACCCCCTGCAGAGGTCATCGGCAGGGACCAGGGTGCAGCCCACCAGGCACCCACCAGTGTGGTCAGACGCTCAGCAGAGATGGCGGGGAAGCATTCGAATCTGAGGCTTTCCTTCTTTCTTGCAAACAGCAGCTTTATGGCCAGGGCAGTGGCTCACATCTCCATCCAGCACCCTGGGAGGCCGAGGCAGGCAGATCACTTGAGGTCAGGAGTCCGAGACCAGCCTGGGCAACATGGTGAAACCCCGTCTTCTGCCAAAAATACAAGTTAACTGGGCATGGTGGCGCTCCTCTGAGGTCCCAGATACTTCAGAGGCTGAGGTGGGAGGACTCCTTGAGCCCAGGAGGCAGCGGTTGCAGTGAGCTGAGATTGTGCCTCTGCACTCCAGCCTGGGCAACACAGTGAGAGTCCTATATTGAAAATAAAATAACAGCTTTATTAAGGAATCATTTACATGCCATAAAATTTACCCATTTAAAATGTACAATTCAGGGCCGGGCACGGTGGCTCACGCCTGTAATCCCAGCACTTTGGGAGGCCGAGCGGGGTGGATCACCTGAGGTCAAGAGATCGAGACCAGCCTAATAACACGTAAAACCTCATCTCTATTTAACATTTAAAAAATAAAAAATAAGGCCGGGCGCGGTGGCTCAAGCCTGTAATCCCAGCACTTTGGGAGGCCGAGGCGGGTGGATCACGAGGTCAAGAGATTGAGACCATCCTGATCAACACGGTGAAACCCCGTCTCTACTAAAAATACAAAAAATCAGCTGGGCATGGTGGTGTGTGCCTGTAATCCCAGCTACTCAGGAGGCTGAGGCAGGAGAATTGCCTGAACCCGGGAGGCGGAGGTTGCGGTGAGCCGAGATCGTGCCATTGCACTCCAGCCTGGGTAACAAGAGCGAAACTCCGTCTCAAAATAAATAAATAAATAAATAAATAAATAATTAAAAATAGAAATAAAAAAAAAATAAATTAGCCGGGCACGGTGGCACACGCCTGTAGTCCCAGCTACTCAGGAGACTGAGGCAGAGAACTGCTTGAACCTGGGAGGCGGAGGTTGCAGTGAGCTGAGATCGCACCACTGCACTCCAGCCTGAGTGACAGAACAAGACTCCACCTCAAAAAAATAAATAAATAAATAAATAAATAAAATAAAACGTGCAATTCAGGCCAGGTCGGTGACTTATACCTGTAATCCTAGCCCTTTGGGAGGCAGAGGCGGGTGGATGACCTGAGGTCAGAAGTTTGGTGAAACCCATCTCTATAAAAATACGCAAATTAGTCAGGCGTGGTGGCATGTGACCACTCCCAGCTACTCGGAAGGCTGAGGCAGGAGAATCGCTGAACCCGGGAGGCGGAGGTTGCAGTGAGCCGAGATCGCACCACTGCACTCCAGCCCGGTGACAGAGCAAGACTCTGTCTAGAAAAAATTGCATAAAATAAAATAAAAAATAATAAAACGTACAATTCAGTGGATTTGAGTAATAATCACATCACTCATTCTTTTAAATTATCAAACACATGTAACATAATTTGCCATTTTATCCGTTTTTTTCCAGGTAGAAGTAAGTTTTAAAGCATTGCTCAGGAGACAGTCTGACATCATCCGCAGCGGAGAAAGAGCACAGGTGGACTCCGGTCTCCTGAGCTCGGGGTCAGCCACAGGCTCTTGGCCAAGGTGCCGGCCTTCGCGGGAACCCCTCGCGGGCGGCTGGCAGAGCAGCCGGGCGCGCACACGGGGTCCGGCCGGCGTCCGGCCAGAGTGAAGGCTCGCCAGGTGCGACTTCAGAAGTGACCTCCCCTTGGGCGACGAAGGTCCTCTGAGTTCTGAGAACACAGAGCACCCACAGAGAAGAGCTCCCTCCTGCGCTCGGGGCTGGCTCTGAAAATCATGAAATAAGTTGAATGCTCTGAGGGCTCCATTCCATCTGCCCAACTTTTACATAAAGCAAGGAATGTGAGCCCGGTTAGGGGAAGAATGCACAGAGCACCACGGGGCAGGCTCTCTCCAAAGCCTTTTCTGGACCAAATCTCGCTCTGCGGCCCAGGCTGCAGTGCAGTGGCGCGATCTTGGCTCACTGCAGCCTCCACCTCCTGACTTCAAGTGGGTCTCCTGCCTCGGCCTCCTGCGTAGCTGAGACTACGGGCGCACACTGCCACACCCAGCTGATTTTTTGTATTTTAGTGGAGACCCGGTTTCACTGTGTTGCCCAGGCTAGTTGTGAACTCCTGAGCACAGGTGATCCACCTGCCACGGCCTCCCAAAGTGCTGAGATTACAGGCATGAGCCACCACGCCTGGACCTCCCCCTTTTCTTTTTTGAGACAGACTCTTGCTCTGTCGCCCAGCCGGGAGTGCAGTGGTGCAATCTCAGCTCACTGCAACCTCCACCTCCCAAGTTCAAGTGATCCTCCTGCCTCAGCCTCCCGAGTAGCTGGGATTACAGGTGCATTACACCAACACCCGGCTAATTTTGTATTTTTAGTAGAGATGGGGTTTCACCCTGTTGGCTAGGCTGCTCTTGAACTCCTGACCTCAGGTGATCCACCTGCCTCGGCCTCCAAAGCTGCTGGGATTACAGGTGTGAGCCACCTCAGCTGCCCTAGTGTTTATTCATTTATTTTTTTTAGACAGTCTCTCTCTGTCACCCAGGCGGGAGTGCAGTGGCACAACCTTGGCTCACTGCAAGCTTCACTGCCCGGTTTCAAGCGAGTCTCCTGCCTCAGCCTCCTGAGTAGCTGGGACTAAAAGCACGCACCACCACACCCTGCAAATTTTTGCATTTTTAGTAGAGATGGGGTTTCACCATGTTGGCCAGGCTGGTCTTGAACTCCCGATCTAAACTGATCCTCCTGCCTCGGCCTGCCAAAGTGTTGGGATTACAGGTGTGAGCCACCACACTTAGCCTCATTCCTTTTTTTTTTTTTTTTTAATTTTTTTAATGCTTTTCTCCCTATTTTAATATTTATTTGAGACAGGGTTTTGCCAAGTTGTACAGGCCAGTTTTGAACTTCTGAGCTCAAACAATCCACCCGCCTCGGCCTCCCAGAGTGTGGGGGTTACAGACATGAGCCGCCACACCTGGCCAGGGTCTCATTTTTTTTTTTTTTTTACACCTGTGGAGTATTTCACTGTATGTATGAACCTTGTACGGCTGACCCATGCATCTGTGGATGGGCATCTGGGCGTAGCATCTCTTGGCTCCCGCGGGCACCCGCTGTGTACACTGCGCGTCTGTCTGGGTCCCATACCCAGCAGTGGAGTTTCAGAAAGCGTAGCAATTCTATGTGGATTCTTGTGAGAAGTGGGGGGTCATTTCTTTGTTATTATTTTTTTTAACATTTTCCAACCTCTTCTCTCTGAAATTAAAACGTGTTGACATAAACTGTGGTCCTAAAGTCGGGCGTGTGGCATGTGCTTCTAACCCCAGCTACTCGAGAGGCTGAGGCAGGAGAGTCACTTGGACTAGGGAGGCAGAGGTTGCGGTGAGCCGAGATTGCACCACCGCACTCCAGCCTGAATGAGGGAGAGAGACCCTGTCTCAAACAAATAAATAAATGAACAGGCCGGGCTCGGCGGCTCACGCCTGTAATCCCAGCACTTTGGGAAGCTAAGGAGGGTGGATCACCTGAGATCAGGAGTTCAAGACCAGCCTGGCCAACAGGATGACACCCTGTCTCTAAAAATAATAAATAAATAAATAAGTGAGCGGACTGCGGACGCCCACGCGGCAGGACCAAGTCACGGACACACACATCACAGACCGTCTGGAAGCCACCACGCCGGGCACACGGCACTCGCTCCCGCAGTGCAGAGCTCCAGGGAGCAGCAGAGGGCGAGCCGGGCTGTGGGGGCCGGGCAGAGTGTGAGGCTTTGGAGGGGTGGGAAACGTCCTCCTCGTCCTTTACGGTGGAGATAACATTTGCCCAAATGCATTAAACGGTCGGAGTAAAGGGGGTGCCTCACGGAGGCCTTCAGGGCAGAGACGTCAGAGCTGGATGCTGTCCTGGTGGCCACGTGCCCTCATACACTTGCCCAGCCCCCGAACGTGCTACGTGGGTGACCCCAGTTACACCGCGGGCCCCGTCCGACCTGTCAGCACCGGTTCACGCACCGTCACAGACGCACCGCTCCGGCGGGGGACGTAGATGCTGGGGCTGTGCACGCGGGGCCGGGCCGGGCCGGGGCCATGGCGCGGGGAGCTCTGTGCCTTCTCTCAATTTGGCTGTGAGCCTACAGCTGCCCTAAAAAATAGTCTCTTGATTTTTTATTTATTTTTCTGCAGCTCTCTTCTCCTTAAAACAAAGCCTCTAAAAATGTGCGCCTCCTATGTGAGTCCACCTCCCCCAGGCTGAGCTAGAGCGCAGAGTCTGTCCCCGTGCCTCCCGGAGGCCGCCGGCAGAGAGTGGGTGCCCGGCGGTGACTCAGCCCTGCAGCCTCCCAGCCCTGCCCATAAGCGGGCTGGCGATGCGAGCGCCTCCCTCCCAGGTGGGGTTCGTGGGGAGCATCGGCCATCAGAGCAGGACCCGTGCGAGGCCCACGGACGCCTCTTCTCATCAAATCCACTGGCTCTTCCAACGTGGGCACGCGTGCCACAGCCCGGCTCGAACAGCAAGACAATTGCTCTTCCTTTTGAAACTGTAAAATAAAATAGAAATGATCTTCAAGCTAGAGTGACCTGCCTGCCCAGCCACCCCCACCTCCCAGCACAGCTGGTAAGGGCCCTGCACACCCCCCACCAAAACCTAGCTCCCCACCCCCAGGAGGCTGCGGAAGAGGCCGGAGAGCGCCTCCCCTCTGCTCCGGGGTGGAAGCCTGTGTGAGTTGGCTGGAATCAGCCTCCTCCCCTGCGCCCTTCAGCCCTGCGAGGCAGACACCAGCCTCCCTCACCCCAGGTTCGCTCTTCCTGCTGGATGTGGTTCCTATAAAGAACCCCGCTGCTGGCGGAGTGCGGGGCCGGCTGGGCGTGTGGACTGGGGGGCCCTGTGGCCACCGTCATTGGCCCCATCATCAGCGGCCATCCCTGAGCCCTCTGGCTTTGCTGGTGGCTGGGCAGGAGGCGGGCCTCCCTCCCTGAGCCAGGCCTGGGGCCCGCCTGGCCTGCTTCTGGAACACTCTGGCCACCCTGGCCGGCATGGAGCAGGGTCCTTGGGCAGACGGACAGCCAGGTCCTTTGGGCAGAGAAGCCCTCCCCATCCCGGGCAACACATGGCCTGCGGGGCAGCCTAAGAGAGGCGCTTCCAGTCATGGTCCAGGCGGGGCTGGCTCAGGGCGCTGCAGGCTCCCCCGAGGCCTGGTAGTGCTGGGGGGGTGGGGGGCATCCTGGCTGAGAGTCCTGCTGGTGTCACCTGGGCCACAATGGTGGCCACTGGCAGCAGCAGGGACACCCCAGGCATGGGGATGATCTCACCTGCTGCAGTCACTGCCAGCCTCTGGGAAGGGGCCTGCCTGGGAAAAGGGCCCCGACCACCTTCATGCGGTCACCTAGGGCGAAAGTGGGGAGGGGAGGAGCTGCTCCCGGAGCAGGATAGGGTGCTGGGTGGAGAGGTGAGGGGTGCTGGGGAGCTGTGCAGGGTGCTTTAGGGAGTCCAGAGGCCAGGATTGGGACCCAGCACCCAGCTCTTCTCTGGCTGCTCAAATTCCAGCCCCAGGGACAGGACGTAGGGAGCAAATGGACCCACTCCCAAGAGGGGTGCAGACGTCCTGGACAGAGTCTGCCACAGCCTAAGGATTAGCAGGGAAGACAGAGGCCCGGAGAAGATGGAGGCGATCCCATCCCTGGCCAGACTCTGCAGAGAGGGGCATCTCACTTTCTGTGGCCCCTTAAACAGAGGGGCAGGGGCCAGCATGGCTCTAGACTCCTGCCAAGCCGCCATCCAGCCCAGGTCCTGGCCCTGATGGCCCCTCAGAGAGGAAGGCCACCCAGCTATCTCAGGAGCAGAGCAGGGAGAGGAGGGCCTCGAGCCTGGGGCCCCCTGCCCCCATCTGCTGGCCCAGCCGGGGACTTTGGCTCCTGGGGCTGTCACTCCCACCTGGCCACCAGGCACTTAATCTCTGCACTCCACTGGGCAGGGCACAGGCCTGGCTCTGGGGTAGACAGGCTGGGCTCCAATCCCCACTCTGCCTCTCACTGCTGGGGGCCTCAGGCACCCCCCACAAAGTGCCCACAGGCTGTTTGAGGGCCTAGGAGAGCCTTGCAGGGCTGAAGCCGTGCCAGGCCCGGGGCACGCAGTCTCCCTCCATTACTCTGTCCTCCTGCACATGGGGTCCTGACAGGACCTGGGACATCCCTGCCCCTCCCCACCAGCTCCTCCTGCCTCCCTGGGGCTGCAGCAGGCGTGTCAGCAGAGAAGGGAACACCGGGCAGCTGCTAGGAAAACAGTCTGCAGCTCCTCCAGCGATGAAACACCCAGGGACCACACGACCCACAAGCCTCAGACCAGGTGTGTACCCGGGAGGAAGACAGCATGTCCTCACAGACGCGTCAGCACGCAGGTTCGCGGAAGCACCCTTCACAGCAGCTGAGAGGCAGACACGTTCCAAGAGGCACAAGGTTCCAACACACGTCACAACACGGCTGGACCTCAGACACACGCCCAGCGCAAAAAGCTGGACACAAAAGTCCACATGTGGCATGACCCATTTACGTGAAATGTCCAGACCAGGCGAATCCAGAGACAGGCGGTGGTTAGTGACGGCCAGGGCTGAGGACGGGGCAGAGGGCGACGGGTCCTTAGGAGGGAAAGTGTTCTAAGATCTGTGGTGAAGGTCGTACAGCCCTGCAGCTGCACGGGACCCACTGAGCACTTTAAGTGGGTGGAGTGTCTTCGTTACAGCTCTGCAGAGCTGTGACATTACAAAGAAGCACGCTGGCTGGGCACGGTGGCTCACACCTGTAATTCCAGCACTTTGGGAGGCTAAGGTGGGGGGATTGATTGAGGTCAGGAGTTCAAGACCAGCCTGACCAACACGGTGAAACCCCATCTCTACTAAAAATACAAAAAATCAGCCAGGCGTGGTGGCTCATGCCTGTAATCCCAGGTACTCTGGAGGCTGGAGCCGGAGAATTGCTTGAACCCGGGAGGTGGCGGTTGCAGTGAGCTGAGATCATGCCATTGCACTCCAGCCTGGGTGACAAGAGCAAAACTGTGTCTCAAAAAAAAAAAAAAAAAAAAAA
>NW_022437066.1:1432028-1447878 GCF_009761245.1 Sapajus apella | reverse complement strand
GTGGCTCATGCCTGTAATTCCAGCACTTTGGGAGGCTGAGGCGGGCGAATCAAGAGGTCAGGAGTTCAAGATCAGCCTGACCAACATAGTGAAACCCCATCTCTACCAAAAATACAAAAAATTAGCTGGGCATGGTGGCACACACCTGTAATGTCAGCTACTTAGGAGGCTGAGGCAGGAGAATTACCTGAACCTGGGAGGCAGAAGTTGCAGTGAGCCCAGATCGTGCCACTGTCCTCCAGCCTGGATGACAGAGTGAGACTCTGTCTCAAAAAAAAAAAAACAGCAGCAGCAGCAGCCCCGACTGGCTCTCAGCTCTGCCAGCCTCAGCCTGGCCCTCCTCCTGTACCCGTAGGAAGTCAGACAGCCCCAGCGCCGCATACCTGGCAGGGCTGGAGGGAGCAGGGGCTGGTGGTGGCCTTGCCTCTCAGCCTGCTCTGGGCCAGGGTCAGCCTCACAGGAGTGACTTGGGAAAGCCAGGCCCCAGAGGTAAGGCACTGCCTGGAGTCACACGGCCGGCAGGGATGGCCAGGGCCTGGCTGCAGGGGCCTGCACCACCCTCCCAGCTCCACCAGATCCTGCTGTGTTTACTCAGGGGCGTGAGGGAGTGCCCAGGCGAAGCAGGCATCAAGCCAAGCAGAGCCTGTAGTCCCAAAGAGCTCGGCCCCCTCAGTCCCCCAGACGGGGCTCTTCCGCTCTGGGCCTCAGTTTACCCACAGTGAAAGGAGAGCACATTAGATGGCCCCCAAGGCCCCAGGGACCCAGACCAACCTTGCCCTCCCCCCAGACCCCAGCAGTGGGGCATCTGAACCTTTCATCACGAAAAGGAGGCTAAATTTATGCCTCAGGCCCCTGGGCTCCTGGTGGGGCAGAGGTCAGGCTTCCTGCGGCCCCCACCCCTTGACGCAGTTCCCCTTCCCCTCAGGGCTCCATTGTTCTGGAGGGCTGCTTCCCAATCTCCCCGAACACTCGCTTCCTGTTTCCTGGCTGAGAGGAAACAGAGATTTCTGACCAGGCCTGGCCGGTGCCTTTTTTTTCCTTTCTCTTTGTATATGTTTTAAGGATATTAAATAATAATGATGATACGGCGGCAGCCTGGGTGCTGAGGAGCGTGGACTCTGGGGCTGGAGGAGCCCAGGAGTGGGGCGCTGTTGACCCTCCTTTGAGAATCTGCTGGGTGCTACGGACCCATCCTCCCTCCCCCAAGGAAAGGCCCAGACACAAAATGTCTGCACCATGAATGGGAACTCGGAGGCCCCTGGACCCTCCCCTGGGCTTCCAAGACCCTCCCTGCCCTGGTCTGACATGTGGGGAAACTGAGGCAGGAAAGCCTTCAGGGCACCTATGGTCCCTGACCCTGTTGGAGCTCTATGACACCCCCTCAAGAGAGACAGGCCTGAAGCCCCAGGCAGGGGCCCCCACACGCTTCCCGAGAGCCCACGGCCCCGGACACATGGGATCCCCAGGGAAGGGGCATCCCGCCACTGTGCCTGCAGAGACCGTGGTCACCATGGCTCTGGTCTCCAGTCCAGCCCTGCACGGGAGGGCTCTGGGAGCTTGAGCAGCCACGCCCATGGGGCCTCAGTTTCCTCATCTGTAGGTGGGGTCAGATCATTGCCTCAACCTTGCAGGGCCAGGGCGACGGCCCCACAAGGAGACCACTGAACGCAGCACCCTGTTCACAGGCCCCCACCCACTATTTTCTTCCCTAAAGGCTTGGAGCACCCAGCCCCGGCTCTCCCTACCAGGGCAGGCAAGAAGACAGGGCGGCTCCCGCTGGGGGCCGGGCTGCTGATGCCCCACTGCCTCCCCTGGCTGCCCCCCGGGCCAGAGCTCTCGGGAACTTCTCCTTCCGACCCAGGAGATGAAGCGTGCTTTCCCCTGATGTTAACGGCTGCCCCATCTGCTGGGCCTGGCAAATCACAGCCCACTGAGTGAGGCTTCTGTGCCAGGCGTGAGAACAGTCCCAGGGGCCAGCAAGTCCCTCAGCAGGGGTAGAGGCAGCCTCCACGACCGGCAGGAGCCGGATCCCAGAAGCTGGGCACTGAGACCAGCGCCCTTGATGGGGCTGAGGACCCCGAAGGGACGCGAGAGGCCCTAGCAGCCGCATCAGGTGGGGACTCTGAACTCGAGGGGGTCACATGACCCTCCTTCAAGAACCTGCTGGGAGCTATGGAACCCTCCTCCCTCCCCCCAGGGAAAGGCCCAGGCAAAAACTGTCCAAACCATGACTGGGAACTGGGAGACCCCTGGACCCTCCCCAGACCCTCCATGCCCTGATCTGACATGTGGGGAAACTGAGGCAGAGAAGCCTTCAAGGTACATATGGTCCCTGACCCTACTGGAGCTCTATGCCACCCGCTCAGGAGAGACAGGCCTGAAGCCCCCAGGGAGGGACCCCACACCCTTCCCAGGAGCCCACAGACCCCAGAAGCACAGGCATCCCTAGGGGAGGGGGCACCCTGCTCACTAGGGGCTCCTCTGGGCTCGCCCTGCTCAGCAAGGCTTCCTTGAGAGCTGGCCCGACCACCGGTGCCCACCTCATGGGCTGCCAGACAGCACCCAGTGTCCATCTGGGGACCCCTCTCCCAAGCCAAGTCCCCAGTGGTGGCCTCTTCTCTCTCCTCCTCTCCAGACTCCCTGGGTGCCGCCCGGAGCCCACCGGCCTGCGGCTCACACGTTCCTGCTCCCGGAGGCCCCCCTGTGCGCTCACCCCAGCCAGGTGTCTCCCCTGTAAAACAAGTCTCTTCCTAGGGACAGATTCTGCTGTTTAAAAAGCACGATTTTGTAGGCCGGGTGCCGTGGCTCACGCCTGTAGTCCCAGCACTTTTGGAGCCCGAGGCGAGCAGGTCACCTGGGGCCAGGAGTTCGAGACCAGCCTGCCCAACACGGTGAAACCCCGTCTCTACTAAAAATACAAAATTAGCCAGACATGGTGGCGGACGCCTGTAATCCCTACTACTCGGGAGGCGGAGGCACAAGAATTGCTTAAACCCACGAGGCGGAGATGGCAGCGAGCTGAGGTTGTGCCACTGCACTCCAGCCCGGGCAACAGAGGGAGACCTCAGTCTCCAAAAGGAAAATTGTTTTCTTCACCTTCCTACATGAAAAAATGTAACAATATAGCAATGCTGCTACAAAATCATCAGAATGGCTAAAATGAAAACCACAGACAACAGCAAGTGCTGGCAAGGTGTGGGCGCCGGATGCTCCGGAGCTGTTGGGCACTCCCTGGCTTCCTGCCCCGCCTGGGAATGGAGACCCTCAGGACAGCCTAAGGGGAGTGTGCTCGTCTCCATGTCTGCCAAAAGATAACGTGAAGCCATTCAAAGCTGAGCGCCCCACCTGGGACGTGCTCTGAGGCCCCAGCAGCAGGTGTAGAACTGAACAGGCTCTGTTCTCCCGGGGATGCTTCCAGCACCTGCTGCCGGCCGTGGGGCACGCGGGGCCCTGGGGTGTGGCGGAGGGGCTGTGTCTCCTGCCCAGGCTGCCGGCCCCTCAGGCTCCCTTTCCATCTCTAAGCCCACATCTCGCTGCAGTTGGAGTTTGCCACTGGGTGACACGCCTGGTGGGGTGGAGGACTCTGCACCTTCCCAGAACCTGCTGCGGGCCACCTCTCCTGGGAACAGGCCACCTCTCCCGGGAACGGGCCACCTCTCCAGGGAATGGGCCACTTCTCCCAGGTCTGGGCCACCTCTCCCGGGTCTGGGCCACCTCTCCCGGGTCCGGGCCACCTCTCCCGGGTCTGGGCCACCTCTCCCAGGAACCGGCCACCTCTCCCGGGAATGGGCCACCTCTCCCGGGAATGGGCCACCTCTCCCGGGAATGGGCCACCTCTCCCGGGAACCGGCCACCTCTCCCGGGAATCGGCCACCTCTCTTGGGTCCGGGCAACCTCTCCCGGGTCCGGGCCCTGCTCTGTGGACGAGCACCTGGGCAGCGGGGTGGTGCATGTGTGGGACTGGACTTTGTGCTGAGCATGATGGGCGCCTTGGGAGGAGGTCACGCGACCCCATGTCGCCCTCCACGGAGCTCCCTGAGCACCCAGTGTGAGGGGCAGTGGCACCCAGCAAGGCTGAGGAGGGGCGACTGTCATCCAGGCAGGAATCAGGGTGGATGGGACCCGGGTAGGGGCAATTCGGGAGAGAGGACACTCAGCTGCATTCTGGAGGCAAAGCCGGGGGAACCTGCCCAGAAGCCGGCCCACAAGGCCATGGACACCTCCACGGCATCAGCCGGAGCAGCGGGCGGCCCCAGGCAGGGAGAAGGGAGCAGCAAGGGGAAGGGCGAGGGGTCCCCTGGCCACCGGGCTCCAGTCCTGGCCCTCCGCTTTCCACCCCCTGAACAAGCGGCTTCCACCTGTGAACCTCCGCTGAAAATGGAAGCCCCTCAGCTCGAGGACGTCACTCCAGTGCAGGGGTCAGGGGCCCAAGCAGGCAGGGAGAGGAGAGGAAAGCCTGGGGGCCCCACTTCTCCCTGCCCAGACCCTCACTCAGGAGCAGAAGGCTCCTCTGCCCACAGCCACCCCTGCCTGGCACCTCCCTCCAGCCCCCGTCGGGACCGGTGGGGACCAGGCACGTCCTCTGATGGAAAGGTTCCACCACATCCGTGGCTGACAGAGCCAGCCGTCAGAGGCCGGGGGCGCCGGGTGAACAGGAAGCCCCATCCGTCCTGCACGTGTTTCACTCCCTCCTCCTGCACCTCCTGCAGCCCGGCTCCGCGGCCACGCCTGGTGCCCCTCTGCCTCTGGCCACCTGAGATGCCCAGGCTGGCCTCTGCCGGGGGCTCAGTCCGCCCTCTCCTGGGACTGCAGAGGCCAAAAGCACCTGGGCGAGGGGTCCAGGAGGGCCAGAAGGGCCCGGGGGCTCCGCCAGACCCCTCCACGCCTCTCTGCCCAGCCAGCACGTCCTGGGAAGGTAAGGCAGCCCTTCCCCTTATAACTAACCTCAGAGCCTTCCCAGGCAGCCTGAAGGCCACTGGGACAACCTGGCCCTATGGACAGGAGGGCCAATGGGGAAACTGAGGCCTGTGTGGGGCACAAAGCTGGGACCAGAGCTCCAGCTCCTGCCCCTGCTGGGCCTCCACCTCTGACACCACCCCAGGCAGGGTGAAGCCCCGGGCTCCAGATCTCCCAGTGCCCAGATGAGGACAGGCGCAGGCCTCGGGGCAGCCACCAACACCACCGGGTCCCCCCTCTGTGCTGGGCCCCTGCAGTGAGGGAGGGGCCAGACGTGGGCCCGAGCTGTCTTCCGTGGGGCTGTGGCCTCGGCAGGAGACTGTGTGTGCCACGATCCCAAACCCACGCCACCAGAGCAGCAAGGGCAGGGCAGGGGCGCCTCCAAGGACAGGAGGGCGAGGGACGGGCGCGCCTGCCCTCCGCTGAGCCCTAGGCCTTGGGCACAGAGTGCGCTCCACACAAAGCAGAACCTGGGGGCGACCCCACCCCCCACACCCCCAGTACCCTCTGGAGTCCAAGAGGGGATAGACAGCAAACATGTCTGTCCCCTGCCAATCCCTCGACCCTTCTGTCCCTGATGTGACCCTGGCATTAGGGCAAGACCCCAGCCCACCTCCTGCACCTGCCGCTGAGGCTCTGGAAGCCCGAGAGAGCAGAATACCCCTCCCTTGGTGGCTCTGGGCCACAGGAGAGGGCACAGCTGGCACTCTGGGCCTGGGCCGGGGCCTCCTTCCCTTGGGGAGTGTCTGGTCTTGGCCTTGGGAGGGGCTGGGGGCAGGGCAGAGCTTGTCAGGAGGGGGCTGCAGTGAAAACAAGTGGACAGCAGGCTGGGCACAGCCCCCCAGGCTCGCACCCAGACCCCAATGCCAGGAAGGCAGCGTGGGGAGGACCCAGACTCTGCCCTCACCCCCTAGCCTGCAAGCCCAGCACTCCGTTCACCAGGAAGGCCCCCAGCCGGCCAAGCCTCAGGAGACTCCTGCACTCGGCTACCTGGCTCCTTCCGCCCCCAGCCGCCCCCTGGCCAGGCAGGTCTATTGATAGGGACTGCTCCAGGTTGGGGCACAGGACAAGCTGGGGTGGGGGACAGAGGGCTCCCCAACAGGAGGAAGGAAGGAAGGGTGAGGCGGCATCCTATCCACCGTCCCAGCCCTGCCGGCCTCCCTGCTCAGCTGGGCCAGTCACCTCGCCCTGCCGGCCTCAGTTTCCCCCTCTTTACATGGAGGGGGCTAGATCTGGCCCACCCCAGGCTTACGGGTCCTTCCGCCCAGAAGCCAGCACAGATCTAGGGGAGTGAGGGCGGGGGGGCAGGGGGCAGGTTGCAGTGACACAGGCAGAGGGTAAGAGGGCACCTCCTAGGATAGGGGCACAAGCCTACTGGGCCCCTATATGCTGGAGGGACAGGCTGGAGGGACAGGCTGGCCAGGGCAGGAGGAGCCCCTGGGTGGGAGAGCCAGGGGGCTGAGGGTGCAGCCAGTAGGGTAAGGGCCAGATCCCAGGTGGCCGAGTGTGGAGGAGGTGGGGAAATGGGGGTTCTGCCTATCTGCTCCAACCTCGGGGCAGGGGCCCCCTCTGGAAAGAGGCCCTTCCCACTCAGACCAGCCCTGCCTGGTACCAGGAGCGCCCCTCAACCATCTCAATGGCCAGGGGCAGGTGCGCAAACCCAGGCCCGTCTTTGGCCCTGAGCCCTGAGCACAGCCCGGCGTGCAGAGCAGATCCTTCCCCGGCCATGGGTAGAGGGGAGCTGGTCCCTGCTTGGGGGGAGGGGTGTCACTTGTAGGGGAGGTTTCCTGCCTGCCCGCCAAAGTCCAGTGGGGAATTTCCCAGCTGCCCGGCCTCCCGTGGCCCCAGTTGTCCAGCTGAGAACGGGAAAGGTGGGGCACACGGACGGTTGGGAGAGGCCCTGCTCCAGCACCCGGGTTCCAGCTGTGCCCTCCGAGGCCGCCCAGCTCCCTTCCACATCGAGTGCCCTCCCACCCCACCCACCATTGCCACAATGGCTCGCTCGGCCTGAGGTGCCCACGGACACCTGAATAGCTGGGGGTCAGACCTGAGGGCTGGGACCCCGGGAACCTGCCAGAACACCCCCTGTTATCACCCCATCTCCCACATCCCTCCCCGTACCCCTCCCCACCCTGCTGCCAGCCGGAGCACCCCTGGGAAGTGGGCCTATTTGTCCATCTCCCGGCCAGGGGCTCACAGCCTCACTGGCAGCTCTCTTAGGGGAGAGGCCTGAGTCACGTCCCACCACCCCCTACCATGGCCAACCTTGGGCCTCAGGGACCCACACAACGGGCTGTTCTCAGGCCACTCAGCCTGCCTTGCCCACCACAGTCCCTTCCGGCTGGGCCTCGCCGCCCCACACCCCCCACTGCTCAAGGCTCCAGTTTGGCTGGTCCTTGCCTTGGCCTGGGGCCCCTCCCGGCTCCCACGCTGTGTCACACACATCTGGGGGTGTCCTGTGGGAGGGCCAGTATCCTGTGGCCCACAGACCAACCAGGTCCCCTCTGTCCAGCCACACACAAGCGCGCCCTGTGGACCCACGGTCCCGCCGGGCGCCCGTCCTCCACCGCGCACCCTCCCCAGGGTCTCCAGCAGGGTCCAACCCTGGCTTCTGGCTGCTTTGAGGCTACACTCTGATGCCCAGGGTGATGCCCAGAGAACAGCTTCCCCACCCCCAGCAGGTTCTCCAGGCCCCCTCACACAGTGGCCCCCGCCCCCCTCAGCCTCCTGTTTGTCCGACGACACGTCCCTGTTATCAGCGGAGAACACACACAGGAAGTCCGGCTGGAAAGGGCCCATCCCAATCCCGATTACCCAGGACGGGGCATAAAAAGCCGCCCTTCCTCACCGGGGGGGAGCCTCCCTGCACCAAGCCGGCCACCCCGCACGGCTTCGAGGGAGGCTCCTGGGGACAGGCCAGGCGGGCCGGCCTCGGGAGGTGCCTCCGGGCAAGGGCCAGGGTGCATCCTCCATCCCGGGACAAAGCAGCGGCAGCCATGGCCACACCTGGGCTCCCGCAGCATCAGGTACGGAGGCCTTGGAGGGGCAGGGAGCAGATGGGGCGCCCCCACACGCGCTCACTCCCTCAGACCTCGGCGCCTGCTGGGTGCTCTGCAGCCTGCTCCCTGGCATGGTTGCAGAGGAGGGGTCCCAGTCCACTTCCCTTCTGCACAGAGGAGGCCACCGAGGCCCCATGGCCCAGCACCTGCCGGTGGGTGGCCCAGCATGGGTCCCGGTCCATCCTGCTGACTCCAGTACTTCCCCCGAAGCTGCCCTTCCCCTGAGCCCACCTTCTGGCCTTCCTCTGCCTCTGCAGAGCAACCCCTGGGGTTGGCAGCAAAGTTCAGCTCTGCCAGGCCCGCCTCCAGGGCCTTGGTGCTGTGCCCTGGGGTATCCCAAGGGCTGGGGTCTCCTCAGCTTCTCCCTAGCAGTGGATGAGCACCCCAGTGGGGATCTGGGGAGGGCAACTGGCCCCGAGGGAGATGAACCCCAAAGCCAGATCTAGCCAGGATGAGCGGTGTGAATCCGGGGTGCGGCGCGTGGGGCTCAGGCTTCTGGATGACTTGGTGGGGTGTGGTGGGCAAATGGGTGGCCCTGTGGCCCCCCTTAGACCTTGGAGAAGCCCTTGTTCCCCCATGCCTCAGCCCCGGGCAGTAGCTGAAGCCCCGTCCCAAAACCCCACAGCCACAGTGGGTTCTAGAAGGCCCCACTTTTTGTCTTAAACGTCCACACCAAGAAGCCTGTCCAAGAGCCCCCACTTTCCAGACGGTGGGGCCTAGCCAGAACGGGGGCAGAGAGGCCTGGCTCGGGGCAGCCCAGGAGCCGCCCTTTCTGCTTCGTTGCCTCTGCTGGACTCAGGCAGGAGAGGTGGGCAGGCAGGTCAAAGGGTCAAATGACCGCAGCTCCAGAGATGAGGCCAGGGCAAGGGACAGGGCAGGGCGGCTCTCCCACCCAGAGGTCCCCTAGGCCTCACTCTGAACACTTCAGTGCCCAGGGCTAGGTAAGCACTGCCCTGCATCGGCTCAGGGCACTAGGAGGCCTAGGACTCCCCACTTCGATGAGGAACACCCGACAGCAGCTGCTCTGGCCATCCCTTGGGCCAGGTGCCAGGGGCTTCCAGGCCTCCTGGTCCAGAGCAGTGGCCACTGGATTACACGGTGGGGCGGCCTCATTTTGGGGGCTCCTCTCTGGGCACCTGGGTTCCTCCTTTCCTCCAGCTCCCATGTGCCAAGGTAGCCCCAAGCTGGTGGCCCTCCCCCATCCATCTGCAAGCCCCTCGCCCAGCGCCCTGGGCTTTGTGGAGGGACCTCCAGCTCCACTCACAGCTGCCTTCCATCCCCACGCCAGGGAGCCCAAGGCTGGAGAAAACAGCCCCATTTTACTGAGGCCAGGGGCTGTGGACCTGCGAGGACAACCAGCCAGGACAGAATGGGCTGGGGTGGGTGCAGAATGGGGGTCTGCAGGCCCAGCTCAGAAGGACGGCCCACAGCAGCACCCAAGGCTGGACCTGGGCCCCTTCCCAGCCCCCAGACTTCAGGGTGACCAGGACTGTGGGTGGACACTACCCACGCCTCCTCTCCAACCTGCAGCCCCCAGGGCCCGGGAGGCACAGGTGGCCCTGCCCCGAGGAGCAGCTGCAGCCCCAGTCCCAGGGATGACGGATTCTCCTCCGCCAGGTGAGTCCCAGCCGACCCTCACTCTGAGGTAACACGTCTCACACAGGCACCCACTCTGGCTCCGAGACAGGGTGCTGGCTCCCGCCGGGTCTGAGGGGCTGCTGAACTGGGCTGGCCTGGGCCTCACGTGCTGGGCGGCAGTCCCAGTAGCAAGGATTGCGGTGGGGCGGTGACCTCAACATCACGTGCCCCAGGGCTGTTTATCCCCGTCTTACACATTTGGAAATGGAGCCTGGAGAGGAGAGGTGACCCACCCAGGAGCCTCTGGAGGGACTGTGGGTGTGAGGAGACTCCTGGGGCCTGTGGATTCCCTGGGAGGAGCGTTCCGCCCTGGCCCTGACTGTCCTGAACACAGCAGGGACCCGGTGTCCCCGGTGAGGGTGCCTGATGCCTCAGACAGGGCCAGGTGGGGGCTGGCGCAGGGGCCCCCAACCTAACACTCGAAGGCCGGGAGGGAGGCCTGTGTCCCCCCCCCCCGGTCCCATCTGGGCTCTGCCGTGTGGTCTCGGAGGCGTCCTGGGCCTCTGGGCCTGGCGAGGGGACGGCGGTGACGCCCACCGCCCGCGAGGCTGCAGGACCGAGCTCGGTGCTGCCCAGCGCCGGGTGCCCACCAGCGGCTGAGACGCGCGTCCTGGGTGGTTTTCGTCCTGGGGGTTTGAGAGCCAGCGAAGGGCCCCGTCAGTGCCAGCGCCCTGGGCGGCGACCCGTCCTCAGCGGCCGCGCAGCGAGCGCTCTGCCCGGGGACGCGGGATTCCGGAGGGGGCTGGGGGCCGCGGTCCGAGGTCCCTGTCCGCCCGGGGGCGGCCCGTCCGCCGCCGGGCCTCAGTTTCCCCGTCTGCACCGTGGGGGCGGGGCGGGGGCGGGGCCAGGCCGCCAGGTGGGGCGGGGCCGGGGCGGGGCGGGGCTCGGGGCCCCCACGGCGCGGGCTCGGGCGGCAGCGGCGGCGGCGCGTGCGCGCCCCGGATCCGGCGGTGAGTGCGGAGCGAGCGGGGCGCGGGGTCTGGGTCTGTCCGCCGCCGGGGCCGGGGCGAGGCTGGGACCCGCGGAAGCCCCGGGGGCGGGGGACCTGGCGGCGCGCAGGGGGCAGCTGGGGGCGGCCCGGGGGCCGGGGGGGAGCGGGCCGGGGCCCCCGCGGCTGGGTCGGGCCGCGCCGGGAGAATGGGCCCAGCGGCCCCGGGAGCGGCTCCCCCTGGCGTCCAAGGACTGCGCGCCGGGAACGCGGGGTCGCCGCGGACCCTCTAACCCCCGGCCCGACCCCGCCGCGCGCCCAGCCCAGCCCCTGCCCGCGCCGCCCGCCCCCGGCCCGTCTGGCGCCGCCTCTGCGCCCTCCCCCGCGGGCCCCCATCCCGGCTCCTGCTGCGAGGGGTCCCCCAGTGCCTGCGGCGCGGGCAGGCCCCTCCCTCTGCGGACCGGCTTCCAGCGGTGGGGGCTGCGGCTGGGCAGGTGCGGGGGGCGGCGGGCAGGGTCCGCAGGCGCTGGGGGGACGGGACCGGACCGCTCGCCCACCTGGAGCCGCCGCCCCCTCCCCGCCCGGCAACCCCAGGTCGGGGCCGTGGCCCCCCCGGGGATGTGGGGCTTGCAGCGCCAGCTGCGGGCTTCCTCTGGCCTCGGGAAAAGCATGACTTTCAAAAATTGAGTCCGCACTTCTCAGCACTGCTTCCTCTCCAGACGACACTCAGGAATTGCGGGGGGTGCAGCGCGAACATTCGTGTGCGGCCATGAGGTCTGCGAGATTCGCCTCCCGCCAGGCCCGGCCTCCCCCTGCCCACCCCAAGCCACCCAGCCGCTGCCGCCTCTTCCCTCCCGGGTCCTACCCCCCAGTGTCGCCTGTCCTCCCACTTCGTCTTGCCTGGGGGAGGCACCAGGCCCAGCCTCTGACAGTGTCCTTCCCCCAGGGCCATCCCCAGAGTTAATCTCCAGCTAGCTCTGACCCCCGGACAAACTCCTGCCCAAAAACTGCTGTGATACCCCCGAACCTCCAGGCTGAGTCCCACCCCCAGCTGCCCAGGGCAGCCTCTGCCCTGCCCTCCTCTCCCCAGCGCACAGAGGACAGGAGACCCGGGAAGGAACCTCCCACTCCCAGGCCACCCTCCCCACTCCCAGGGACCGGGTGATGCGGCGGCAGAGCCCGTGAGAGGCCGGTGTGAGGTCGAGCTCCACACCGTGGGGCTGGGCCAGCGGCGAAGGCTCCGTGACCTCGGACAGTGTGACTGTTCATAGGACAGGCTGTCAGAGCCTGGCGGGGCCTCGGAGACCCTATTCTGGTGGTGGCTGAGAAAACTGAGTCCCAGAGAAAGGACAGCCTTACCCCAGCCTCCAGCCCCGCCTGAATACTGGCCTTTCCCTGCGGGGGCCCTGCAGCACCTGGGAAGGACCCCACCCAGCCCTTGGGAAGCACCCTTGAGAGGCCCTGGGTGGGACCCCAGAGCCTGGCTGCACACGGGACAGCCTCCCCTGCCCCCGCACTGCCACAGACCATTAACTCTGGGAGCGCTCATCCTCCCAGGAAGGCCCCCCGCCCCACCCAGGCCCCCAGCTCCTGCCACATAGCCAGGAGGGGGTTGGGTTCTGGCTCCCGTGACACTAGGGGGCTGCCCCCCACCCCCAGGGTGCGCCCGGCACGGCTACTGTCCTGAAAGCCCTGGAGGCTGACTGCACACGTCCCAGCATGCAAGGGACCCCTCTGAAATGAAGGCTGCCCATCTTGTGGTCTTAGAATCTGTGCGCCCCCAAACGGCTCCTGCTGGCTTGCGGCTGCTCATCTGCCCCCCCGGGCCGGCTCCACACTCAGATGAGGAGAAACCAAAGCCCAGAAGGGCTGAGGCCAGCAAGTCCCTGGTGGGGCTGGATCCCAGCTCTGCCCATGGACACCCCGTTTGCACAGGCTGGGGTGCAGGCTCGCCCCTGCCCTGCTGTGAGGAGGGCCCTGGAACCAGGCAGGACGGGAGAAAGTGGCCCATTGCTGAGCCATCCTTCATGGAGCCGGGGTGCCCCAGACCCCCAGCAGGATCCATGAGATTCCTGCAGCAAGAGCTCTGGGCGGCATCACCCCTGTGGCTGCCCAGCTCTGGCCCCAGCTGTTGGTGGCTGGTGAGGGTCTGGCTAGCTGGAGGAGGGGGCCAGGGGAGGAGAGGGTGGGCGCCGCCGGTGGAGGCTCCGGTGGAGGTGAGCTGGGCAGGCCTCATGGAGCAAGCACGGACTGCACCCGTGGCCTGGGGGCGGGGCATCTTCTGGGAGCCTGAAGGGCCATGCTCTGTGCCCCAGGCCACCCAGAGGAGAAGGCCCCCCACCCGGAGGCACGGGCCATGTGGGGCTCTCAGGAGGTTCTGCTGGTGTGCTTTCTGGTGCTGGCAGCGGGTGGCACGGAGCATGCCTACCGGCCAGGGTGAGCCAAGCACTGGCCCCTGAGGGCTGGGTTGGGGAGACTGGGGCCCTCAGCCCTTCCCTGACGGCTTCCTCCTCGGCACCTGTAGGAGACTCGAAGGGGCTCCTGCTGAGGGTCCTGCCCTGGCCGCATGTCCCGTCATCCTTGGGTCCTGGGGCTGAGGGTCCTGCTCCGAGCCTCCCTGGCTGACCCCGTCATCCCCACAGCCGCAGGGTGTGTGCAGTCAGGGCTCACGGGGGCCCCATCTCTGAGTCCTTTGTGCAGCGCGTGTACCAGCCCTTCCTCACCACCTGTGATGGTCACCGGGCCTGCAGCACCTACCGGTGAGTGCCCACTGAGCCGAGCCTACCCAGCCCTGGCCCCCCAAGGCCGATCCCCAAGACGCCCCTGGCTGCCACACATCAGCCTGTCAGGGGTGGGGGATGAATCCTGGGGCCCCGGATGGAAAACTGAGGCCAGAGCCATGAGAGGACCAGCTGAGATGAGTGACCCAGGGCAGTCTGAGCCCAGGGGGATCCTCGACCACCTGCAACATGCCAATCCTTGTTCTCACCCCGACGCGTCCGAAAGACATCACCTCTGAGGCCATCGCCATGTTTAGAGGGGTCGCCCATCCAGTCTGCACCCCCCACTTCTGGGACACTAGCCCCTCCCTGCCCTGGCATCCCCGGCTGCAATCTACAGGGGATGATGCCCCACGCCCCTGGTCCCAGTTCACGGCGCTCCCCTGGGCATCCCCCTCCGAGTGACGGCCCCTAACAGGCACAGATGAGACCCTTCGATGCCCTGTGTGCCCACAGAGGAGCCCACGCCCCTAGTTCTCAGCTTCAGCCGGGACCTCCTTCCTGGGTGTGGGAGCTTCACTCCCTACTGGGGGAGGGCCTGGGATTTAGACTCTTGGAGGTGTAAGGAATGCGCAGGTGCCCCTGGCCCACACTCTGCGGGGACCCACTGCAGGCCGGGCACACCTCGACTCTGGGCCTGGATGCCCCCACGGAGGAGGCTGGAGATATGAGGGCACACACAGGCCTGGGCACTGCCTCTGCCCCACACGGAGCACGGCTGGGCATCCAGCAGCGGCTTGAGTCCCGGTCAGCGCCAGAAGGTCCAGGCAGGGAAGCGGCTTGTGCAATGATCCCTCAGTGCCATCCCTTGAGGAGATCCCCACGCTGGGGTGACCATGTCCATTCTGAGAGGGGACTGTGGATGCCCAGCGGGCGGCTGAGGGGGAGCGGGATGCCCCTCTGAGCTGCCCCGCCCACCCCACAGAACCATCTATAGGACCGCCTACCGCCGCAGCCCTGGGCTGGCCCCCGCCAGGCCTCAATACGCATGCTGCCCTGGCTGGAAGAGGACCAGCGGGCTCCCCGGGGCCTGCGGAGCAGGTGAGGGTCACCCCTCAGCGACCAGTGTTAGCCAGGAGGGTGACCCTTCCCCATACTTCCGGCAACACCCCTGCAGCTTTTCTTGACCCCTGAGCAAAGCACTTCCCTGCTGCAGAGCACCCTCCTGCCCAGCGGCTGCCCCCACAGGGTGCTGGGGACCCAACTGAACTGGTGACCCGCCTTCCTCACCCACAGCAATATGCCAGCCGCCATGCCGGAATGGAGGGAGCTGCGTCCAGCCTGGCCACTGCCGCTGCCCAGCAGGGTGGCAGGGTGACACCTGCCAGTCAGGTGAGGCTGGCTCCGCCCTGGGGGTCCCTGGAAGAGTCCTTGGGGCACCTCCTTGCATGTCCTGGGGTGACTGCCAGCCCATGAGTGGGTGTGTGTTAAGGGAGCTGAGTGGGTGGGACCTCTCCTGCAGGCATGGCCGCCTGACACCCCATTTCCTGCAGATGTGGACGAATGCCGTGCTGGCAGGGGCCGCTGTCCCCAGCGCTGCGTCAACACTGCCGGCAGTTACTGGTGCCAGTGTTGGGAGGGGCACAGCCTGTCTGCAGATGGCACATTCTGCGTGCCCAAGGGAGGGCCCCCCAGGTTGGCCCCCAACCCGACAGGTAAACTCAGCCCTGGCTGTGCCCGGCCTGGGGAGGTGGGCAGGCAGTGGAGATTGCCCTGTGGCTCTGCTAGGCATGGTGGGGGACACTGGAATCTGGGTGGGAAGCGGTGGGGGCTCCTTCTCCGGCGGGGAGGACAGGGAGGGAGGACTGCTGGGTTCCCAAGAATTGGGGGCAGGCTGCCTGGGCCTCATCTCAGCCAAGGCGCCGGAGGTGCCCAGTCCCGGGGTCCTGCCTGCGTCCCACTGAAGTGTTCTGGAAGACACCTGGCCTCTGCTGGTGACGGGACATTATTACTTTTGGTACGCGCTGTGACACTTCAAACTCGTACCGTGAGTAATAATGCGCCGTCCACAGCACCGCATCGAAGCACGGAGGAGACCTCAGCTCCGACCTCCCTCCACGTGGCGGGGACCCGGGCACCCAGGGACAGCGGGCAGCAGCATCCGCCCAGAGCTGCACGCCCCGATGTGCTTAGGCAGCATGGCCTTGAGACCTCTGGCCAGCGCCAGGCAGGCGGCGGGTTGGACAGAGGCCTGGGCCTCAGTCTTCTGTCTCTGCCTCTCCCTGGGACAGGAGGGAGCCTGGGGGGCGGGTAGGGAGACAGCCATCCCTGACCCAGCGCCTGGCTCTGCTCCCAGGAGTGGACAGTACGATGAAGGAGGAGGTGCAGAGGCTGCAATCCAGGGTGGACCTGCTGGAGGAGGTGAGGCCTGGGGTGGGGCAGGTCCTCGCCACAGCAGAGAGGGGCCCAGGCCGGGGGTACGGGCTTTGTAGCCTCCTGGGACCTTGACCCACGGATGGCTGGGGGTGGTCCGAAGAGGTCCTGGCCCC
>NW_022437066.1:1406484-1422028 GCF_009761245.1 Sapajus apella | reverse complement strand
CAGAGCAGCCACCATCCATCCCCAGGTGTCCCCCACCAACATGCCCAGCCCATGTCCCGTCCTGTGCCAAACACCCTGCCTCGCCGGAACCCCCTCCCACCAACCACAGGGGGACGAGGGGCTGCCCTGCCCTTTCGCCAAAGCCTGGGGCAGGAGTCGCTGGGCTGGACCAGGACACAGTCACACAGGTCCCAACTCCAGGCCCCGGGCTCCTTGCCTCCCCAGGGCACCCCAGCAGGGTCAAAGCCAAGGTCGCCTGAAGCCTGGCGCTCTCCAGCCCTGATGGCCACTGCCAGGTGAGTGATTAGTGCCAGCTTTGCCCAGCAAGGCAGGAGGCCCAGGGAGCAGGCCAGTGCCTGAAACAAGCAAGGCTGAGCCCAGACCGGGCCCTCCGGCAGCATCGGAGTAGCGGGCTCCTGCCCAGGGGACGGCCGGGTCCTGCCCCGGCCTCCTTCAGAGCCCTCGGACTGGAGCCCACCAGCCTTGAATGCAGCACCATAAGAGCCCCATCTGGGGTCCGCAGGAGCCCAGCCTCCTCAGCCCGCCTGACCCCGGCCCCAGGACACTGGGCTGCTCCCAAGCTCAGGCTCTGGACCGGACAGACAGGGGTGTGGAAGCTGCTTCCCCTCTTCCCTCCCCAGGCCCATCTGGAAGGGTGCTCAGGTTACACTCTAGGAGGCCAGGACAACCTCGGGCGGGGGCGGGGCCTCCACCAACAGTGACTGTGATGAGGATGCCACCAAGGGAAAAGATCCAAGATGGGCCGGGGCCAGAAGCAGCGGCTCCCGCCTGTGACCCCAGTGCTTTGGGACGCCAAGGCAGGCAGATCACTTGAGCCCAGGAGTTTGAGCCAACCTGGGCAACAGAGTGATACCTTGTCTCATAAAAAAATCTAAAGTAAATCAAAGCGAAAGGCCTCGAGATGTGCCCAAGCCCCCAGTCCCACAGCACCTGCTTCAGGCAGCTGGGAGGCAGTTCAAGGTCAGGGTCCAGGCCACTCACTGGCCAGGCTGTCCTTGTGGAAGGCCACTTGCTGACCCTTGCCCTGGTCCCGGGCTGAGACACTCCCAGGAGACCCAGGCAGCTCTCGGCCAGGACTTGCCCATCCCAGCTGGGTGAGCTCATTCAGGGCAGGCCCCAGGGCTCAACCGGGCCACACAGAGCCACCAAGAGTGCTCCTGGGACAGGGGCCCCAGCAAGAAACCTGGTGTTTTCCAACAAGTGTCTTTGCAGCTGGAGCACAAGGCGGGACAGGGCGAGAGGGGTGGGGCATCCGCCCCTGGATATGGGGAGTCCCTGGGACTCCTCAGAGGGGGCCTTCGGGAGTGCAGCTGCGGTGGGCTGGAAGAGGGGGCCCAGAGAAGTCCCCACCCCTCATCCAGGATGGCCCCAATCTCTGGGCCTGGAGAGGTCTGGAGAATCAACGTCACAGCCTCCCTTGGGACTAAGACCCCAGTGCTGCGGTGACACAGGGCCCTCTGACGGCACAGTGTCCCCACCGGGCATGCGTCAGGGGACCGGAGACCGCGCATGCACCAGGCATTCTGGGTTCAAACCTTGGCCAACATCACCAGTCCCTGCGCATTTTCTGCGCACTGGGCGTGTGGCGTGGGCACGTGCTCCACAGGACAGCAGCTGTCACGACCACTAGGTCCCGGCCTTCGGATACCAGCAGAGCATGGGGTTCAGTCTGGGGTGCATCCTTAAGGGGAAGGGCATGGCTTTCCCCTCTGGGACCCTGAAAATGCTGAGAACACAGGTCAAAGGAGCCGGACACTGTTGCTTCCTACAGTGCCAGCTGCACGAAGCAGGACACCTCTCTGCGGGGGAAGCTGCCGTCCTTCGGGTTTTCTGTCCTGCCGCCGAACCCCGCCGTGGGCCACAGCGCTGCCCTGGCTTTGCTTTCCTCTGCTGAATGGATGTACCAGGGCATCGGCCCCGGGGGGCGGGGGAAGGTGCCTGCAGCTCTGCCCCAGCTGTGCGCGGTGCTGGGGAAGGGCCTGGGGTCCGCAGAAGCGGTCCTGCCTGGAAGGGGTCCGTGTCTCACCCCGAGCCCAGTGGGAAGGAGGTTGCCTTAGCTGATCTATTCCCATCACCATCCCTGACACACTCCGGACGCCAGTGCAGAGGCAGGGGTCTCCTTGGGGGCTGCCTGGAACCCCGTGGGGAGGGGCTGGGCCTCAGCCAGGCAGCCATTGCTCAGGGGAAGATGGAGCTGCCCCCTGCCCCCGAGTTCGGCCTGCCCCAGGGCTCCCCCCACACCCCAAGCACTGGGCTAACCACAGCAGAGAAGAGAAAGGCAGGTGCTCCGGAGTCACTGTCAGCGGGTTCCGACCCTGGTTCCACCCAGTCCTGGCTGGGGACCCCACCCCGGCTTCGAGGTGCTTATCTCTGTATCCGTCTCCTCATTTGTAACACAGAACACACGCGAATCCCTGTTCCCAAGGTGCACAGCAGGAACAGAGCGTCCCCTCCCTCTCCCCACCCCGGGTCCCTTCTCTGGAGTGACAAAGTGCCTCCTCATCATTTGCCTTCCTCACCCCTCCCGATGGCCCCCATGGAGGGAAACGTAGGCTCACAACACGCTACTCTTAGCCACTGCTGGGAGTCTGGGGAGTCATCAGGGACCCTGGGGCCTGGAGAGTGGGCGCAGAGGTGTGGCGGAAGGTAGCGGTGGAGCCCAGGCCTCCCCTCCAGGCCTCCCTGCCCTCCGGCCCTCCCTTCTCTTCTGGACCAAAGCAGGAAAGAAGCACCTGTTGTTACCAGCCAGGGTCCCGGAAGCCGCTACTCCGCAGGCCTGAGCCTGGGGGCTGCCCTGAGAGGTGAGGGCGGCAGGAAGGGCCCATCCAAGCACCATCAGAAGCCCCAGGTCCCAAGGATGCCCTGGTTAGCCAAAATCTCCAGGCTGAGATGGGGACTGGGCCGGGTGGGGCCGGAGGGCCACCCCAGGTGCCGGGTCCACAGAAAGGGCAGCAGGTGAACTGTGATTTGGCCCCTGGGAAGCAGTTTTACACATGGAGGCTGCCTCTGAAGAGGCCCAGGGCTTCGGCCTGGCTCCACAGGGGGGTCCGCTCCAGCGTCTGCTAAGTCAGGCGTGCTGTCACTTCTGCTGAAAGCACAGGGCGCTGTCTCCTGTCCGTACCCCAGCACACGCCCGACCCAGGATGCCCTGCTGGCGTCAGAACCATACATGCCATTTCCTCGGGCTGGGGGGCAGCCCCCCAAGGAACCCACAGCCTGGACCCTCCTCAGCTGGGAAAGCTGCACCCTTGCTCCTACTCTGAAGCATGCCAGGAGCTGAGTGGGGGCCCCTCACAGAGACCCCTGCCTGCAGGGATCCCAGGGCCAGAACCGCAGGAGAGGCCTTCAGAGATTCCAGCACAGGTGCCCTGAGCCCAGCCCCCAGGAACTCCGAGTTCTGGAAACCGCCTCCTCCCTGAAGGGCTTTACACGGGCGACGTCAGCCCCGTCACCACCTGGGCCAGCCCTGGAGTGTGTGCTCACTGGGACCGGCGGAGCCACTTGGCCGAATCACACGGGTCACCACACGTCGGGCTGAGCAGCCAGCAGGCCCTTCTCAGGCTCTCCACACCCACCCTCAGCCCCAGGGTCCTTCTGCACATGCCTGAAGCTTCCGGGGCTCCATGAACGTCGACCCGTTCCAGCAGCCTCAGCGCCCTCCCAGGACTGGCAAGGATGGCGACAGCGGGGAGCCAGCAACCCCTCACCCACTGCCCCTGGAACCACGGAAAACGGGGCCTCTGGAGCACACTGCCCCCCCACACCCCCTTACAGGCCATTGCAAAAGCCACGGGCTGGGCCGTCCAAACAGGGCAGAAAGAAATGTAGCAACAGCCCTGGGGACTGGCTAACGGGGAGGGGCAGGCAGGGGCCTTCTCTGGCAGCCACCCTGCCCAGGAGCGGCCCGGCACCCCGTCTGACCTCTGGCCCCTATTGCCAGCCTAGCGAGGCCAAGCTCCCACCTTCTGGGAGGCGCCCAGGGGAACATTCCAGCCCCGCCAAACCTCAGTCCGAACCCTTCGCTTCGTTTGGAAGCTGAGCCCCAGAGCCGGAGGCCAGCGGGCGCTCCCCAGCACGGACGCAGGTCCCCTCCGGGTCCGCTGCCTCCCTGCGGAGGGGAAGGGAAGGGAAAAGGGAGCCGGCCCCACAGGTGCGCCCATCGCCGGGCGGACGCGCAGGAGGGCGGCGGGGGGAGGACGAGGGGCGCCCCATCCACGGCCCTGGGGCGAGTCCCCGCCGCGCGGCCCCCCTTCTCTCGGACAGCCGCTCCGTCCCCGGCACCCCGCGCCGGGCTGCAGGGCGCGGGGTCGAGGCGGGCACTGTGACGCGGGCTCCGCCCCCCGGCTCGGGACCCCCTCCCGCGCCCGCCGCCTCCCCGCGCGCTGTCCCCGAGCCCCGGAGCGCGGCGGGCCGGGCGGGCAGGAAGGCGGGAGGCGCGGAAGAAAGTTCGGGAAGCGGAAGCGGCTCCGGCCCGGCCCCTCCCCGGCGCCCGGCCTTGCCTCATGTTCTCCACCGTCCGGCCGCCGTGGCGCAGCAGGCAGACGAGCGAGGCGGCGGCGGACATCGCGAAGCACAGCGCGCAGTACAGGCCGACCTTGGCGTAGAACTCGGCCGCGCGGCTCAGCCGCACCAGCAGCAGCAGCCCCAGCAGCGCCGCGGCCGCGCACGGCCACAGCTCCATGGCCCGCCCGCGCCCGACGGCTCCGCGGGCCGACCTGCCGCGGCTCCTCCGGCGCGCCCCTCCCGGGCCTTATTGCGAGGGCGGCGGGGCGGGGCGGGGCGGGGCGCGCGGCAGGGGAGGGCGAGGTGCGGGGCCCCGCCCCAGTACCCCCACAACCCCGCCCCGGCACCCCCACGACGCCCCGCCCCGTCCCCCCATATCGCCCCACCCCGTTTCCCCCGCCCGATACCCCCCAGCTCAGCCCCAGTTCCCCCCACAACGCCCCATCCTGTCCCGTCCCCCGACAACGCTCCGCCCCGGTCCCCCCAGGCCCCCCCGCCCCGGTCTCCCCAGCCCCGCCCCACCACGGTCCACCCACCAAGCCATGGTCTCCCCCACCCCGCTCCACGGTACCCCCCGCACCCCCTGCCACAGCCCCACCCCGCGACTCCCCCAACCACCGCACCTCGCGACGCCAGCCCCGCCCTGGGTCCCTGGCTCGCCCGGGCACGCTCCTCCCACAGCCCACCCAGGGTCACCGAGGCTTTGGTGCCCTGTTCCCACCCTCCCGGTCCCAGGGGACCCCGGCCCCCCAACCTGGCTTCCCGGTTGCTCGGGCTCTGGCGCTGCCCCCCGCAGTCTAGGCCTCCCGCCCAGTCCGGTACCCCCTGCCCCGCCACCAGGGCCGCCACAGGCTCCTGCGCCCAGAACCACATCTCCCCAAGGGTGTCAAGGTGGCAGGGACACGACCAGGTGGCCAAGCAAAGGGGCCCTCAAACCGCACCCGAGTGACCAGTGGCCACCTGGCCCAAGGCCTGGCTCTTAGGGTGCCCTCAGGTCAGTGTGGGGAGACGCTTGGGGAGTGTTTCTGGGCGGGGCTGGGGTGCCCCACCCTGTCACCAGGGACGCTCCAGGGGCAAGCGAGGTAGGTGTCAGGCGGCTGCGTTTATATCCGCTTGGCAGCGCGGCCAGCGTGGCCGGTCGAGGTGCAGCCCCCACCCCACCCCCTCCCACCCTCCCCACCCCCAACGTCCTGCCCCAGGGAGCAGATGGAGATTGAAAACCAGTTTCCTGCGGTTGAGGTGGCTCATGCGCATAATCTCAGCACTTTGGGAGGCAAAGGCAGGCAGACCACGAGGTTAGGAGTTCAAGATCAGCCTAGCCAACATGGTGAAACTGTCTCTATTAAAAATACAAAAATTAGCCGGGCGTTGTGTCAGCTGCCTGTGGTCCCAGCTACTCCGGGGCTGAGGCAAGAGAATCGCTTGAACCCGGGAGGTGGAGGTTGCAATGAGCCGAGATCGCGCCACTGCACTCCATCCTGGACCACAGAGGGAGACTGTCTCAAAAAAGAAAGAAAAGCAGCTTCCTGGGGTCCCTCCTGGGGACTCGGGTTCACTGCAGTTTCTGCGGTGCCGGCCGCCCTGCGCTCTAAGGGGTCAGCAGGGAATTACAGCCCCTCTTTTTTCAGCTGCAGAGTTGACCTGCTCCTGAAACGTTTCACTGAATATTATAACCGCCCCCCAAACTGTGCCAAGACAAATACAGAAACGCTCTTCAGATGAACGGGGACTGCAGGCCTGGAGGGCGGGGTCTCACAGCCGACTCTCAGCAGCCCCCACCCAGGCGGTCCCAGCGTTTCCTGAAAGTGCAGATGCATCCTTCGCCTTAGGCCTGCGGGCATCTTACCGTGAAACCTAGGCGCATTCTCCAGCCAGTCTCCTTCCAGGTCCGTTTGGGCTTCATCTGGAATCAGCATGGACAGCCTAGCTTGACTCTTTCCAGGCGGAGCAGGAACTGTGCACGCCCGAGCCAGGAGGCCTGAGAGCCCCGCTGCTACGCACGGGAGGCGACGGCTGCGGGATTTTCAGCTTCTTGGGCACATGTCACTGCCAGGAGCTGCGGAGTGTGGGGCTGTGGGCCGGGGTCGCAGGTGGACTTCGTGGAGGAGTGGGGCTTCCCAGCACCTTCAGCCGGAGGCTCTGTGCACCCAGGTCCTGAGCAGGTTGTGCCCCGCGGGTGGAATCCACTCCTCGCCACCCTCAGGCCTGTCCCTCTTCTTGTCCTTTACCTCCAGCCCAGCGCCCTGTTTGGGGTGGCCGCCATCTTCCTGCCCCTCCGCACATTCTTCCTGCACGCCCTGGGGGACTGTGTGTATGGGGGGCGCCTCTCCCTCCTCTCCTTCCCCGGCAGTGGAGCCCCTGGAGGCTTGTCTGTTTTGTGCACCACGTGTGACCAGCACTCAGGCCGCTGCGTGGCACATAGTGGGTGCTCAGCATATACTTCCCGTAGCAGCAAATGCATCCCCATTTTATGGAGGGAACAGGATGGGACACAGGAAAAGAGGCTGACTCTGAACCCAGAAGGCTCCTGCCGGGGCTGGCAGGAGCAACACTCAGGTGACCTGCTGCCTCCCGGACAAGGTGGGGTTTTCCCACTGCTCTCCTGAAGAGGCTGTGACCCCGTTTCACCTCTTGCCGAAGAGTTGAGAGAAACACTCACTTTTCCTCTGACAAGACCCGAGAGGCGGAGGTCTGGGGACCCGGGGAGTGACAAGGAACCATTTTGCACTCTAATATAGCGCCGCGTTTGGGACACTAACACATTCTCTGTCTCTAGAAGTAAAGCTACAGAGAATCTTATGGGCTGACAGAGACCACAAAAGAGATTTTCTTTCTTTTTTCCTTTTCTTGAGCCAGAGTTTCGCTCTGTCACCCAGGCTGGAGTGCAGTGACGCGATCTTGGCGCACTGCAACCTCCGCCTCCTGGGGTCAAGTGATTCTCCTCCCTCAGCCTCCTGAGTAGCTGGGATTGCAGGTGCCCAACACCGTACCTGGCTAATTTGGTTTTGATTTTTTTGAGACGGAGTTTTGCTCCTGTTGCCCAGGCTGGAGTGCAATGGCTCGCTCTTGGCTCACTACAACCTCCATCTCCCGGCTTCGAGCAATTTTCCTGCCTCAGCCTCCTAAGTAGCTGGGGCTACAGGCATGTGCCATCACACCTAGCTAATTTTGTATTTTTAGTAGAGACAGAGTTTTTCCATGTTGATCAGGCTGGTCTTGAACTCCCAACCTTAGGTGATCTGCCCACCTCAGCCTCCCAAAGTCATGGGATTACAGGCCTGAGTCACTGCACTTGGCCTGATGTTTGTATTTTTAACAGAGACAGGGTTTTGCCATGTTGGCCAAGCTGGTCTTGAACTCCTGACCTCAAGTGATCTGCCCGCCCCGGCCTCCCAAAGTGCTGGGATTACAGATGTGAGCCACCGCACCCGGCCTAGAAAAGAGATTTTCTCTAAAATGAGTGCTTCTCACCCAGGGAGGGAGGCCTGGGCTCTGCTGAGTTTGCCCCAAGTGGGTGGCGAGTGACAGGATCCTGGCTTTGCTGTGTATGGTTGGCCAGCGCCCTGTCTGTCCCTTGAGATGGCCTCAGCTCCAAGGGCCAGGGCGTGCTGGGCTGGTGGTGGCCGTGCGGCTGTACCCGCCCAAGGACAGCTGAGCGTCCCCCTCGGCATGTGCTGGGACCCGGCCAGACAGCGCATGACACCAGGTGACAGTGAGGGCTGAGCTGGCCCCGGCTCCTGAGGCCTGGGAAGCCCACAGCCCGGGGAGCAGGTGAGGACGGAGGGATGGCCAGGCCTCTCGGATTCCAGGAAGCAGAGATGAAGCCAGCTCTGGGGCTCTTGGGTGCAGCGTGCCCGGGCTGGGGCAGGGCAGCCAGGCTTTGAAGTCCCGTCCATCTGGCTTCAGACTCTGAGTTAGCCAAGGCGCCAGAGCCTCGGTTTCCTCATCCGTAAAGTGGAGACGCAATGCCTGCCATGCCCGGTGTGCAAGAGGAAGCAGCTTCCGGGCCGGCCGGACGCGTGGGCCTGACGTGGCCTCTCCCGAAAGACCTGTGTCGGGGAGCCTCTCCGCAGCCGGAGACGCCAGGACGGGACGTGTGGCCACCACACAGCTGGGCCAGGCACCCAGGCGGGGTCCTTCAGGGGCTCCCTCCTTCCAGGGAGGACGCTGGAGCCGGGCCTGGGGGCTGGACAGGGAGGGTGGGCCGAGCCGGGACCTCAACCTGCAGGGCGGCTGGCAGTAGCTCAGCCCAGGCGGCGCATGCCTGGGGCTCTTGGGCAGAGTGTGCCCGGGCCGACAGGTTGTCCAGCCTCCTGGTGGGTGTGCTGGGCGCAGTGCCATTCCCACCACCTGTAAATAAAGCAGCCTGTGAATGTTTCATGGGCTTGTGCTTAAAAATAGATGAGGTGAGCCCTCTGGGCTGGCTGCCCGCAGCCTCCGCAGCAGGCGGAGCGGTCCACACGCTCCCCAAGGAGTCAGGGAGGGCAGGGGAGGGCCCCGAGGGACGCAGGTCAGGGCACGTGGGACCTGGGGACATGTGGCCCCAGATGCGGGAGCCAACGGAGGTCACGCCTTTGGATGTACCATCCAGAGCTCTGAGGTCGCAGGCCGGGGTGGGGGTGAGGGGCAGAGCACACCCCACGGGGTCCTTCTCCTGCCAGGAGGATGTCTGGGCTGGGAGTCAGAGAACAGAGGTAGACCAGAGAGGACAGCGGGGCCGGGCGGTGTCGGGAGACAGAAGGGAGGAGGGAAGCCCAGGCCGGGCTGAGACTGTGGGCAGGCCCACGCTGCAGCAGCCCTTCCCTGCCCAGAGCGGCTGTGCCCTGTGCTTGGCCTCTCCCACCCAGGACGGGCATGTCTGAGTGGCGCATCTGAGGAGCAGGGAGCCAGGCCAAGGCGGGCGTAGGGCAAGGCAGGCTCTGTGGCAGGAAGCAACAGGGCAGACGCAGCGCTCCGGCCTCTGACACTGCCCCGGCCGGAGCTCACACAGGAGGCCCAGAGGGTGGGTGTGCCTGGGTCCTAGCCCCAGAGAGGGCTGTGATGCTGGGTGAAGAGCCCGGGGCGGGGCCAGACAGCCCAGCCCTGCCAGGAGACCCTGGGTGACCTCGGATCAGCCCTACCTCTCTAGGCCTCAGTTTCCCTTCCGTGCAGGGGGCGTGTGATGATTCAGTGGGACGAGGCTCCGGATGGCCCAGGCCAGCCTCAACAGGGCAGGGACGAACACCCAGCTGGCAGCCTTGGCCTCGACCCTCCGCGTCCCCCCACCCCACTCACTGCAGAGGGGGGAGCCCATCAGGCTCAGGCCGTCCAAGCCCCTCCTCTCACATCTCGCCTGGGGCACAAGAGGGAGGCAAGTGCCCCGAGAATGGGCGGTTGAGGAGCCCCCACCTCCGCCAAGGCCACCCCACCCGCCCCAGCAGGCTCTGCTCCCTGACCCCCTCCCCGGGTCTCTGACGCTGGCAGGGCTTGGAGGAGCTGATCCCACTGGGACAGAGGGGCCGAGGTCTCAACTCCGGCACGCGGAGGGAGGGGCGGGCCTGGGCTGCAGTTGGCTCCCCCCTTTCACCCTTCCCCCGAATACCTCCTGACTGTGTTTCCCCACCGACCGTGGTGCCCGGGGCCTGGCTCCTGTGGCTCTGGCAAGGTGCCCTAGGGGTGGCGTCGGCTCAGGCCCCATGCCCTGCCCTTGACGCAGTGGGAAGGGCCTCTGGCAGCACCCGCCCAAGCCTTGGCAAACCCTACAGGGGGCTGAGACCCACCCCCCAGTTTCAGGAGTGATTTCACCTTTCCCCAAGGTCATCCTCCTGGCAAGAGGAGGCGGAGGCCGGGGGTCAGGGGCTCCACACTGCGGTCAGAGCCGAGGCCTGAGTGCCACGGGCCGTGACCCGGGCAGGTCCCGTCTCCTCTGACGGCCACAGTCCCCTCTTCCACCAAATGAGAGAAACAGCAACACCTCAAGGAAGGGCAGTGGGGTCCCAGGCGTGGCCCCAGTTTCCTTTGGTGAAATGTTCAAGGGATGGCCTTGTCCGGCGCCTGCAGGGGCTCCCGATGCCAGGTCCCTCTCAGGCTTAGAGTCGCACTGCAAGGGTCACCCCAGGGGTGCAGTTTCCAGGGAGCTCCCGGTGGGCCTGGCATCCACATCCTCCTCCGAGCCAGGCCTGGGCCGTGAGACCTGTGCTGCCCTGTGGGGTGGGGGGCCTGTGCCCCCAGGCCCTGCCAGCCTGGGCCGCTGTGGGCAGAGGCAGGCGGCTTCCCCCCTCACCCGACCACCCACCCATCAGTTGGCTTCCAGCGCCCTCTTTGCTCCCTGGCCCATAACAGGCGCCCCACGGGTCTCTGGTGAGCGACTGAATGAGGGAAGGAGGGCGGAATCCTCCCTGACAGTCGCAGTGAGGCAGGAGGAGACGGTCGGGAGGCGGGGACCCTAAGGCCGATTCACACCGACTTCCCAGAGCAGAATCAAATGGAAACACGTCGGGTTTCCCTTTACAGAGGGCGGACACCAGGTAGCCGTCGGGAGCCTCCAGAACGTACTTAAACGCAGAAGGTTCTGTGACAAACAGGGGTCCCGAGCCTCGTGCTCAGCCCGCGCCGCTCGGGAGTGACTTCCTTTTCAGTGAGTCTCGGCCTCTGCTGCTTCCCACTTTTGTGATGACACCAGGAACCCGGACACCCTCCGCCGGACACGAGGCTGTGCTGACCACCCTGGGCCCGGCCGGCGTCTCCGTGGCTTCCCCACGGAGTCTGCCCCACACTCTCTATTTCTTTCTTTTCCATCCCAACAGGGTGGGGTGTCTGCACCCAAGTTAAACTCCAGGAGGAGTTGCGACTTAAATGTAATCAAGGAGATGCCAGCGGGAGTCCGGAGGCCACAGGGAGAACGGGCACAGGGCAGGCAGGGAGCGACGAGGGCAGGACCTGGGTGAAGGGGAGCTGGAGGAGCTGCAGATGCCCAGGACAGCTGTGCAGGTTGTGTACTGCACAAGTCTAGAGGGTGCCAGCAGCACTAACCACACCTGCAGCCTCGCCTTCCAGAACAGAGGACGAAGGGCTATGGCCTTTGGCCCGAACCACAGCCCTCACCACCCCACAGCCTCAGCACAGGAGCCCTGAGTTTGGGTCAGGTGACTGGGTCAGGCCCTCCTGCCTCTGGGTGAGAGGTGAGGGGTTAAAGTCCAGCAGCTCAGCCCCCAGCCCCCGCCCGGCCGCGCCCGCCTGAGTCACAGCCTCCTGCAGGTGTGGCTGGCTACGCCATCCCTGCGAGCCTGGGGCAGCCTGCTGTCCTGCCTGCTCCTGGGAGCGCCTCGGAGGGCCTGCAGGTCACCTGTGCTGCCCCTGGCGGGGTTGCCAGGCGTAGCCAACAGAATCCCGGGTGGGATCCGCACTTCAGGTGGGCACAGAAGAATATTGAGCACAAACATGTGCTGTGTCATATCGGGACAAACTTATACCAAAAAGTCTCAGTTGCTGTTTAACTGAAACTCAGATCTAACTGTGTGTCCTGGATTTCAGCTGGTGACCCTTCCCCAGCCTAGGGCCAATTCCCCCGAAGCCGTCCGGATTCTCCACCAGGCGGCTGCCAAGGGCTGCGAGGCACTGCCCTCTGGTGGCCAGGCCCCGGGAGCGGTGGGTGGAGGCAGCGCCAGGCCACGGGGCGGAGGGATGGAGGGAGGACCGGGTCCTGTGGCCGCAGGCGGCCACGCCTTTGGATCTGCCGTCCTGGGTCCTTAAAGCGTCCCCGGGGCACTCCCCACTCACTGTGCTACAGCCTTCTGCAGAATCCCAGAGTCCTCCGAGGTGCGCCGGGCCAGGCGGGCACCGTCCTGGGAATCGGGTCCAGCCAGAGCTCAGCAGCGCCAGGCAGGAGCCTCCCAGCCCCACCCACGGGTTGCGTCCTCCGAGCAGTGGGTGCCCCCGGGCAGGCCGCTAGTGGGAACCAGCCTGGGGCGGCCCTGCCTGGACGAGGGGAGCTGCACAGGCATTTGGGGTGCCCTGGACTTCTTCCCCGCCACAGGGCCACCCAGCCTAGTTTCTGGCCTTGGGGAGTTCGTTTTCCTTCCCTCCCTCCCGCCTCTCTCCCGTTCTCCTTCCCCATTCCCTCAGTTTCTGGCATCTTTCATCCGCGCTCCCAGTGCCCGCGCTTGCCCCTGCCCTGCGGCCAGCAGCGTCCGCACAGGACCTGGGGGCCCCGGCCCTCTGCCTTCAGGGGCTCCGTCCTTGATAAAAACACACTGAAAATTACGTTTGATGACTGTGTTGGTGTAAAGACAGACACAGTCTTCCACCCTAAAAGTTCGTTTCTGGCCGGGCATGGCGGCGCACGCCGGTCGTCCCAGCGCCTTGCGGGGCCAAGGCAGGCGGATCATTTGAGGTCAGGAGTCTGCCTGGCCAACCTGGTGAAACCCCATCTCTACTAAAAACACAAAACTAGCTGGCCGTGGTGGTGCGTGCCTGTAATCCCAGCTACTCAGGAGGCTGAGGCGGGACCACTGTGGGTAACCCCCCTTCTGGGCACCCAGGGAGGAGAGCTAAGCAGACCCCGGCACAATAGTGCCTGAAGAAGACCCTGGTTTACCGTGTCACGACTCGGTTATCTTTTATACAACCCTTCCTGTATAATCGTATTAGTTTGTAGTAGGAACAGGTAGAGTCTGAGGAATATCTCACTCCTCCGCTATTTCCCAATGTATATACAATTACATCCTAGTTCACAGTCGGAGGAATGCCTAGAGCAGACAGTGCAGAGCAGGATTTGAGGGAAAACAGATACACCAGGACAAGAGCCTGGCCCGGGCGGCAGCGTCCGGTATTGTAACGACACCCGCTGTGTGGCAGGCTTGGGGCGGGAGCCTCTCCTCCTGAAAAAGGAGCTGTAGGACCCTGCGTCCAGTTCTTGTGGAAGGCTGCCCTCAGACCGGCAAGCCCCGCCGTCCGGTATAACCTTGCCTTGGTGACTGTGTAACCTGTCAGCTCTCCAGCTCCCGTGCTGCTCAGAGCGTCCGCCTCTAGAAATCACTGGAAGCTGCCAGCAGGTGGCTGCAGACCGGTCAGCTCTGCTACCGGGCTGACTCGACAGCATCCTCCTACAGAGCTCCTTAGGAGCAGCCGGCCCTAGACAAGAGATATTGCACACTGCACTGTCCTCTGCGCACGGCCACCTCCTAGCCTCGGTGACCTAATGGGGAGGACTCCTTGCTGATCGCTCGCGTGAATGTCTCAACCCTATCACTGTCCCTAAAGATGACCTCACTCACTACCCCCGACCACACCTAATACATTCAGACACGTCTGGACGTTGGAGGCCTCTCCTGTCTCTGCTCACAGGTGGCGTGGCTGCTCTTCCAGTTCTTCTGTGTCCTGTCTCTTTATTTCTCAGATCCTGCACCTCAACACAGCAATAGGGGACACCCCATGACCCTATAGGGCTGTGGCCCTACAAGAATCGCTTAGGCCCAGGAGGCAGAGGTTGCGTTGAGCTGAGATTGCACCACTGCACTCCAGCCTGGACCGCAGAGTCAGACTCTGTAAAACAAACAACAACAAAGAAAGGCTTTCTTTAAATGATGTTAGCCTCTCCCCGTTCTCGCTCAGTCACCTTTATGAATAAAGGCGGACATACTGTCTCACCGGTGCCTGCACCATGGGGCCTGGCTGGGCACAGTGCCCGGGCCACAGGCCGCCTCCTCCCCAGCCTCCCAGAGGACGCCACTGGCACCACCTGGCTGCAGCCCATGGCACGAGGGTGGCTGGGTCTGTTTTCACACCACCCTCTTAATAAGAAGGCAGGAGCCAGGCAGGCCAGGAAGTGTGTCCTGGCTGGCAAGACAGACTGTGAAGAGAGCTGGCGGGAGCCCAGCGCCTGCCTGGTGAGACCACAGCCGGTCAGGGGCCCATCCCACAGGCCCAGGTCATCCTCGGCTGCAGCCCCTGGGGAAAGCCTGCCTTCAGAGAGCTCTGCCTTGTGGGGGAGCCCCACGCACCCCCCCAGCAGGCTCCCAGGTCCTGATCTGCCTGAGCTTTAGGTAAAACTCCCTCCGTCCCCTCTGCGCGTCCAGCTCCATCTCCCAGGCGCACGTTCTGCCGAGGTGGGCTGAGCGTCCCCCACAGGGCTGAGCACAGCAGGACTCTCCTTTGGGACCCCCGTGCCAGCTGCACGCACGGCTCTCAGCAGGCTGGTGAACACGTTCCCTGGCGGAATTCACCCGCCGGGGCTCTCATGGCCAGTGCTGACATGCACAGTCCCCTCCATGGCACAGGGCAGTGACAGGCCCGGCCAGCTGCTGTCTTTGCACGTCCACGTGCCCCAAGCGCCCCTGGCCGGGGCCACCTGGCACCAGCTGTGGCCTGTGCCCCAGTGCTGGATCTGACCAGCCCCACAGAGGGGCTCTGGGTGCCTGGGAAGTCACACACCAACACTCTCACCAAGTGCTGTAGGTTGCTCAGAGCAAGCCCAGAAGACCGTGGGAGGGCAGGAGGTGATGGATGCCGGGAAGTGAGGGTACCCAGGGCCCCCGGGGCCTGGCTGCCACACACCCTGCAGGGCACGCCTGGGCTAGACAGGCAGGCTGTGATTAAAACACCACAGGAGGCCTGGAGATTCAACCCAGTGCAGAACCTCCTCATGCCACACCAGACCCGGCAAGATGGGTGAGAACAGCAGATTCTCACCGTGGCCCAGCCTGAGAGCAGAGCAGGCTCTAGACCACGCAGCAGGGTGTCAAGAGGAGGAGCTGTCCCTCAAAGTCACCTGGCTGAGGCGGTGCAGCCTGGACTGGGATCTGCAGGGCCTCCAGGACTCAGCTCCCCACCACAGCCTGCTCCTCCACCCACCCTACCTGGTGGGGCCTGCAGCGCGGCCCCTGGTGTTTTTATTCACATTGCGAGATTCCTCCCCCTCCCTCTCTTCCTCCCGTCCTCCCTCTCCCTCCCCTCTTCCCTCTCCCTCCTCCCTCTCCCTCCCTCTCTTCCTCCCATCCTCCCTCTCCCTCCCCCCTCTCCCTCCCCTCTTCCCTCTCCCTCC
>NW_022437066.1:1393844-1406474 GCF_009761245.1 Sapajus apella | reverse complement strand
TCCCTCTCCCTCCCCCCTCTCCCTCCCCTCTTCCCTCTCCCTCCTCCTCCTTTCTCATCCCCATCTCAGCACCCTTGCTAGTCTTGCAGGAGCTTCTGGGGGGACAAAGAGAAGGCCCCAGCCCCACCGAGTGACCCTGATCAGGCCAAAGTCCAGCCAGGCTCAGGGAGAGGCAGAAGGGACTGGACTGGACTGGACTGGCAGTGTCAGGAGCCGCGAGGTCAGTGGCCGGAGCCACAGCTACCCTGAGCCTGAGCCCGAGCCTGAGCCCTAGGGGCCCTTCGTGAGCAGAGGTGAGCAAGCCCCAGGGTGTGTGTGTGTGCGTGTGTGTGCACGTGTGCATAAGTGCATGTGTATGTGTGCATGTGTGCACATGTACGTGTGCACGTGTGCGTGAGTACATGTGTGTACACGTGGACGTGTGTATGCGTGTGTTGTGTGCATGTGTACCTGTGTATGCATGTGCGAGTGCACGAGTGCATGTGTGCACGTGTGTGACTGTGCACGTGTACGTATGCACGTGCGCTAGTGCACGTGTGTGCAAGTGCATGTGCGTATGCATGTGTGCACGTGTACATGTGAGTGCACGTCTGTGTGTGCATGTGTGTACGTGTGCACGTGCGTGTTTGAGTGTACGTGTGTCAGTGAGCTCTCCAGGACTGTATGTTTGGGCATGAGTGGGGTGTGAGGGAGCTAGCCCTTGGGCGCACCTGCGTGTGAGTGTGAGCATGTGTGTGCATGCGTGTGCATGTCCCCATCCCTGTGCTGAGGTAAGGAATCAGCAGTGGTCAGGACTCGGGCAGCGACGGGCATGCTGGAATCTACCAGAGGGGCTTGGGGTCCAGTGGGGAGCCCGGCATTAGGGGTCTCTCCTGTTGGATGACTTGTTGGATCAGGAGGGTCTCCATGAAAGAGGGGTCACGGGCGCCGGTCCCCAGGGTGGACTGCTCACGGGGCTATCAGGCGGGTGGTTGGAATTCCTGGCATAGGGCACAGCATTGGCTCCAAGGCAAGGCAGGACCACATGAATTCTGGGACCAAAAGACGACGGGACCAGAGGAGGGTGGGTGGGGGGCTGGAGAGGCCGGGTTCACAGGGAAGGGCGGTCTGTACCCCCAAGGTTGTGCTTGCAGGAGGGAAGCAGACCCCCCAGGGCCATGCCCCAGAGTGCAGACAGTGCTGCCCCCCGGGAATCCCACAGGACGAGGCTGGGCTCCGTCTCCGCCTCAGCTACTCCCAGGGCAACGCTGCTCTCTGGAGCAGCTTATGATGGAAAGCCACTCAAAAAGAGCCTCTGACACAAAAATGTCACCTGCAGGAATCTGTCTGGAGTTAATAATTAAGGACTGGGACACAGGTCTAGCCAGGTCGTTCACCCAGCATGTTTCAGAAAAGCGACAGTTTGCAACATCCTAAGTGCCGGCCAAGAGACACTCAGTTGCGTAAATCAGGGTCCATCCAATAAACAGAACATTTTGCAACCTTTTTTTATTTTTTGAGACAGAGTCTTCCTCTGTCATCCAGGCTGGAGTGCAGTGGCGTGACCTTGGCTCACGGCAACCTCTGCCTCCTGGGTTCAAGTGATTCTCCTGCCTCAGCCTCCCAAGCAGCTGGGGTTACAGGTGCGTGCCACCACACCTGGCTAATTTTTGTATTTTTGGTAGAGATGGGTTTTCACCAGGTAGGCCAGGTTGGTCTTGAACTCCTGACCTCAGGTGATCCCTCCACCTCAGCCTCCCAAAGTGTTGGGATTACAGGCATGAGCCACCGCACCCAGCCCTTACCTGTATTTTTTATTGAAGTGAAATTCACGTAACATAAAATTATTCTAAAGTGTACAATCTGGCCAGGCGCAGTGGCTCACGCCTGTAATCCCGATACCTTGAGAGACTGAGACGGGCGGATCACCTGAGGTCAGGAGTTTGAGACCAGCCTGGCCAACATGGTGAAACCCCATCTCTACTAAAAATACAAAAAATTAGCGGGGCGTGGTGGTGGGCGCCTGTAATCCCAGCTACTCTGGAGGCTGAGGCAGGAGAATCACCTGAACCGGGAGGCGGAGGTGCAGTGAACCGAGATGGTGCCACCGTGCTCCAGCCTCAGTGGCAGAGCGAGACTGTCTCAAGAAAAGAAAAATAAAGGGTATAATGTCACGCTTTCAGTGTGTGCTCAGTGTTTTGTAACTGTCACCTCCAGGGCATTTTTGTCCCCCACAGGGAAACACCCCCCCACTGCACCCCCTCCCCATTCCTCCCTCCCCAGCCCACTCATGTTCACATCTGTGGATCTGCCTGTTCCCGGGCTTTTCACAGAAACGGACTCAGAGCCACGTGGGCCTTTGCGCCTGGATTCTTTCACTCAGCACGATGGCTTCACGGCTTCCCTGCATAGCCCGAGTCAGCACTGCCTTCCTCTGGCTCGGTACGGCGCCTCATGCCTGGAATCCCAGCACTTTGGGGGACGAGATGGGGAGGATCGTCTGAGGCTAGGCGTTTGAGACCAGCCTGAACAACGCCGTGAGATCCCGTCCCTGCTAAAAATAAAAAATCTAGTGTCACACGCCTGTGGTCCCGGCTGCTCAGGAGGGCTGAGGAGGGTGACGACTTGAGCCCGGGACATGGAGGCCACAGAGACACAGGAGACCGTGCACTCAGCCTGGGCAACAAACAGTGAGATCCTGTCTCAGACAAAAAATGCCAGGCGCCGTGGCTCACGCCTGTACTCAGCATTTTGAGAGGCCGAGGCGGACGGATCCCCTGAGGTCAGGAGGTCAAGACCAGCCTGGCCAAGAAGGTGAAACCCCGTCTCTACTAAAATTACAAAATTCAGCTGGGCGTGCTGGCGGACGCCTGTAATCCCAGGCTGAGGCGGGAGAATCGCTTGAACCTGGCAGGTGGAGGTTGCCGTGGGTCAAGACTGCGCCACTGCACTCCAGCCTGGGAGACACAGCGAGTCTCCGTCTCAGAAAAAAAGAAAAAGCCCATGCTCTCTGCTGCGAAAGTCCCTCCCGGGGACAGCTGCGCTCGAGTGAGCGGGACTAGAGGGCCAGCCTGAGGCTTACTGTGCTGATGGTGGGGTCACCACGGCTGCCACCCTCCGAGGACACGGTCACTTCCTCCACGGCCGTCCTGCCTCAGATGAACCTGCAGCTGTTACACTGACATCGCTGATGAGGGAATGGGCAGGGGTGACACGGCTGCTTTAACGGAGCAGCCCCGCTTCCTGCATGCCTCAGCCCACCCGGGACGTGGACGTTTCTCGAGGAGGGGCGGCAAGCGCTAGAGCCGCGGACTCACAGCCCCGAGTGGGGCGGCCTCCTGAACACCCCGGGACGCGCAGGCTCCCAGGACAAAGCACGGAGGCGCTTCCCAGTCTACTGCTTTCGAGTTCATTTCGGTGTCTCTTCGTCACCCCCATTTTGAGCAGCTGTGGAGAGTCGGGGCGTGGGCACTGTGGCCCCACAGTTTGTCTCCGAGGCCAGGGCACCCTCACAAAGCAGACGTTTCCTCCTCACGGCTCCAGAGGCCCGGGGTGGGGGCGCCTTGTGGTCAGGCTCCGGTGAGGGTCTTCTTCCTGGCAGACCGAGCCTTCTTGCGGTGTCCTCACTGGGGATAAGGAAAAAGGGGAGAGCACCGTACCCCTCCTTCTACGGCCCCAGCTTCACGACCTCATCCACCCCCAGGCACCTCCCAGAGGCCCCATCTTCAATACCCTCTCCTTGCAAGTTAGGGCTTCCAGGAAGGAATTTAGGGGGACACGATTCAGTCCCCCCACTTGTACCTTTACAAATAGCAAGAGAGGGCCGGGTGCGGTGGCGCACGTCTATAATCCAGCACTTTGGGAGGCCCAGGCAGGTGGACCACCTGAGTCAGGAGTTCGAGACCAGCCTGGCCAACATGGTGAAACCCTGACTTCTATTAAAGTACCAAAAAATTCATTAGCTAGGCGTGGTGGCGCATGCATGTCATCCCAGCTACTCAGGAGGCTGAGGCAGGAGAATTGCTTGAATCCGGGAGGTGGAGGTTGTGGTGAGCCGAGATCGCACCACTGCACACCAGCCTGGGTGACGCAGCAAAACTGTCCAAAAAACCAAAAAATAAACGGTTGGGATGGTGAATTTGTGTGACATACATGTCACCACAATTAAAAAAAAAAAAAGAAGAGGAAGGAAGAAGGGAAGAGGCCGCCTTGCTCCACACCATCTGACCACTGTCCTGCGTGACGTCTCAGGCCGGAATCCTCAATGGATGCTAAAATGAGAGGGCAGAAGCAGGGTGAGAAATACGGCACGTCAGGGTCCCCGCTACTCACTCATCACGGCAGGAAACGCGCTGACTTCACAGTGCAGAAGCCTGACACGTGCCACCCAGCCAAGCCACCAGACACCACGTCCCCAACAGTGGGACGACGCCGGACGTGGCCTCCTAAGCTTGGCACTGAGAACCAACATGCTCACCTCTGACTTTCCCGTCACAAAGGGATTCCGTTTTTGTCTTTTTTTTTTTTTTTTTGAGACGGAGTCTCACTCTCACCCAGGCTGGAGCGCAGTGACGCCATCTCACCACGGCAGCCTGGGCCTCCCGGGTTCAAGCGATTCTCCTGCCACAGCCTCCCGAGTAGCTTCGATTACAGGCACGCACCCCCATGCCCGGCTAATTTTTGTATTTTTAGTCAAGATGACAGCGCTGGAGTGACCACAGCTCCCTGCAGCCTCAGCCTCCCAGGCTCAAGCCGTTCTCCCACCTCAGCCTCAGGAGGGGCTGGGACTGCAGGCAGCACCATGACACCCAGCCATTTCTTTTTAATTTTGGTAGAGACAGGGTCTTTCTATGTGGCCAGGCCGGTCTCAAACGCCAGGCCTCAAGCAAATCTCTCCCCTCAGCCTCCCAAAGTGCTGGGATTGCGGGCATGAACCACCAATGCCTGGCCCCAAGTGTTCTCAAAAAACTCGCTGAAACTGTTTTTCTCCTCTGATCTCACAGCACCACAATCACCAACACAAAAAGAGACTTCTGCGACCCACAGGTGTGGGTTTTCCTCCCACGCCAAGCAGCGGACACCGGCTGGCTGTCCCGTAACTCAGCTCCAACGCCATCCACCTGGAGACAGACAGATCCCACAGGGTGAGGGCTCCGGCCCCATGACTGCCCCCTCCCCAGACCCCAGTCATAAGTTGGGGCTCGGAGAACTCTGACTGAACGCTCATCTTTTCATCTGTTTTTTTTTTTTTTTTTTTTTTTTGGGATGGAGTCTCGCTCTGCCGCCCAGGCTGGAGTGCAGTGGTGCGATCTCGGTTCACTACAACCTCTGCCTCCTGGGGCTCAAGCGATTCTCCTGCCTCAGCCTCCTGAGTCGCTGGGATTACAGGTGCCCACCACCACGCCCAGCTAATTCTTTGCATTTTTAGCAGAGATGGGGTTTCACCATGTTGGCCAGGATGGCCTCAATCTCCTGATCTCATAATCCACTCACCTCAGCCTCCCAAAGTGCTGGGATTACCGGTGTGAGCCACTGCGCCCAGCTTTTTTTTTTTTTTTTTTTGACATAGTCTCACTCTGTGACCTAGGCTGGGCGCAGTGATGCAATCTCGGCTCACCACGAACTCCACCTCCCAGGTTCAAGCTGCCTCAGCCTCCAAGCAGCTGGGATTACAGGCACCTGCCACCACACCCAGCTAATTTTTGTCTTTTTAATAGAGACAAGGTTTCACCATGTTGGCCAGGCTGGTCTCGAACTCCTGAGCTCATGATCTGCCCATTGTGGCCCCCCAAAATGCTGGGATTACAGGTGTGAGCCACCACGCCCGGCCAGACGCTTCTCTTTGGGTTCAATTAATTTGCTGGAGTGGCTCACAAAACTCAGGGAAGCACTTCCTCAGTTTACCAGTTTACTATAAAGGATATTTCATAGGATACAGATGGACAGATGCGTTGGGCCAGGTATAGGGAAGGGACTCAGGGCTTCCTTGCCCTCCCCCGCACACCACCCTCCAGGAATTTCCACCAAGTCCAGCGGTGTGGAAGCTCCCTGAGCTCAGTCCTCTGGTTTTTAAGGAAGCTTAGCATTCCCTCCCCCGGGGCACAAGGTAGGACCCTTGAAGGTGGGGAGATTTGAGTCCCTCCTTGGGGCAGGTGAAAGATGGGAGGAGAGGTCAGTGGGACAGATTCTGTCCAACATGGAGAAACCCCGTCTCTACCAAAAATACAAAATTAGCCAGGTGTGGTGGCAGGTGCCTGTAATCCCAGCTACTCGGGAGGCTGAGGTAGGGGAATCACCTGAACCCGGGAGGTGGAGGTTGCCGTGAGCTGAGATCACGCCATTGCACTCCAGCCTGGGCAACAAGAGCGAAACTCCATCTCAAGAAAAAAAAAAGTAAATAGATAAAATATGTTGCACCAATGATATGTCAATGTATTCATCCAGAAGATGGAATCAAAATTTCCCATCAAAACATGCAACACGATTCTACTCACCCCACTTCCATCTTAAATTCTATAATCCAAAACTTCTCGTCTGTCAATATTTGAAGGCTGCAGTTAGAGCGTTCATCACACGAATACTTCCCCAGAAACTCCGCAATGGAACGTTAACATCAGTAAATGAGGCTGGTTCACACAATGAGTTTATACCCATGGGAGTGGGTAAGGTTGAGGATACGTAAACAAGGGATCCAGGCTGGGTGCAGTGGCTCACGCCTGTAATCCCAGCATTTTGGGAGGCTGAGGTGGGCAGATTACTTGAGGTCTGGCGTTTGAGAGCAGCCTGGCCAATGTGAAACCCCATCTCTATTAAAAATACAAAAGTTAGCCGGGTGTGGTGGTGTGCACCTGTAATCCCAGACACTTGGGAGGGTGAGGCAGGAGAACGGCTTGAACCCAGAAGGTGGAGGCTGCAGTGAGCCAAGATCATGCCACTGCACTCCAGCCTGGTGACAGAGGGAGATTCCATCTCAAAAAAAAAAAAAAAAATTAAAAAGCAAAGATTCCAGGCTCTCAGGTCTGTACTCTTGATTTCCAAATAAAAACCACCACAAAGGAAAAGAAATGCTGAGGCCGTGAGCATTAAGACAGGTCAGGCGGTGGCTCACGCCTGTAACCTCAGCATTTTTGGAGGCAGAGGCGGGTAGATTCCTTGAGCTCCGGAGTTTGAAACCAGCCTAACATGGCAAAATCCCGTCTCTACAAAAAACACAAAAATTACCCAAGTGTGGTGGTGTGCACCTGTGATCCCAGCTGCTGCAGAGGCGGAGAAAGGAGGATCATTGAGCCCAGGAGGCCGAGACTGCAGTGAACCGAGGTCACGCCCCTGCCCTCCGACCTGGACGGCAGAATGAGACTGTCTCAAAAAAAACCCGGAAAACAAAACACAAAACATTAAGACAGATGAGACGCTGCCCTAGATCAGAAGAGACAAAAGCCACACAATAAAACCCAAAGACGCTGAGCCCGGAGGGATCCTGGACCGGACAGTGCGGCTGGCTGTCGCAGAGGCTGGGAACGGGACGGCTGGGGAGGTCGGAGAGTGCTGTCTGCGTCCGTGTCCCCCACTGTGACCGCCGGGCTGTGGCCCTGTCAGCGAGTGTCTGTAGGAAATGGCACGAGGGTCTGGGAGTGGCACAGCGTCCCGCCTCCGGAGTCCTCAGAACAGCAGCAGGCTTCGGGGAGAGAGGGCTTGAGGGGAAAGCAGCCGTGGGGAAACGCTGGCATTTGCGGGATGTGGGTGAGGGAAACACGGACGTTTCTTGCAGTATTTTCGCAACTTTTCTGTAAGTCTAAAATTATCTGAAGACCAGATGTGGTGGCTCAGGCCTGTAATCCCAGCACCTTGGGAGGTTGAGGCCGGTGGATCACCTGAGGTCAGGAGATCAAGACCATCCTGGGCCAACATGGCGAAAACTGGTCTCTGCTAAAAATAAAAAAAATCAGCCGAGCATGGTGGCAGGTGCCTGTAATGCCAGCCACTTGGGAGGCTGAGACAGGAGAGGCCTCCCCTGAATCTGGGAGGCGGAGGTTGCACCGAGCTGAGATCGCGCCATTGCACTTACAGGCTATAAGGGTGAAACTCTGTCTCAAAAAAAAAAAAAAAGAGGGAAAGGAGGAAGAAAGGAAGGAAGGAAGGAGGGAGGGAAGGAAGGAAGGGAAAAAAGGAACTGTTAAGAGAATGAAAAGAAAGCCACAGACTGGGAGAAAAACCTTTGCAAATCACCTGTGTAATAACGGACAGATAACCAGAAGTTATAAAGAAGTCTGGGGCCAAGCATGGTGGCTCACGCCCGTAATCCCAGCAGTTTGAGAAGCCAAAGAGGGATGATCCGTTGAGCCCAGGAGTTTGAGACCAGCCTGGGCTATATACCGAGACCCAGTCTCATTCTTTTTTGACAAAGTCTCGCTCTGTCTCCCAGGCTGGAGTGCAGCGGCGTAACCTTGGCTTACTGCAGCCTCTGCCCCCCAGGTTCAAGCAATTCTCCTGCTTCAGACTCCTGAGTAGCTGGGACTACAGGTGCCCGCCCCCCCGCCTGGCTAATTTTTTGTATTTTTAGTAGAGACGGGGTGTCACCATGTTGGTCAGGCTAGTCTCGAACCTCTGATCTCGTGATCCGCCCGCCTTGGCCTCCCAAAGTGCTGGGATCACAGGCGTGAGCCACTGCGCCCGGCCTCAGCCTCTCACATTGAAGCCAAAACGTAAAGAAGACTCAAAACTTACAAAATAAGGAAACGACGTGATTTTCCTTAGTGGTCAAAAGCTTGAATGGACCCTGGAGAAGATGCACGGGTGCAAGTGAGCGCGCAGAACGCGTTCAGCCTCATTCCTCACTCGGGAGGCGCGAACCGCAGCCCCGGCGAGACGCCACCACCAGGGAAGTGGCCAAAACGTAGAACCCGGCGGGAGGAGCAGCTGGGAGCGCCGCGGCCGCGGGGGAGCGCGTCTGGGCAGCTGCTGGCGGCGCCCCACATCCCTCACCCCCGGCTCGGCCCCCCAGGTGTTTACCCAAGTGCAATGAAGACCTCTGTTCACACGGAACCCGCCGTGGAGGCGGCGGCGGCGCGTCCCCGAGCACCCCACGCGGAGGCGCCCGGAGTGTCCTCGTGGCGAGGGCCCCGGCGCGCGGTCTCGGCCGGAGGGAAGGACAGGACCCGGGCGGGCTGCGGGCTCGGCCCCTCCTGAGCACCCAGGGGAAGGCCCAACGCGGGCGCCGCGGCCTCGAGGCGGGGGCGCGCGTGGGGAAGCCCTGAACGCCGCAGCCTGCGCAACGCACCGGGCCTCCCTCCGGCCTCGGAGGCGCCCTCGAGACACCGAGAGCGCGGCAGGCGCGTACCCAGCCGCTTCCCCCGGCCCCCCCCGCGCGCCCCCAAAGTCCCTCGCGCGCCTCCAACCCCCGCCCGGCCCCCGCGCGCCCCAAACCCCCCGCACGTCCCCCGCGCGCCCCCAACCCCCGCCCGGCCCCCGCGCGCCCCAAACCCCCCCGCGCGCCCCCAACCCCCGCCCGGCCCCCGCACGCCCCCGAACACCCCCGCGCGCCCCCGGGTCTCCCACGGCAGGAGGGGAGGGGTCTGCGGGTGGGCGGGGCCTCAGCCGAGCCGGGGGTCGGAGGCGGGCCGTGCGCCAAGCCCCGCCCCCGCGCGCCCCCGCCGCGCCGCGGTCGGCCGTCAGAAAGGCGCGCGCCCTCGCCTTTAACGCGGGCCCGGGGGCGCGCGGCCCGCATGGCGAGGGAGCGGCGGCCGCTGCGGGCCGGGCCGGGCCGGGGCTGAGGCCGAGCGAGCCGCGGGGCCGGCGCAGCCCCGGCCGGCGCCCACCATGCGGCGGCTGCGGCGCCTGGCGCACCTGGTGCTCTTCTGCCCCTTCTCCAAGGGCCTGCAGGTAAGCGCGGCGCGCGCCCGCCGCCCCCGCCGCCTCTGCGCGGGGAGGCCGAGGTCCAGCCGCGGGGGTGGGCCGAGCGCGGAGCGGGGCCCGGCTCGGACACGAGCGGCTCCTGAGCCCGAGTGGGCAGGGGGAGGGGCGGGGGCTCGGGAAGGCCCGGACTCTGGGGGAGGGGCGGGGGCGGCTCCGGAGGCCCCGGGCGCGGGGCTGCTGCGGCCTGGAGGCCCCCCGACCTGCAGGCGGTCCCTGCCCCCAGGCGGTCCCTGCCCCCAGGCGGTCCCTGCCCCCAGGCCCAGAGGCCACACAAAAGTCTTTTCCCGTTTTCTCCACTTGAAAAATGAGGTGTGTTATTCTGCGGTGGAAAACTTGGGACACAGAAACGCCCTGGCAAGGACGTGACCTCCCCGCCCCGCCCCCTGCATCCCATCGGCCGGCCTTAGCGCGGGGACCCTGCGCCGACCCCCAGATGACCTTGTACTAGTCACCGTCCCCGCCAGGGGCCTGGCCGGCCCAGCGGGGGAGGCCCGGGCTGCCCTGGGTTCCAGCTGCTGGGAGCCCCTTTCACCCTCCGCTCTGGGGGGGTGCGGGCCAGGCCCGTCAGGCTCCATCGCTCCGGGCGGCCTCTGACGGGATGCCATCCCAGGCCCTCCAGGACCCCAGCCATCGGCCGGAGGAGCCGGTCCTGGTCAGATCTGCCTGTACTTCCCTGGCCCCCGCCCAGCAGTCTTGGGGTCAGCAGGAGGACACCTGCCAGGCTCCTGCCTGGGCTCAGGGCCTGGCTGGCCTCAGCTCCCCTTCTGGGAAGAGGATGTGGAACCCAGCGAGACCCTCTGTGCCCACCTGGGACTTCAGGGTGGTGGTCCTGTCCCAGCCCAGCCCTGGGGCAGAGTTGAGCTAAACGGTGTGAGACCACCCCAATCGCTGGGAGTTGGGGCATGCAGTGGTCCCCTGCCCGGAGGAAGGGCCTGGACCAGCAGCTGCAGAACAGATGCCGATGCCAGGAGCTCCGCCCAGGAATGGCAGGAGAGGGGTGCTGGCTGCTCCCAGGGTGGCTGGCTCAGGACCAGAGCTCCATGGGAGCCCACCCTGCCCCTCCTGTGGCGTGGGCTCAGTCTCCTGGCCTTGTGAACTGCCCTCCTGGGTTAGTGCTGTGGAGCTCCCGGCCCACGGTCTGCACCTGCTGGGCTGAGGACTATGATGCATCCCCTGGACAACCCTCCACACCCTCAAAGTGGCTTCACCTGGAGCTGGTCTCCACCTGCCCCTGCAAAGGCCCAGCCCAGGTCCCAGATGATGGGGCAGCTTCCACTCAACCTATGCCAGGCCTGGGAGTCAGGGTGGGCCAGGGAGCACTGTGGGGGCCTTGCAGAGCAGCTGTTTGGGACCCCAGGACCCAGAGCAGGTCAGGGATGGCAGCTGGGGAAGTGCCCGTGTACGATCAAGGCCCGGGGAAAGGCTGGGCAAGGTGGCTCATGCCTGTAATGCCAGGACCTTGGGAGGCTTGGTGGGAGGCTGAGGCTGCACCAAGCTGTGACTGCACCGCTGTACTCCAGCCTGGGCAACACAGCAAGACCCCGTCTCAAAAGGACAACAAAACAGCCGGGACGAACCAGAGCCAGCCAGGCGGAAACAGGCTGGGGCCCAAGCCCAGACGGGGCGCTGGGGAGCAGAACGAGACGAGTCCCCAGCTTGGCGTCACCGCCTCCAGCCGGGGTCACCCCTGGGCCCGGCCGGCCACAGCCTCCCCCTCCTGGCTTCCTCCGAGGCCCCGCCCATGCTGGGCCTCCCTCCATGGCCCTGCCTCGGGCGCGTTCACCCCAGAGGGAGCCGCCGGCCCTTACCCTGCCAGAACTCCCACGCCCCACTGCTTCTCTGCTTTCCTGTTTTTCATCTTGAGCAAATCTGCCGGAAACAGACGCGGTACCCAGGACAAGTGGTCTGAGGGGGTGGAACCCACCTGGGCCTGGAGGGCTCCCCCGCCAGCCACGTCGTCTGTTCCAGGCGACCCGGGATCCCACTGCCACCGGAGCTCCGGGCCCTTCCCCGACTGCTGGGGGTCCTCGCTCCGTAGCCCTGCCTGAGGTGGCCACCAGTGGGTGGATGCTGGGGAAGCAGGAGGCCAGGGCCCACTTCTCCGGAAAGATCCAGAAAAATGACCCCAGCTGCCTTGTCTTCGTTGAGAGGCTGGTGGCCTCATTTTAGGAAGGAGATCCCTACTCTTGGCAAGAGCAGAGCTGTAGCCCATGACCTCTGATGGGTGCCCTGACTTGGCCAGGTGGGGGTGTGGCCAGGCACTCCCAGGAGGAGATTTGACCAGTGGGCATCCTCTCCTTGGTCACCGGTGGCCACAAGGGGCGCTTGGAGCCAGCAGTGGGGCCTCTCTGGGGGGAAGCTGGCCCCCAAGCCTGGACCCTTCTGCCTTCGGCTGCACGTCAGGGATGTCTGAGCCCCTGCATGGGGCAAGTCCCCTCTGCTGGCCCCTCCTGGACAGTGCCTGAGAGGCCTGACATTTGCTAGGAGGCTGGGGAGAGGGTGGTGGCCCGCAGCTGTTCCTGGCCCTCACCCTTGGAAGCCCAGCCTGGAGGCCTAGGTGGGGATGGCTTGCCCAGCACCGTGAGCCAGCATGCTAGAGCCTGTACCAGCAGGGAAACTGAGGCAGAGGGACTGAGGACGGCAGAGGGACCTGGAGCCCTCCCTAAAAACCAGTTCCCGGACATCTGGGTCCGAGCTTTAGGAGGGGGCCAGGGGCTGTGTGCTTACCTAATTTTTTTT
>NW_022437066.1:1380590-1393444 GCF_009761245.1 Sapajus apella | reverse complement strand
TGTAGAGATGGGGTTTCACCATGTTGACCAGGATGGTCTCGATCTCTTGACCTCGTGATCCACCCACCTCGGCCTCCCAAAGTGCTGGGATTACAGGCTTGAGCCACCGCGCCCGGCCAACTTTTGGATTTTTCTAGACGGAGTTTTGCTCTTGTTGCCCAGGCTGGAGTATAATGGCGTGATCTCAGTTCACCACAATCTCCACCTCCAGGGTTCAAATGATTCTCCTGCCTCAGCCTCCCGAGTAGCTGGACTTACAGGCGTGCACCACCACACCCAGCTAATTTTGTATTTTTAGTAGAGACGGCGTGTCTCCATGTTGGTCAGGCTGGTCTTGAATTCTGCACTTCAGGTGATCCACCGGCCTCGACTTCAGGTGACCTGCCTCTGCCTCCCAAAGTGTTTGGATTACAGGCGTGAGCCACCATGCCCGGCCTTAATTTTTAATTGTGGTAAAATACACATAGCATAAGATGCGTCATCTTAAGCCTGGCAAAGTGCAGCTTAGTGGCCCCAAATACATTCACCTTGTGTGGCGACCGCCTCCCTCCGTCCACAGGGCTCTCCGTCCCCAAAACCGAAGCTCTGTCTCCATCAAACACACACTCCCGCCCCTCCCAGCCCCCGGCTCCCTCACTCTCCTTCCTGTCTCTGTGGCTTTGGTGACTCCGGGGACCTCGTGTAAGTGAGGTCCTGCAGGCTTTGTCCTTTGGTGACGGCTCGTGTCACTGAGCCTCTCGTCCTGGGGTTCCTCCCTGTGGCGGTGACTGTCAGGATCTCCTTCCTTCTCAGGGTGCAGTCATGCTCCGAGGTGGACAGACCGCTTCTGCTCGTCCATCCCCCACTGTGAACTCAAGCACTGCCCACCGCTGGGCCGTTGTGAACGTCGGTGTCTCAATCTGCGTCTTTTTTTTTTTTTTTTTTTGAGACAGGGTCTCGCTTTGCCACCCAGGCTGGAGCTGGTGTGCAATCACAGCTCACTGCAGCTTCCACCTCCTGGGTTCAATCGGTCCTCCTGCCTCAGCCTCCCAAGTAGCTGGGACTACCGGTGTGAGTCACCATGCCCGGCTAATGCTAGTATTTTTAGTAGAGATGAGGTTTCACCATGTTGCCCAGGCTGGTTTCCAGCTCCTGGGCTCAAGCGATCCACCTGCCTCAGCCTCCCAGAAAGCTGGGATTACAGGGTGAGCCACTGTGCCCAGCTAATTTTTGTATTTTTGTAGAGCCAGGATTTCACTCTGTTGCCCAGGGTGGTCTCAAACTCCTGGGCTCAAGCGATCCACCTGCATTAGCCTCCCAGAGGGCTGGGATTGCAGGCGTGAGCCCCTGCACCTCGGACCTGCGTCTCTTAAAGGCTTCCTGGATGTGGCTGGGTTGGGGTCCGGCAGCCCCGTTCTCCAAACCTGGTTCTCCCTGCTGGCCTGGTCCGGCCGGGACTTCCCAGCAGTTTGCATTACAGTGGGGATAATATGGGCAGCAGTGCTCCTGGTGGGCGCTGCTCACCTGCCTTGTGCAGAGGCGACAGTTACAAAATGAGGTCAGGACAGGAAGGTTTGTAAAAATGTCTTCGCTCAGCAAAGGAAAGAATCGGCCACCTGGTGGTCCCCTGGTTTTGACATTTATTTGTACCTGCCCCCACCTCCACCCCCTGCAGCCCCTGGTGTGTGACCCTGGAGAGGCAGAGCCAGGAGGGGGGTGTCACTGAGCTGGGGGTGGTTCTAGAAGATGGGGGCACCAGCTGGCCAAGGGGGTGGCAGGCAAAGACGGGTGGACCCGGAGGCCCCTTCTGTGGGGAGTGGGGGCGCCCCGAGGGCGGTCCTCACGTGGCCCCTTCCCCCACAGGGCCGGCTCCCGGGCCTGAGGGTCAGGTGCGTCTTCCTGGCCTGGCTGGGCGTGTTTGCGGGCAGCTGGTTGGTGTACACGCGCTACTCGTCCTACTCGGAGCTCTGTCGCGGCCACGTCTGCCAGGCGGTCATTGTAAGTGTCACTGTGTGGGCTGGGGACTGGGCTGTGCCCCCTTGCTGCTCAACATGCTGGGGCACCAGGCCCTGCAGACACCTTCCTTCCCGACCCAGGGCCCATGAGGCGTGTGGGTTTCCAGGTGGAATCTGCGAACCTGCCCCTGGCTGGGTGTGGAGGACAGGGCCCAGGGGAGACATGGGGGGGCTGCCTCAGCACGGGGAGGAGGATGGGGTTCCAGCGGAGGATGGGGGAGACATGGGGGCTGGGGGCAGACAGCAGGGCAGACTCCCGAAACGTTTGAGAGAGAGGCTGCTTAGCAGGAAGCCTGGGGTGGGTGGGCAGCTGGCCTTGCTGGCCGGGATGGAGGCCCCCGTACGCTGGCCTCAGTGGCCTTTCTAGCTCCCCTGGGACCAGGGGTCTCCAAGGCTGGTGGCAGGGCGGTGTCCTCCACAGCGTCCCCCTCAGGGAGACAGGGCTAAGTCCCCTGGCGTGTGTGAGCATGTGTGTGTCTGGGAGCCAGCGAGGCCACGAGTCCACACCAAGGTGACCCCCGGGCTCCTCTTTCCATGTCCTGTGACTAGCTGGAGGGGAGCTCCAGCTCCACCTTCCTGGCAGACCCTGGACTCGCCCAGAGCTAGGCAGCTCCCCCAGGGCATTTTGACCCCGGCCTGGCCAATGACCAGGGTTCCGAAGCTCTGTTCCCCTTGGGGCTGGGCCTGGGCAGAGAAGGGCCTGCCCTGTAGCAGCAGCTGCTATGGGTCATGGAAGAGGGGATTGGGCGCAGGGAGACCCCAGGTTCAGCGCCCCCTCTGTCAGATGGGGAGGGGCCTCTCCTGGCAGCTGGGTGGTGGATGAAGCCAGGTGGCCGTGGACAAACCTGTGCCCCACAGAGCTGTGTATGATAGGGGCTACATGTGGAAAGGCCCAGAGGTGGCAGGAGGGAGTGGGGTATGGGGTCTTCTGTGCCCAGGACTTGTATGGAACCCATGCCAGCCCATGGGAGGGCTCCAGGCCCCTGGCACTAGGCCTTGCTCACCCTCGAAGTCCAGGGGGCCTCTAGGCTCAGCGTGGCATGGGGTGGTACATTGGGCTTATCCTGGGGCCATGGGTGGGGAAGGCTGCACCCTGAGTCGTGCACCCTGGGGACTCCCGGAAGGACAGGAGGTGGAGGGGCTGAACCTCCAGGCTGGGGTGGGAGGGGGGCGGCGGGTGGGAGTGGGCAGAGGATTCACATTGCCAGGAGGGTTCCGAGTATCCACTACGGGGTGCCTGGCTGCAGAGGCTGCTGAGGAGCAGGAGGTGTCCCCCAAACAACAGGAAGCTGCAGCCTCAGTTTCCCAGGGCGCCCTGGCCCTTCGCACAGCGGCCTCTCCATGGCTGCTCATAGCCTTCCCAGAGGTCAGGCCAAGCCCAGCTCTCCCAAAGCTACCTCGGGACCATGGAGACATCCCCTCCTTTCCAGAGGAGGCTACTGCCTTGCCTCATGGGGGCATTGGACGCCTCAGAGAGGCGCAGAGGCTGGCCCCAGCTCACACATCGAGGTGGCATTAGTGCGGGGCCAGTCCCGGGTTCCACCAGGGCCCTCGAGAGGCCAAGAACTGCACTGAGTCCCACCGGGCCCTGCTGCAGACAGGAGACAGGCTGGGTGAAGAGGGACTGGCTGGGGAGCGATGTGCGGGGTTCGGGTGCCCGAGGAGGCCAAGCACACCCTCCCCGACCCTGCCTCAGCCTTTGAGGAAGCCCCTTCCCACCCTGCCAGGTGCAGGGAGGCACCCAGGACCGAGGGGCAGCCCCATCTCCCCACCCCTGGGGGACCCTGGAGCCCCAGTCCTAGCCTGGCAGAGGGCAGCCTGTGCCAGGAGCAGAGTCTCCTGCCGGTCTGGGGCTCCGAGCGCAGGGGGCTGTCTGGGGACGGGAGGGACCTTGCCGTGAAGGGCCTGCCTGCAAGGTGGAGGGCTGGACCAGTGCACGTTCCCATCATCCTCCTTTTCCGTCTGGATGAAGAGACGGCGTTTCTGTGCTGCTGGCACAGACGCTGCCTTCACGACTCACGTGGGGGGTCCTTGGCCTCCAGTTGGCCCATCTCACTTCTGTCCCCATCCCTGGGGTACCCGGCGTGGGGGATGGAGGAATTGGGGGGGGTGGGGGAGGCAGGAGACCCTCCGTCCTCCCCAGCCCTGGAGGGTGGGATGTTCTGAAGCTCCCTTCCCGGCTCCCTCCAAGCCTGCTCGGCCAGGCTCCATGGCAACGGAGGCTGTACATCCAGAAATTCTCCCCCGCCCGCAGAGGGGTGGGCCAGCTCCGTGCTCTGTTGCCTCCCGTGAGGCGCTGGGATTCAGGGGCTGCCAGGCTCCCGGAGCTGGGCTGGGGACTGGGAAGCGGCAGCAGCCAGCCCCAGTCCTGATTTAATTACCACTAAGTGTCTCCTTGGGGTTGTGGCTAAGGAGGGGGCCTGTGGGACCAGGAAGGGCGGGCCGGGGAGTCACTGTGGGGCCCCGGGGGTCCATTTCTAAGCCTTGACAAACAGTTCTGATAACAGCCATGGCGCTTGAGCCTGGGCATTGGCCACGTGGGGCTGGGAGAGGAGGCGGAGGTCGGGGCTCCAGTCATCACGATAGAAACCAAGTTCAGAGATTCTTCGCTGACTGACCCGGGCAGAGGGCGTCCCCCGAGAGGAATGAAGAGTCAGGCAGGGAGAGCGCAGTTGCAGCTGGTGGTGTAGACACGGGACAGGGTGAATCTGGTTCACCAGCCAATGCCTGGATGGTCCAGAGAGCCGGGGCTGCTGGCGGGAGAGCTGCCTCCAGGTTCTTGCCTCCGGCCCTGGCCCAGCTTGGCCACTGGGTGTGGTGTTGTCTCATGTCCAGGCCGTGGCCTTGACTTTGCTGTCATTACAGGATCCAGGATGGTGGGGACGGGACGGGACCAGACCGGGGGTCGGTGGGGCTGCCCCTGCAGCCAACAGGCCCACCCTGCAGCCGCCGATGGCGTGCGCCAGGGCCCAGCACTGCCTGTGTGAGGGGCTGGCAGCTTGTAAACTGCAGCAAGTGGAGGCCCCTGCCAGCTGGTGGGTGCTGGGCCCGCAGCGTGGCTCAGGGATGGGCGTGGGCTGGAGGCAGCCCAGTCGCCAGCTCTGGCAGTTTGGGGGTCTGAGAAAAGATGGCCGAAGAACAGGGACCCAGTGGGTGCTGAGGCAGTGACCACGGTGATGGGGGCTTGGCCCTCCATGCCCCCTTCCCACCCACCTGGCCCTGCCCGTGGTCCCTCCCCCCCAGGGGTCCCAGAGGAATGGGTGCAGCTGGGCTTCAGATGTGTGGGGAGAGGCTCGGCAGGGCAGGGGGTGTGGCTGGCACCCCCACACTCTGCACTTGTCCCCTCAGTGGGGAGGTGCTCAGCAGGGCAGAGGTGTGACCGCCTCCTCTCCACACCCTGTATCTGTCCCCTCAGTGCGGAGGAGCTCAGCAGGGCGGAGGTGTGATAGCCCCCTCCAAACACCCTGCACCTGTTCCCTCAGTGGGGAAGCGCTCAGCAGGGCACAGGTGTGACCGCCTCCCCCCGACACCCTGTATCTGTCCCCTCAGTGCGGAGGGGCTCAGCAGGGCGGAGGTGTGATAGCCCCCTCCAAACACCCTGCACCTGTTCCCTCAGTGGGGAGGCGCTCAGCAGGGCACAGGTGTGACCGCCTCCCCCCGACACCCTGTATCTGTCCCCTCAGTGTGGAGGGGCCCAGCAGGGCGGAGGTGTGACTGCCCGCCCCGTGCACACACACCCTGCACCTGTCCCCTCAGTGTGACCAGTACCACAAGGGCATCATCTCGGGCTCCATCTGCCAGGACCTGTGTGAGCTGCATCTGGTGGAGTGGAGGACCTGCCTCTCGGTGACCCCCGGCCAACAGGTATGGCCTCGGGCGCGGAGCGGGGCCTGGGGCTGATGCGCCCGTGCAGGGGGAGGGTGATGTCTGCACGGAGGTCCTGTGGCCCTGTCCAGGTATACAGTGGGCTCTGGCGAGACAAGGATGTGACCATCAAGTGTGGCATCGAGGAGGCGCTGGACTCCAAGGCCCAGACGGACGCGGCCCCCCGGCGGGAGCTGGTGCTGTTCGACAAGCCCACGCGAGGCACCTCCATCAAGGAGTTTCGGGAGATGACACTCGGCTTCCTCAAGGTCAGGCAGCTCTCCTGGGGGGCTGGGCAGGAATCCGCACCAGGGCATGTGCCCAGCAGGCGGCCCTGGTACCAGCATGCCCAGTGCAAAGGCATAGATGGGTCAAGTGGGCCCCAGGCAGACCTTCCAGCCCCCAGCCCCTGGGCAGGGGCCCTGCAGGGAAGGAGCCTCTCCAGGGCTGGGGGCAGGGGTTGGGGGGACCGGCAAGTTGGCAGTTGAGGCCCTGAGGTCAAGAGGAGGCTCCTGCAGTCCAGGGCCACGGGTCTAGCACAGCAGGTGCCCCAAGTAGAGACCAGGGCGTGCGGAGAGGGGCTGCCTCCCCGGGCTTCAGCCAGCGCATGCCCTCTGGCTGCCGATTCTCATCCTGGGAAGCGCTGAGGCTTCTCTCCCCAGGTGCCCAACCCCAAGCACCCCAGCTGCACCCAAGGCTGCCGGGAGGTCTGTCTGGCAGCCGCAGCACAGGCCAGAGGGTGAGTGGGCACATCGCTGCTGCCTCCTCCACCCGTGTGGCTGCCGGCTGGGACCCGTGACCAGGCAGATGTGATGGTCTGGCCTGCAACCCGCTCTGCCGGGAGGACTGGGGCAAGACCAGGTCATGCTCCCAGACACCAAGTCAACGGGTTTTCCTTTCTTTTGGTCCCAAATGCCAGGCGAACCTGGGCGACCTGCCTTCCCTGCCGGCGCTGGTGGGCCAGGTCCTGCTCATGGCCGACTTCAACAAGGACAACCGGGTGTCACTGGCGGAAGCCAAGTCCGTGTGGGCCCTGCTGCAGCGTAACGAGTTCCTGCTGCTGCTGTCCCTGCAGGAGAAGGAGCACGCCTCCCGACTGCTGGGCTACTGCGGGGACCTCTACCTCACCGAGGGCGTGCCCCACGGTGCCTGGCACGCGGCCGCCCTGCCCCCCCTGCTGCGCCCGCTGCTGCCGCCGGCACTGCAGGGTGCCCTCCAGCAGTGGCTGGGGCCCGCATGGCCGTGGCGGGCCAAGATCGCCATCGGCCTGCTGGAGTTTGTGGAGGAGCTCTTCCACGGCGCCTACGGGACCTTCTACATGTGCGAGACCACGCTGGCCAACGTGGGCTACACGGCCACCTACGACTTCAAGATGGCTGACCTGCAGCAGGTGGCCCCTGAGGCCGCCGTGCGCCGCTTCCTGCAGGGCCGCCGCTGCGAGCACAGCGCCGACTGCACCTACGGGCGCGACTGCAGGGCCCCATGCGACAGGCTCATGCGGCAGTGCAAGGGCGACCTCATCCAGCCCAACCTGGCCAAGGTGTGCGCGCTGCTGCGGGGCTACCTGCTGCCCGGCGCGCCCGCCGACCTCCGTGAGGAGCTGGGCACACAGCTGCGCACCTGCACCACGCTGAGCGGGCTGGCCAGCCAGGTGGAGGCCCATCACTCGCTGGTGCTCAGCCACCTCAAGACCCTGCTCTGGAAGAAGATCTCCAACACCAAGTACTCCTGATGTGGCAGCAGGGGGCCCTGGCCAACCTTCCTGGAGCCGGCCTGGTGCCTGGTGCCGGGGTCCAGCCCCGCCTCTAGGAATCAGTCGGAAATGTTAAATGCTGTTGCAGAATCACTCCCCTGAGGTCAGGGCCCTGGACTCCACACCACAGACATGAGGACATCCTAGCTCAGAGCAGAGGCAGGAGACCCTGTTACTCTGAAGAACATGATGTAAATAAACAGCTTTTATGTAATGGCCAGGGCTGAGCACCCTGACCCCCGTCAATGCTGCGCATGGGACCCTTTGCCCCACTGTGGATACTACCTGGCCCAGGCACCCAGACTGGGGTTGGGACCCTGAATCCTGGGGAGGCAGCCCTCCAGTGTCAGTCAAAGGTGAGGTCTATTCTAGAGCCCCTGCCTGCCCTACACTGCTGAAGGTGCCAGGGCAGTTCCCCAAAAAGGAGCTTCTGAAGGAACCAATGACCAGGACCCCAAACCTGGACCATGGCACGACAGGCCAAGAAAAAGGCATTCTAGTGAAGCAGACTGATGTGGTGAAAACATTTTACAAAATCCAGCTCTGAGATGTAGAACTCACTCCCTGGGAAACAACCTCGCAATGGCCATCTTCTCCGGCCCTGTGCTCTCCCCAGTAGCCCAGGGAACCCAGCAACCATCCCCCAGGGGGACAGGCAAGGACCTGGGCGGGAAGACCCCAAAGCAGGAATACCGTTCAGTGCCGGCTCTGCTCCGCAATGGACGAGTCAAGACACTATACATTCCGTTCCAGACCCATTTATTCTCAAATTTTGCCAACACAGAAATGTTATCCTTGAGGAAATGTGCATTAAATCTTCTAATTCACTTCATCCTGTATTTTAAAATAAATGTTTTCCATGTAGATTTTTCCCCCTTGGGGAAAAAACAACAAAAACAAGATGACTCCAATACAGTAAAAAAATAACTAACTCAGGATCCTAGATTCCAGGCAGTTCAAAAATAGCCAAATGGTTCTTTCTTTCCACCAGAATACCACAATGGCAGAACTTAAGAATCGGGACACTAAAATGGAGGGGTGGTCCCGGCAGCTGCCCCCTGGCCGGTTGGAACACACAGCACTACCCAGGCAGAGGCGGTGGGCTTCCCGATGCCAGCCTGCCCATCCCTGGAATGAAAGCAGAGCAGGAGCTGCAACTGTGGCCCTGGGGGTAGGTGGGCGTGTGGAAAGCTGGGTTCTCAGGCTGCAAACACCCCGGGTGCCAGTTCCCAGGGGGAGTGAGGCCTGTACCTCTGTTCCAGCCAGCCTCCTGGCACAGGGCTGCGCCCACATCCCGGCCTCTGCACCTGAAAAATGAACAAGGACAGTGCCGCAGACCAGGTTTCTTTAACCTGGATTCACCAAATGACCTTCAGGGAATACAATTTATGAATTCCCTAAACTTTTTTTTGAGACAGAGTCTCGCTATGTTGCCCAGGCTGGAGTGCAGTGGTGTGATCTCAGCTCACTGCAACCTCCACCTCCCGGGTTCAAGCGGTTCTCCTGCCTCAGTCTCCCGAGTCACTAGGATTAAGAGCACACACCACCACAGCCGGCTACCTTTTGTGTTTTTAGTAGAGATGAGGTTTGAGGCTGTTGGCCAGGCTGGTCTCAAACTCCTGACCTCAGACGATCCGCCTGCTTCTACCTCCCAAAGTGGTGCAATAGTAGTAGTTTACAGTTATCTTTCCTGATACGACCTCATAGCGTTAAGTCCGACACTGGCACTGCTGACTTAGGGCACTCTTCACGGTGGGGCGCCCCAAGCATTGCAGGACATGCAGCTGCACCCCCACTCCCACCCATTTTGGGAAGAGGAATCCTGTTTCCAAAGTGACCCAGAGACACCTCCAGACCCCTACCCAGGGCCCTTGCTGTGTGCACAGGAATTGCACCCCACGTTGGTACTGCTGGACAGGGCACAGCCTGTCCATCCCAGCTCAGCTGGTCTTGGTCACACTTGCCCAAGGCCTCCCAGACAGACCTACGGAACCATTTCCAGAACGAGGCCCGGGAGTGGATCCACACTCACACCTCATTTATACATATCTATGCCTCAGGGTTCCCGGCAATGCTGCTGCCCCTCCCTCATGGAGCAAACCAGGTAAGGTGGTTTCCAGAGCGGAAACCCAAATGCGCCTGGCTTTGGCTTTGAGACATGTCAGGCTATAAACCATTCCCAGTGCTCACTGGCCCCGGAACACTGAGTGTAGAAATCGCCACTTTCTCTCTGCCCCGACGTCACAGGCACAGCAGAGCAACTGTCTGCAGTGCCGGCAGGTCCAGGACAGCATCTGCAGGGCAGCTGCTCACACCCACTCGGCAGCCAAGGAGGGAAGGAGGGAGGGCCAGCCTCAGCCTTGCCTCTTACCTTGATCCAGGCTGGGGCCGGTTGGCCTCGTCATTCTGGCCACTGCTCACACTGGAAGTCCATCACAGGCTAAGTCACCTCCTTCCTGTGTTAAAGAACAAGAATGCTTGGCACAGAATCAACACAACAAGGGACTGTTGTTACCGCTATTAACGGAAACATCCGTCCACTGTGATCCTGACATGGTGTGTGGCATGGCAGGCGGATCACGAGGTCAGGAGTTCAAGACCAGCCTGGCCAAGATGATGAAACCCCACCTCTACTAAAAGTACCAAAAATCAGCCAGGCATGGCAGCACGTGCCTGTAATCCCAGCTACTCAGGGGGGCTGAGGCGGAGGCTGCAGTGAGCTGAGATTGCACCACTGCACTCCAGCCTGGGTGACAGACTCCGTCTCAAAAAAAAAAAAAAAAAAAAAACTCACTAATGAAGGCTCTCCTGGTGAGGGCACCCTCTACCTTCCCACTGTCCCTTCAGACCTCTAGCGACCGGCGCGGCCAGCATGGCATGGCACGAGGGTGAGAAAGCCCACTCACAAGACCCAGCCTCTCCCCGATGCCAGTGCAGGAAAACAGATGCCCAGTCCACAAATCAGGAGTGTCAGACTATGAAACATTCAAACGTTCACGGGGCAGAACGCTGACCGTAGACATAGCCTCTCTAATCTCTGCCACCTATTGACACATATGTGACACAGCAGCCACATCTGCAACGCCTCTAGGGGCAGCATCAGGCTGAAGATGAAATGATTCCTTTTTATTCCCCTGGAGAGAGCGCTTCTAGCCGTAATATGAACGCAAGACCAACCGGTCCCTCCAGGTCCCTCCAGTCACAGAAGATGTCACGCTGGGTGCGGTGGCTCACGCCTATAATCCCAGCACTTTGGGAGGCCGAGGCGGGTGGATCACGAGGTCAAGAGATCGAGACCATCCTAGTCAACAAGGTGAAGCCCCGTCTCTACTAAAAATACAAAAATTAGCTGGGCATGATGGTGCGTGCCTGTAATCCCAGATATTCGGGAGGCTGAGGTAGGAGAATTGCTTGAACCCAGGAGGCGGAGGTTGCAGTGAGCCGAGATCGCGCCATTGCACTCCAGTCTGGGCAACAACAGTGAAACTCCGTCTCAAAAAAAAAAAAAAAAAAAGTCACATAGCAGGGCTTAGTTACAAAGGGCAGAGGGCGCGGCGGTTACGAGGGGTTACCCTGGTCCAGCACCAACTTACCCAACACCCCAGCACCCCTCGCACGTGTGTTTCCAGTGAGCAGATGTCCTAGAGAAAAATAAATCCCAATTTTGTACAAATCTTGCAAACACCACAGAGGGACATCATACAAAGACTGTTTTTTGGGAGGCCGAGGCAGGCGGATCACTTGAGGTCAGGAGTTCAAAACTAGCCTGGCCAACGTGGTAAAACCCGGTCTCTGGTAAAAAATTAAATAAAAAAAAAAATTAGCCGACGTGATGGCTGGCGCCTGTAATCCCAGCTGCTCGCGAGACTGAGGCAGGAAAATCGCTTGAACCAGGGAGGCAGAGGTTGTAGCTAACCGAGATCGCGCCATTGCACTCCAGCCTGAGAGACAGAGCAAAACTCTGTCTCAAAAAAGAGAAAAAAAGACAGATTTGCTGCATCTGATCTCCAGGAAGGCGGACCAAAGGTCCCTGCCACCAAAAGCTCCCTGTCTTAAGGGCCATTCTAGAACAATCCGACTCATGTTACTCCCTCCGCTTACTCTCTGCTTACTCTGCAGGAGGGGAAGTTGAGTCACAACAATGGCCACGGAACGCTGATCCCCTGCAGGTGTCCAGGGACCAGGACCACGAGGCGGATGCCCACCAAGGACAGGCGCGCACCTGTCCTGTAAAACAGTCTTTGGTCCGGCGGTCACCGGACTCCTTCCGCCACGACAGCCTCCCGCTGGGCGGCCGGTCACACGGAAACACCCGACGCGTGGACACAGCACGAGAAATCCATTTCTCGAAGATGCCGACACTCGCGGCGACGTCCCCAAAGCCTCCGCGACTCGGGGGCGCAGCAGCAGGGGCGGAAGGGGCGCGGGCGAGCGGGCCGCTTTCCGCTTAGGTCCGAATTCGCGCACTGGACTCTCACCAGGCTTCCCGAAGCTTCCTGGCTGGAAACGGCGCGGGGAGGGACACAGCACGGCGCCTCCTCCGGGGCCCAGTCCCGCGTCCCGCGGCCAGGACGCCCCAGGTCAGCGCCCGCCCCCGCCTCGCACCCGGAGCCCCCACCCGGCAGCAGAGCCCCCTCGAGCGCGCCGCGCCCGGGAGAGCGACGCTGCAGGGCGGTAGCCGGGGAGCGGGCTGGGAAGGGCCCGGGAGAAGGCGGCGAGGAGCGCACCCGCCATGGCAGCCGGCGGCGCGCGCAGAGGTCGGGGGAGGGCGCGCCGCGCCTTTTATAGCGCCTACGGCGGCCCGTGAGGGTCAAGCCTCCCCGCCGCGCCCGCCCGAGCCGCCGCGGCCCCGCTCCCCGGCCCCCGGAGCCCCCGCTCTCCCTGCACCCCCGCTCCCCGTGCCCGCAGGTGGGCGCAGCTCCGCGGCTGGCGGGTGGCGCGTGGGTTCGCCACGCAGAGCAGCGGCAGCGTCGTGACCCGTGTCCTGCTCCGCGACCGCCCCACGGAGCCCGCCGCGGGGGCCGGGCACGCCGCGGACACGCGCGGCTCCCCGTGTTGGCGACGGCTCCCCAGGCCGGGTCGGGGGCACGCTCCGCGAGCGCGTGGGTCCCGGAGGTGAGACTCCGGCTCCGCGGGTGGCGCTGCAGCCGCCCGCCCTCCGGACCTGGCGCGGGCTCGAGGCTGGCGGGAGCCGGGTCGGACCCCGGGAGCGGCTGAGGCTGCCCCGCGGCGGCTGCGGATCC
>NW_022437066.1:1366935-1380490 GCF_009761245.1 Sapajus apella | reverse complement strand
GCCGGCCCTGGCCGGAGGACGCTGGAGCCGGCCGTGGCCGGAGGATGCTGGAGCCGGCCGTGGCCGGAGGATGCTGGAGCCGGCCCTGGCCGGAGGACGCTGGAGCCGGCCCTGGCCGGAGGAGGATGCTGGAGCCGGCCCTGGCCGGAGGAGGATGCTGGAGCCGGCCCTGGCCGGAGGACGCTGGAGCCGGCCCTGGCCGGAGGACGCTGGAGCCGGCGCAGAGGGCCGAGGCCTGCGCTGTCTGCGGGTGCTGCCCGAGCTGGCGGCAGAGCTGCCTCCGGTCCTGGAGCTGGCACGGGAGCCGGCGCTGCCCCCCGAGCTGGCGGGGCCGCTGGCGCAGGAGCTGGCTCTGGCCCTGGAGCTGGTGAAAGCTGTCGCCGTGGAGAGAGTGCGAGGGACGCCTGCCCCTGCAGAGTCCCCGGGGCTGCGGCACCCGTGCCAGCACCTGCCCCGTGCTGGGGAGCGCATCTACCACGCACGGACTGGAACTGCTGTGCGCAGCCGCCGGGGCAGGCCACCACCTGCTGAGCCCCCGACGAGCTGCCCAGGACAGCGGGGCACTTAGAAGGTGGAGACTCACATCCGCTGCCCTGGGTTACAGGACAGAGGTCAGAGGTTAAGCATACAGCACTCGTGGGCTCCGTGGCCCACGCCTGTGATCCCAACACTTTGGAAGGCCGAGGCGGGTGGATCACCTGAGGTCAGGAGTCCTCATGGCCTCGTGGCCTCTTCAAAGCCCGCACCTCTCCATAACGTTCACACTGGCAACATCTGAGTTTGGAGAGGATACGTTCGAACCACATTCCCATTCAAAACAAAATCAAAGCCCACTCGGCACGGTGGCTCACGCCTGTAACCCCAGCACTTTAGGAGGCTGAGGTGGGCGGATCACCTGAGGTCAGGTGTTCAAGACCAGCCTGGCAAATATGGTCAAATCCCGTCTCTACAAAAATACAAAAATTAGCCAGGCATGATGCTGGACGCCTGTAATCCCAGCTACTGAGGAGGCTGAGGTGGGAGAATCGCTTGAACCCGGGAGATGGAGGTTTCAATGAGCTGAGATCTTGCCATTGCACTCCAGCCTGGGCAACAGAGCGAGGCGCCGTCTCAAAAAAATAAAAATAATTAAAAAACCAAAACAGAAAGGACAGCAACAGCCCGCCCACGGTCCCAGAACACTCACAGTCTCTGTGACAACTCAGAGTTTCTTCTAGGCTTCACGGATCACCATTCTGGATAAGACAACAAATAACCTAAACGTTACCTCCCCCTCCCTGCTCCAGCTGCCCCGTGGACACAGAGGTTCGCTCATCATTACCAAGTGTTTCTGTCCCCCCCGGGCTCTCCCCACACCACACCCCTGAGGGTTTGGACGTTCTGGAATGGCTCTGTTGATTGCACTGATGGGGAGGGCTTCGAAGGAGCGTGTGAACATCCTTCAGGTCGAGGTCTGGGTGAAGCTGGCCTAAGACTTTCTGGCAGAAAATGCCGGGACTCTGGGCCTCAGTCCAAACGAAGACGTCCCTGTGGAGGGCCTTGGGTTGGGCAGTGGGTTCGGGATTGGGAAGGTGGAGACGGCATGCCCCCGCCCCAGGTCACAGAGGGAGGTGGAAGGGTCAGTGCAAGCCAGAGTACCCAGTGGAGTCCCTCGGGGCTGCCTCCCGGGCGCAGAGAGGGAGAAGCCAGTGCGCTCCTGCTGCAGTATTAGGTGGAGCATCTCCCTAGGATGTTACGCGTAACACCCCCAGGACGTCTTGGCCATGAGCAGGGATCAGGCCGCATGGGGAAGGAGGAGAGTGCTGGGGAGGTCTGACCCTGGCTGGGTGGGGGGAGATGGGGGAAGGTGACTGTGAGGGCTGAACAGTGCCCCCGAAATGTCATTCCACCTGAACCTGTGACTGTGACCTTGTGTGGAAATGGTATGTCTGGGTGCAGTGGCTCACACCTGTCATGCAGCACTTTGGGAGGCCAGGCTGGGAGGATCGCTTGAGCTCAGGAGCTCAAGTCCAGCCCAGGCAACATCAAAAGACCCTGGCTCTACAAAAAATCAAAACAAAAAGTCAGCTGGGTGTGGCACTGCTCACCATCCCAGCTACTCGGGAGGCTGAGGTGGAAGGTCACTTCAGCCCAGGAGGACGAGGCTGGAGTGAGCCATGATTGTGCCGCTGCCCTCCAGCCTGGGCGACAGCGTGAAACCACGTTTATAAAGAATAAATCAAAAGACAAAATAAGGCCCTAGATCCAATGGCTGTGGTCCTGGGTGAGAAGAGGGGAGGCTGGCCACAGAGGAGACAAGGCCACGGAGGGCGGGGGCAGGAATGGGAGAGGCGCAGCCCAGCCCCACAATACTCAGGCCTGCCGGCACCGCCCCAGCTGGAGGGGACTAGAAAGCGCCTCCTGGGACACCCCCAGAGGGAGTACAACGTGGCAACAGCCGGGTTTGGCCTTTGAGCCTCTAGAACCAGAATGAGCTCCCGACGCCCCAGCCCCCAGTTTGCAGTGCTGGGGCAGCCCAGGACCTCCCGCAGCGGGGGCCGTTCACGGCGCAGGCCTGATCTGCAGCTGCAGACACACTCGGCCTGACCCCACGGGCCACCTGGTTTTCGTCACCTGGAGGTCCGCTCTTAGAAACCGTGAGGGCTTTTGCTTAACAGAAAGGAGAAAGGCAACCTGGTCACATGGAGTGAAAAGCTGTCAGCCCAAGCTGGTGACTCTGGGTCTTAAACGCCTCCCATGAGACCCCACAGCTGCCAAGCCCCATGCCAGAAACTTTGGGACTTGCAGACTCTGACCCAAATTGTGGGGCCTCCCGAGAGCCCCAGGCCACTCCCTGCACGTTTTCACCCCAACCTGGACCCCAAAGGCCCAGCAGAGTGAGCACTGTAATTCCAGGACAGAACCGCACAGGCCCTGGGAGGCAGCAGGAGGCATCCAGGAGCACTGGCCAGCCCCATCAGCTCGGCTGCAGCCTGTGGACTCCCTGGGGGGGGGTCGTCTGTGGCAGGCATACCTGTGGGCTCCCCTGGATTTTTTGTTTTGTTTGAGACATTCTCGCTCTGTCGCCTAGCCTGGAGTGCAGTGGCACAATCTCAGCTCACTGCAGCTTCCACCACCCCGGTTGAAGCGATTCTCCCGCCTCAGCCTCCCAAGTACCTGGGATTACAGGTGCCTACCACCATGCCCAGCTAATTTTTGTATTTTTAGTAGAGACGGGGTTTCACCTTGTTGGCCAGGCTAGTCTCGAACTCCTGACCTCAGGTGATCCGCCCACCTCAGCCTCCCTCCCAAAGTTCTGTGATGACGGGCATGAGCCGCCATGCCCGGCCTCCCCTGGATTCTTGATCTCACCTCTCTCCAGAGAGAACCCTGGCCGGGCCACTGTCTCTGAAATGGGGTCAGGGGAATGGTGTTGTCCAGAAGCAGCTGCAGCTGTGGTGTCTCCAGGGCCATGGCATGAGCCTGACCCACAGGCTGTGTGTGGTGAAAAGCCATCATAGACCACACGAGCTCTGCCAGGGTCGGCGGCTGGCACCCACAGAACCGCGAGCAACTGTGACCCAGCAGCCGGAGAGCTGTGGAGGGGGGTGCGCTGCTGTGTGTGGTGTGTACGTGTCTAACCCTGCTTGCTGCCCCTCCCTCCCTGCCCGTGGGACACCAAGTGGCCCCTCTCCCTATTCTCCCAGCTCCTTCCCTTCTCCCTCGCCACCTCTCCAACGACAGGATTGAGACTGCAGGGTCCAGCCCCGCAGGGTCTAGTGGGTGCTTTTTTGTGTGCAGAGACAATAGATCGCAGAAAGAAAGACACAAGACACAGAGTTAGAATTCAGCTGGGCTGGGGGACCACTGCCACCAAGGGGCGGAGTCCGGCAGTGGCCCCAATGCCTGGATATTTATTGTATACAAGGCAGGGGGCAGGGCCGGAGAGTGACTCATCTGACATGATTCATAGGGGTCAAGCAAATCACGTTCTTACAATACGGGGGGCCATGTGAGTATGGTACACAGGGTCACAGGGGTACAGTACAGAGGACCCCTCCCTCTCAGGTAGCCGCTGCAAGGAGGGGAGGCACTTACGTCGCTATCTTTCTATGAACTTATCAGAGAGATCCAAGGCTTTTAGGATTCCTCTATTCTTACTTCTCACAGCTTCTAAGAATTTACAAGGGAGCATCGGGTGGGAAAGTGGAACCTGAAAGTGGACGAGGGTGGTGACCGCCGGAGCACAGCACCACGGAGAGGTGTTTAAGCCCCTGGATGTCTGCGGCCGGCCTGGCCAGTGTCAGACCTTCCTCGAGAGCAGAGTTTTCAGAGAACTCCCTCAGTGAAAGGGGAACTCCCCTCATGGCCTGCTAAGAAACGGGCACCTCCCCGGGCACTGGCACCACCGCAAGTCCTGCCTGCTAAGTAACGGGCGCCTCCCTGGGCGCTGGTGCTACCGCAAGGCTCTCACTCTTGTCTCCTGATCACTCCTCACAATGTCCCTTCAGTTCTGAATATATTTCACCCAATCATTTTTATAAGATTAAAAACGTTCCTACACAGTAATACTAAAGCAAAGGTTAATACCAGAGTAATGATGTAATAAGATTGAGTCCATAACTGATTATGTGATTGCATCTAAATCTAACCGCTGTCATTGCTGTAACTAAGTAATCAGTTATTTATTATGCTGGGACAGACTGTGCCTTCAGTCTCTTGCATGGCACCTGGACCACTTTCTTCCCACAAGGAACAGCAGCTTCCCTGGGCTCAGGGAAGGGGGACACAGAGCCCAAGGCCCCCAGGACAGAGCAGTCGCCGTCACCCTGGTGAGTGGGTTCGGAGGCCCACACTCGGGGTGCGCCACGCCAGACTGCAGGATGGGGTTCCTGCTGGGCTCCTATCCTGCCTCTGCATCCAGCCCGCATGAGGGAACGAGATACCGGAGGGGGACTGCGCCCCAGGCCCCCCTCTCCATCATGGTGCTTTGGCCTGGGATTCTGGAAGAGGTGGTCAGGTCTCCGCCACTCTGATTTTTTTGAGACAGGGTGCTCTGTCACCCAGGCTGGAGTGTAGTGGTGCAATCAGGTCACTGCAGCCTCGACCTCCTGGCTCAGGCCATGCTCCCACCTCAGCCTCCCAAGGAGCCGCCACCACAGGGGGGTGCACCACACCTGCTACATTTAAAGTTTCTTTTTTTTTTTTAGACAGAGTCTCGCTCTGTCACCCAGGCTGGAGTACAGTGGTGTGATCTCAGCTCACTGCAACCTCTGCCTCCTGGGTTGAAGCAATTCTCCCACCTCAGCCTCAGGAGCAGCTGGGATTACAGGCACCTGCCACCACACCTGGCTAATTTTTTGTATTTTTCATTGAGACGGGTTTCCCCATGTTGGCCAGGCTGGTCTTGAACTCCTGACTTCAAGTGATCCACCTGCCTCAGCCTCCCAAAGTGCTGGGATTACAGGCATGAGCTACCACGCCTGGCCCTTTAGCAGTCTTTTAATGTCTGTGGAATCAGCAGTGACGTCTCATCCTCTCTTTCCTTTTTTTTCCTTTTTAATTTTTAAGTTGGACTCACTCTGTTGCCCAGGCTGGACTGCAGTGGTGGGATCTCAGCTCACTATAGCCTCCACCTCTCAGGTTCAAGTGATTCTCCTGCCTCAGCCTCCCAAGAAGCTGGGATTACAGGCGCCTGCCACCACGCCCAGCTAAAAAATACAAAAATGTTTGTATTCTTAGTAGAGACGAGGTTTCACCATGTCGGCCAGGGTGGTCTTGATCTTGTGATCTGCCCGCCCTGGCCTCCCAAAGTGCTGGGATTATAGGCATGAGTCACCACACCCGGCGGAAACCCCGTATCTTTTTTTTTTTAATACAAAAAAAAAAAAAATTAGCTGGGCGTGGTGGCACATGCCTGTAGTCCCAGCTACTCGGGAGGCTGAGGCAGGAGAATCACTGGAACCCGGGACGCAGAGGTTGCAGTGAGCTGAGATCGCGTCACTGCACTCCAGCCTGGCAACAGAGTGAGACTCTGCCTAAAAAGATATATATCGATATGGAATTTCACCATGTTGGTCAGGCTAGTCTCGAACCCCTGACTTCAAGTGATCCACCTGCTTCGGCCTCCCAAAGTGCTGCAATTATAGGCATGAGCCACTGCGCCCAGCCCTGTGTGTGTGTGTGTGTGTGTGTGTGAGAGAGGGGGGGGGGGGGCAGAGGGGGAGGGAAACAGGGTCTCACTCTGTTGCCCAGGCTGGAGTGCAGTGGCACAATCCTGGCTCAGTCAACCTCGCAGTCTCAAGCAGTCCTCCCACCTCTGCCTCCTGAGTAGCTGGGACTACAGGCGCCCACTACCACGCTCAGCTAATTTTTGTAATCTTTGTATTTTTTGTAGAGATAAGGTCTCACTCACCATGTTACCAGGGCTCCAAACTACTTTTTTTTTTTTTTTGAGACAGAGTCTTACACTGTCGCCCAGGCTGGAGTGCAGTGGCGTGATCTCGGCTGACTGCAGCTTCTGCCTCCCAGGTGCAAGTGATTCTCCTGCCTCAGCCTCCTGAGTACCTGGGATTACAGGCGCCTGCCACCACACCTGGCTAATTTTTTGTATTTTTAGTAGAGATGGGGTTTCACCATGTTGGCCAGGCTGGTCTCGAACTCCTGACCTCATAATTTGCCGGCCTCCCAAAGTGCTGGGATCACAGACGTCAGCCGCTGCGCCCAGTCTCCAAACTGCTTTTCTGCACACCAGAGAGCTTTATTTCCCACAGGGGTCGCAGCCTGCAGGGCAGCCCTGACAGGCGAGGAAGCAGAGCCTCGGGCCAGAAGTCTGAACGGACACTTTGAGGGAGCGGCGGGGGAACAGGAATTCGTGCTGAGGAGACGCTCAGTGCGCTCAGGAGGAGTCGTGAATGTTCACGAAAGGAGACGCAGGCACGGGCGGCTGAGCGAACTCTCCGCGGACGTCCAGAACCATTCTGTGACCTCTTCTCCGGCCGAAAGCAGGGGTCTGAGCCTTACCCCGCATGGCGGAGGACTCGGGGTCAGGGTTTCTCTGGGATCCCCTTGGCCAGAAGGTCCACTCAGTTGGGGTTTATCTCTCAGACAAAACCCGTGGCGACCTCCCGTCATCACCCCTTGAATGAGACCCAAGCCCTTCGCCACGGCCCCCACCACGGCCTTCGAGGCGCTGTGGTCCAGTGGGCCCCCTCCTGCTCCTCGGGGCGGCTCTCCACCCCCCACCCCCCACCATTCTCACGCCGGTGTCCCCCATCTCCTTGAGAAGCCATTTTCTCTACTCTGATGATGTCTTCTCAGAAGTCAGGTCCCGTTCCGGGGATATGCCCCTGCTCCCCCAGCCCCTCCCAAACTGATTAATGCCCAGCACCCTTCCCGGGTCAGCCCAAATGCCGCTTCCCGGAAGCTCTCCCCGGGCTGCCCTGGGTGGAGTGAGTCAGGCCTGCAGTTGTTGGGCCTGGCCGCCCCTAACACACCTCTGGGGTCCCTACTGGAGCATCCAGGTGATGGTGTTGCAGAGGTCGGCTCCCCCTGATCACACATCAACTCTGCTGATTTTGCTCCCAAACGCAGCCGCGGGCACTAGCATGCCACCGGGCACGCAAGGGGGGCTTCTCCATGTTTGGTGGGCACACGAATGGCTTCCTGACAAGGTTCAGGATGTCAAGGAGCATGGAGGGCAGTGGCGGTGTGGACGGAAGAGGGAAGGCACACGGCGAGGGTGTGCCGGGCCGGCCTGTGGTCTGCTTCACGGCAGTCAGGGAACAGCAGCAGCCTGCAGTGTGCTCCAGAGGACTCCAGGGAAGGGGCCTGGCCAACATCCCCCCATCAGTGTGTATCCCCCTCATCTTTCTGTGATCATAAAGGATCCCTCCTGGGTTAGAGCCGCTTAAGTTTCACACCAACGACCTAGTCACCAAACAGCTCTCAACAAGCGTGGTCTCCTCCTGTCGTCTGGAACAATGCTCCTGGGGTCTGGGAGGACCACAAGTCGAAAGGAAAGAGCAGAGGACACTGGCTCTCATGGCAGGATGGTGTGTGCACAGGAAGCTGTGGGAGAGGAAACGGCCATGGGTGGGCTGGCTGGTCAGAGGAGACACGTGTGCCGTGAACACGTGTGTCCCAGCCGCCCCCTGGTTCCAGGCATGCTCGTCTTGGGCACCACGAGAACACAGGCATGCAGCCCCCGATCCTGCAGCTGCAGCCGAGGCACCACCTGGTCAGATGCAGCATCTGCTCCGGGCGCCTCTTGCTGTCTGTGCAAGACCTGCCAGGCCAAGCCCCAGTTCTGAGGTTACAGCAGGAGGCAGGGCGGGAGGTGTGTTTGGGCAGATCTTTAAAATGGCACCTTTCAAGCCCGGGGCGATGGCTCACGCCTGTCATCCCAGCACTTTGGGAGGCCGAGGCGGGCAGATCACCTGAGGTCGGGAGTTTGAGACCAGCCTGACCAACATGGAGAAATCTGTCTCTACTAAAAATACTAAAAATTAGCTGGGTGTGGTGGCATATGCCTGTAGTCCCAGCTACTAGGGAGGCTGAGGCAGGAGAATCGCTTGAACCCGGGAGGTGGAGGTTACAGTGAGCTGAGATCGCTCCATTGCACTGCAGCCTGGGCAACAAGAGCAAAACTCCACTCAAAAAAAAAAAAAAGCACCTTTCCAATGGGTCCTTTCCCCAATTAACCAGCTCCCCGATGGGATGGGCCCAGGGCGGGCAGGAGGGCAAAGGGCCGAGGGCACAGTTTACTGTCTTTTGGGAGGATGACCGCGGTCTTGGAAAGCTCCAGAATGTCACATGTGTCCATGAACTCCTTCAGACTCTGGAAGCTGGAAACATTCTGTCTGTCTGCAGTCAGGGATCAGGATCACATCAGTGACTGCAGCTCTGGCCACTTGAGGGTCTGACCCCCATCCCTACCCCAGGAGCTGCTGAAAGGTCCTCGGCGCTTACGCCGGGAAACGGGGTTGGCCAGGGAAGGACAGCGGCTGCTGGGCCCCTCCTCACCGTCACTCACAGGGCAGCCAGGCTCGGGAAGTCACCTGGGGAGCCCTCCCTGCTTGCATAATCCCCTCCGGCCAGCCCCTCAGCTGGGCCCGGGCCTGCTGCACCCTCAACATGCCCCACCTCGCCTGAGACCCCAGGAGCCCACCTCCCCGCTACCCTCTCCAACGGACCAGGCCACTCCTTTCCCTGTACCCGGAGTGGCCGGTGCCTGGAATTGAGTCCGTGCCCTTTAACCCAAGTGGGGTCACTTTTTCCACACCCCTCCATCCCGGCAGACCCCTACCTGGGACCTGTCTCACGCCTCCTCATCCCATTGCGTCCCTCACCCATAACACAGCACCTGCACCCGCCACCATCCTGGTGGCCTCCATGCCACTCCATTGCCCCTGCCCCGACCACTGCCCCAACCAGCCCTCTCCCTGCCCACCTCACCCCCAGGTGGTGCCCAGCCTGTATGCCCAGTGCCCCTCATCCTTCCCTCTGCACCCCCTCCACCGCCCATCCTCTGCCACCCGCTGTGCCCGCTCACGGAAGAGCAGCAGGTTCTTGTAGTTCTGGGCTGCACGCCCCAGGCGGAGGTAGACCAGACCGTAGCTGTAGTCAGTGGACAGCACGTGGAAACCCTTCACCCCTTTCACTGAAAGAGAAGCCTGGAGCTGCCCGCTGCTTCCTGGATGGCGTGGCTGTGCCCGCCCTCAGCCCTGACCCTGGTGTCCAAGGCCTCGGCTCCCCCAGCCGGGTGCAGGTGTCCAGAAGGGACTGAGTGCCCTCCCGGGGCCTCCCCTCCCAGGCCAGGCCGCCCCGCACATATGTGTGGGCTCTGGGAACACAGCCAGCCTGACGCCCGCCAGCCACGTGCTCTCGGGGGCCAGGGGCCTGCCCAAGGCACAGGGGGACAGAGCATCTCAGGCGGCTCCTCCGGGGCCCAGATCCCGGGCACATTGCCCTTCCGTCCTCCTCCCACCCTGCCGCATACGCACAGGTGTTCCTGAACACCGGCTTCTTCCCGTCTTTCCTCAGGGTCACCTCCTGGGACTGGCACCCCTTCAACCTGGGGGCAAGGCGGGGCTGCAGGCTGCGGACCAGGGAACCCCCTCCTCCCGCCCGAGGCCGTGGACCCCTCGGACACCTCCCAGTCCCGCCTTCGCTCCCGTGGGGCCTGTGGGGAGGTTCTGGCCAGGTCCCCGGTTTTTTGCTTCACTATCCAGCTCATCTGAGGGTTTTCCAGTTCAGATCAGGGCCTGTCCCTCGGCATGGGAGACACTCCAAACACCCACCGCTGTGGGGTGGCCCCAGGGCTGCAGGCGGCTTCCTCTGAGTTTAGCGGGAGGAAGTGGGGACGGTCCCTGTGTAACTTCCAGATGGACAGGCCCCTCCTGGACTCCCCTCCAGCCCTCAGGAAGCTCCCTCCTCCTGGAAGGGGAGACCTTTGCCTGGGGGGTGCTGCCTACTCACCGGCTGAAGGCGAAGAGCACCCGGAGCTGGCCCACTTTGTGCACCCTCACCACGGACGCCCCCAGCTTCCTCTTGTCCCTGGCCGGCAAGAATCCCTGGGCGTCAGTGGCAGTGGCCAGAATGTACCAGAATCCTGAAAACTGCGCAGCAGGTGTGTGGGTGGGGACAGGAACTGCCCCCCGGGGACTGCCCCCACCCCCAAGGGTCCCAGCTACAGAACCCAGGAAACAAGGGACCCTTCTGTGAGCCTGAGCCCCAGCCCTGCCGGGTGCTGCCTTAGTCCTGGCCACCCAAGCCCTGGCCACCGGAGCAGGGCCGAAGAGAAGCAGGTGCCCAGCTGGACCTCGGGCAGCACAGGGCTGGGCCGTGGGCACCAGCAGGTGGGAGGGCCCCTACCTCAGAGGCCCCGGCTCCTTTCCACGTGGACTTCTGGGGGCCGGGTACTGCTCAGCCACTTCACTTCCCGCCAGCCCCCGGCCCCCAACTCTGCTTGCTGCCAACCCCTGCATCCTGGGCACCGCTGTGCCAATGAATGCTGCTCCTCAGCTCACTCAGCAGGGTGCCTGGGCCCTCCCGCTGCAGAAGATGCCCTCCTTGCTCCGCACCCACCTTGCTCTCTGCCCTCTGCCCTCTGGGCATCTCACAGCTCCTTGTCCACAGCTCTCTGGGCCCCTCCACCCTGACCCCTCCTCAAGGCTCCCTGCCTTTCCCCAGCAGGTATCGGGGCCCCGTGCTGGAGGCTGCCACGGAGAGACCAGGTGGGCAGCACCTGTGCCCAGAACGCCTGGCAGCCCTGAGCCTGGGCAGCTGCCGGGAGACTCTGCAGGAACCTGTCCCAGCCCCAGGGCTCAGCGCCAGCTCAGGGGCCAGCAGCACATGGCTCACCTTGTCCCAGTTGAGGGTGTGGGACTCCCTGGGGTGCCCCTCCTGCACCTGGGACCCCGAAGCCGGCACCAGCACCAGCGCCAGCGCCAGCACCAGCAGCCCCGGCCTCATCCTCACCTCCTCCCTCAGCCACCAAGGCCAGTGTTTAAACCTCCCCGGAGCTGCCAGCCTGTGTCAGGAGGGGTGGGGGAACAGCAGGTGTGGCTTTGGGCTCTGCTACTCTCTCCCCACCTAGGGACCGCCCCCAGGCACTCAGGTGCAGCCACACAACCCCGCCCCGTGGGCACTGCCGGCCTGGGCTGCCCTGGAAGACAGAGGCCTCTCTGAGGCCCAGGACCTTCCTGCCCTCAGCGCCTGGCCTGGGGTCACTGTGTGTGTCCCTGAGACTCACTAAGCCCTGACCCTCATCCCAGACCTCCCAGGTGACAGGCAAAGTGCTGGGTGTGGCTTTTCTGGGGCAGATGTGGATGTGGGGAGCACCCCACGGCGGCCACAGACACAGACCCCGCCACCTGCTTGAGGCCCTGGCACCACAAGCGCCTGAGAGGTACCAAAGGCCGGGCCGGGGCTGTGTGCCCCTGCCCATGCCCGTGAGCATGTCCATGTGCAGGTGTGGGTGTGTGCTCACATGTGCACGTGTGTGTATGCCCAGCCTGGAGGGTGCAGGCCCCTGTGTGTGCCTCACCTCACCCCAGCATGAGCCCCGCACAGTCCGCAGCCCCGCCTCCAGCCCCGGGGCCCCCACGGCCTGTGCTCCCCGCAGGATGGCAGGCAGCCCCCACACCCATCAGAACACAGGAGCACCTGCAGCTTCAGGTGTCTGGGGTCCCTGCCTCTGCCCAGGCAAGAGCCACAACCCCAGGCCAGAGAAGGCCGAGCCTGGGGGGTCGGGGCCCCTCTGAGCCCTGCCAGCTGCCGCTCTCTTGCCCTGGGCAACCAGGGCGCCCGTGGCACCCAGCCGTGGTCCTACTGGACATCACTGCTGGCTTCCTCCCAGGCTGTGTCCCCCAACCAGCCCCACCTCCGAGCCAGGGCCTGAGTTTGGGTATCGGAAGGCGCAGAGGGGCTCTGGCAAGGGACTGGGTAACTGGGTCAGGCACGCGTCTTCTCCGCAGCTGGCTCTGGTTCTGTGGCTTGGTCCTGGGTGACGACCCCCTGCCATCCTCCCCACAGTTCCCCATCGGGCCCCCAGTCAAGAGCATCCGAGTTTGCTGTGGAATCGCTTTATTCTGAACTGGAGCTGGGCCCTGGGGGCTGCTGAGGGAGGTGGGTGGACCCTGGCCAGGGTCACAGGACCCTGCGGGCACTGTCCCTGCTGGGAACGCAGCGCTCACTGAAAACCAAAGGGAGTGTGAGGGTCCCAGCCCACCAGGGAGGCACCCTCCCCCACCCTCAGCTGCCTTAGAGGCAGCGGAGCCACAAACCCGTGGGCTTAGGCAGAGGGTCCTCCTGCCCCCACCCCCAAGGGAGCCAAGGGTGAGGCTCAGGACGGCGGCTTACCGGGAGGATCCTGCGAGCACAGGTGACTAGAAGGGGACGCAAGGCTGGTGGTGAAAAAGGCTGAGTCCCCCCAGCACCCTGGGGCCCCGCCCACAAGACTCGCCTGCCCTGGGGACCAGCCCCCAGGCCTGACTTTGGGCAGGGGCAGATGAGGACCCCTCAGCCTGCCTGACTCCCTGAGAGCAACTGAGTTGGGCAGAAGCCCCAGGGTCTGTGCCACCCCATCATGCCCTGTGGGCACCAGATCTTGCCCCACGCCTCCCCTGTGGCTGCTCTGGTGGACACTCACGGTCCTTCTGCAGCTGGGCCTGCTGCTGTGACGGGAAGCCCAGGCCCCTGCTCCACTTGGTGAAGAGCCCCATGGCCTCCTGGCTAGCCGTCTCCGTCCGACCTGGGGGTGCCAGGGCAGTGCAGGAGAAAGCAACCTCTGAGAGCCAGGGAGGGGCCGGGGAGGGGCCTGGGAGGAGGCCACCTGCCATGGGATGCTGGCCCCGGCCCTTCCAAGGCCACCTCCAGTGTGGCCAGCCTCATGGTCGGGGGGGCTCAGCCTGCATGTGGCCCCCACAGCCCAGTCACCGGTTTCCCATGTGGCCTCCACGTGGGGCACTCGCCACACAGCTCCCCTCATGGCCCCCCCACTCACCACACAGCTCCCCTATTGACCTCCCTCACCTCACAGCTCCCCTCACAGCCCCCCCCACCTCACAGCTCC
>NW_022437066.1:1353035-1366535 GCF_009761245.1 Sapajus apella | reverse complement strand
CCTCACAGCTCCCCCCACGCCCCCCACCTCACAGCTCCCCTCGTGGCCCCACTCACTGTACAGCTGCACGGTGTTGAAGGGCTCGTCCCCGAACTCCAGCTGCGTGAAGACGATGGCGTAGTCCCTGAAGTTCGTGCCCAGCACCCGGAACTCCAGCACGCCTACCGCTAGGAAACAGACCCCCACGGTGGGGGAGGCAGCTGCTGACCCGTCCTGGGGCTGCTGAGGGGGCGCAGGCCACAGGCACGGAGGGGCCGACTCAAGTGAGAGCCCCCAACCCCAGGAGGCCCCTCGAAGCACACCCAGAGCTCCCGAGCTCCGTCCCCCACCCCCGACCCCACCTGCTGCCGGCATAAAGGGACTTTCGGAGACTGATGGACAGACCTACGAGCACTGCCCCAGCCTGTCACAGGCGTGAACGGGGAGCGGCAGGTCACACCGGCCCAGCCCTGTCCCCGAGGACACCAGTGAACGGGTGCTTCACCCTCTGCACTCACGGGGGCCCTAGAGACCTTGGCTGGGCCCCACGGGTGTCTGAGCCTGCTGGGAGGAAGGTCCACTCCCGTGTCCAGGGGCCTCTCTTCACCCTCAGGACGGGCACCAGACCCAAGACCAGAGCTTGGGAGTGGCGTCTGCCCCTCCTCCCCCGCCCCGTCCCTGCCCACAGGGGGCCGGGGGACGCTGCAGGGAAGGAAGGCCTGGGCGAGGCCCCCCCCATCAGACTCACAGGGGTTCTCAAACACCCATCCGGAGTTCCGCTTCAACAGCTCCGTGACACTCTGGCTGCACCCCTCCAGCCTGGAAAAGAAGGGGCCCGTCACCCACGCAGGGGCAGACCCCGAGCCCCGTGAGAGGAGGTCGAGCTCGTTCAGGCCAGGCCAGGCGGCTGGCAGTGAGCCCACAGCTGCCGTCTTCTGCCAGACGCCCCATGCCCAGACGCCTGCCCTCGGGGAGTGAGCAGCACGGGACCCTGAGAGCGAACACGCGCGTTCACCTCCCCAGAGCCCCTCGGCCCAGACCTCCACCAGGGGTGCTCAATGCTGCTGGGGACAGGCATTCACCTGCGACCCAGGGGCAGGGGTCGTGCTCCCCGAGTGTTCGGTCCCCGGAGTGAGCAGACCCCAGCAAGGTGCCGCGGCATTTGCCAACGAAGGAAGCCGAGGCTGAGGTCCCTGCAGCAAGAAGGCCTAGGAAAGCCAGGCTCGAGCTGCCCCTCAACCTGGAGCTCCTGCGACCCAGCTTGCCCTGAGGCCAGGTGGGCCCCGGGGTGCAGTGGGGCCCCTGCCCATCCCCTGCAGGCGCAGGTGCAGGGGAGAGCACCCTTGGGAGGAGGGCAGGCTCTCCCCTCCCGGCCCGTGCCTGGCTCAGTGGTTCAGGCCTGGGCTATGCAGCCAGCCTGCCAGTGGGTGGACGCGCACCCCGCCAGCCAGCAGCCCACTCTTCTGCGAAGGGACGTAGGCCCCGACGCCTGCCCAGCATGGCTACCGCACAGCCTGGCTGCCCTGTAGGTGGCCCCTGGGTAGCACGGCCGCCCGCAGCCTGGCCCACCCCAGCGCTGCACGCTGCCACCCCCCACGCCTGTGGTCACAAGGCCAGCCCGGCCAACAGCCACCATGAGCACACTGTTTGGGGATTGATGCTGCGAAAGAACCGGTGGTTCTCAGACCTGAATGCGTGACCCTCTTTCCAACAGAATCCCTGAAAAAGGTCCCTGAGAGAGCAGGCTTCCCCACCGTGACCTCGGCCTGCAGCCCAGATGACCCTGGCCAGGGACATGTCAAGCAGGTGGTCAGAGCGGTGCTTGGCCGCGGCGCTGAAGGCGGGAGTCCCACCGGAGGCCCAGGGACACAGATGAGAAGCTGGGCAGGGGGCTAGTGGCTCCCCGCAGAGCCAGCAGGAGCAGTGAGGGGAGCGCAGAGGGGCCGTGGGAAGCCCCCAGGCCGCGGTGCCCAAGTGCATGTGGAGTCTCTGCCTGAGCCATAGGCCCGCCTGCGGGAAGGCCCCGAGGTACCCACTCCACTCACCCCCGCTCAGAGGACCCGCCCCACTCACCCCCCACTCAGAGGACCCGCCCCACTCACCCCTGCTCAGAGGACAGCATTCGCAGGTTGTTTTCTGGAGTGAGGGTCACTACCACCCCCGCAACGTTCTTCATGTCCTTCTCCACTGCAAAACTCTTTTCCCGGGAGGCCACCGCAAGCACGTACCAGGGCCCAAGAAGCTGCATTGAGGCTGCTCAGGTGAGGGCCACCAGCCTCCAGCCTCCCTCCAGCCTCCAACCGTCCAGCCTTAGCATCCAGCCCTCCTGCCCTGAGGCTCCTACCTCTGGAAGCCCTAGGGCCAGCCCATCCCATCCCCCACTGCCTATGCTGGTCTGGGCTGGTCTTGGGGGACCCAGAAGTTGTGTGGCCTTAAAGGAGGAACCGGCCTCCGAGGACCAGCTTTCCCCACCCCCAGGAGACTGTACCTGTTTAGGGTCCAGTCTCCCCAGCCACACAGCCTGAGCCCTGGGCACGGAGGCCAAAGCCAGCAGCACAGCCAGCAGCAGGCTGCCCATCCTCCCAGGCCCACACCACGCCACAGGCCCAGGATGTGCAGTCCCTCCAAGCCCTGGAGACCCATTTACATGGCTCTGAACGCCTCCGCATGGGCAGCACTGACCGCCAGGAACCCGCCCTGCCTCCCGCAAAGTTACCATTGCGGGGGGGGCGGGGAGCTGTGCAGTGGCGGCCTCTGAGCCCGGATCATGCCGGCTGCACAGCCAGGAGAGGGCCTGGAGGGTGAGATCCGCCATGCTGTGCTGGTCCCTGCCTCCTTCCACCAGAACGTTCTAGAATGGGCATCCGAAACCCAGCTATACCACCTCCCCGCTTCCTGGGGACCCACGCTCTCCCTTGCTGGGAAGAGCGACCCTGCTGTCCACTGCCAGGCCTGGCGGGAGGCCAAGGTCAAGTCAAGGAGCAGTACTAGCAGGTCCGGAACAAGCGCCTGTAGGAACCGCGGTCTTCCTTGTCTTTTGTTCCAATCATTAAAGGTAAACAGTCCCTGAAAGCCTTTTTCAAAAGGCTCCCATTCCCTCCTGGCCCACCCACCATTCCGCTCTGTGAACTGGCCTCCTGTCCCTGACAGCCAGCACCGCCAGACCAGACTGTCCTGTTCCTTCCGCCCCTGCACCCCACCATCCGGCCCCGCTGCCTCCTGCCTCCCTTTCCTGGGACCCCGGCCTGCCTGGGCCTCCCAAGGCCCCTTGACAGTTCTCCAAAGCCTGCACTTCCCATCCTGGGGTCATTCCAGCCCTGCCCGGGAGCAGAGGATGGAGGTGCTCAGCAGGGTCTCTCCGAGCCCCTGAAGCCCACTGGGAGGCAGCTGGGAGGATCTCTCCCCCGTGCGTGGCCGGCACCCTCTGGGATTCACTCCCACACACCTGCACTCATTCATCGGCAAGGGGGAAGAGCACATCCGTGCCACAGGGCTCCAGGCCCAGGGCCATCTACACTCGCAGGGCCTACACCACAGCGCTGGCCACCTGCCCTGCTGCCTGCCCTGTACCCCACGAGGCTACTGGGGGCCGGGCCTGCCAAGGCTGACCCGGGCGGTGGGACCACGAATACACCAGCCAAAGCCATCACAAGCAGGAGCTGCCCAGGGGCTCAGAACAGAACAAGAGGGTGGGACACAGTCCTGGAGCCTTCAGGATGGAGCCGTGGCCGGGCGCAGGGGCTCACACCCGGAATCCCAGCGCTTTGGGAGGCTGAGTGGGAGGATCGCTTGAGTCCGGGAGTTTGAGACCAGCCTGGGCGACATAGCGAGACTTCGTCTCTACAAATTTAAATATTGGCTGAACATGGTGGCGTGCTCCGCCGTCCCAGCTACGCGGGAGGCTGAGGCTGCAGTGAGCTGTGATGGTGACTCTCCACTCCAGCCTGGGTGACAGAGCAAGACCCCGTCTCTGAAATAAAATTTAAACTGGAAAAGGAGGAAGCCATGCAGCGGGGCCAGGCCTCTGAGACAGAAACGCCGCCCGCCGTGCCAGTGTCCCTGAGGGCTGCCGGAGGCTGGTTCTCGAGGTCAGCACAGAACAGCGCACACGTGGCCGGGCGCTGCTCACGCCTGGAATCCCAGCACTTTGGAAGACCAAGGTGGGCACATGTCTTGAGCTCAGAAACTCGAGACCAGCCTGGGCAACATAGTAAGATGCCGTCTCTACAAAAAATACAAAAATTAGCCAGGCGAGCTGGTGCACACCTGCAGTCTCAGCTCAGAGGGCGGGACGGGAGGATCACCTGAGCCCAGGAGGTTGAGGCTGTCGTGAGCTGAGCAGCGCCACTGCACTCCAGCCTGGGCGACAGAGATGGACCTTGTCTCAAAAAAAAAATTCATGGTAAGAGGGTGAGAAAAGAACCTCAAAAGGGTGGGCACGCCAGCTTTGTTTGCTGTCTTTTTTTGTTTGTTCTGTTGAGCCGGAGTCTTGCTCTTGTCGCCCAGGCTGGAGTGCAATGGTGTAGTATGCTGCCTTGATTCCAAAGTCAAAATGATACAAAAACGTTTACTCACAAAAATCTGACTTCATCGCTGACTGTTCCAGCTCCCACCCTGGCAGGGAACCAGCCTCATGAGACTCTGAGGTTTATCCTTCATGTACTTCTATTTTTTTTTTTTTTTTGAGACAGTCTCACTCTGTATGCACGCTGGAGTGCAGCGGCACGATCTCGGCTCACTGCAACCTCCGCCTCCCAAGTTCAAGCGATTCCCCTGCCTCAGCCTCCCTGGTAGCTGGGACTACAGGTGCACACCACCACACCTGGCTAATTTTTGTATTTTTAGTACATGTATTTTCACCATGTTGGCCAGGATGGTCTTGATCTCTTGACCTCATGATCCGCCCAGCTGGGATTACAGGCATGAGCCCCTGTGCCCAGCTTTTTTTTTTTTTTTTTTCTTTGAGACAAAGTCTCACTCTGTCATCCAGGCTGGAGTGCAGTGGCACCATCTCAGCTCACTGCAATCTTCACCTCCTGGCTTCAAGTGCTTCTCCTGCCTCAGCCTCCCGAGTAACTGGGGTTACTGGTATGTGCTACCACACCTGGCTAATTGTTGTATTTTTAGTAGAGATAGGGTTTTGCCATGTTCATCAGGCTGGTCTCGAACTCCTGACCTCAAGTGATCCACCTGGCTCAGTCTCCCAAAGTGCTGGGATTACAGGTGTGAGCCACCACACCCAGCCTCATTCTTCTGTTATTTATTTATTTATATATTCATTTATTTTTGAGATGGAATCTTGCTCTGTTGCCCAGGCTGGAGTGCAGTGGCTCAATCTCGGCTCACTGCAACTTCTGCCTCCCAAGTTCAAGCAATTCTCCCAAAGTGATGAGATTACAGGTATGAGCCACCGTGCCTGGCCTGGAACATTTTAAACATGATATTAAAAAAAAAAAAAACTCAGAAATCTGGGCATGGTGGCTCACGCCTGTAATCCCAGCACTTTGGGAGGCCGAGGCGGGTGGATCATGAGGTCAAGAGATCGAGACCAGCCTGGCCAACATGGTGAAACCCCGTCTCTACTAAAAAATACAAAAATTAGCTGGCGTGGTGGCGTGCACCTGTAGTCCCAGCTACTTGGGAGGCTGAGGCAGGAGAATTGCTTGAACCCAGAAGGCAGAGATTAGAGTGAGCCGAGATTGCGCCACTGCACTCCAGCCTGGCGCCTGGCAACAGAATGAGACTCTGTCTCAAAAAAAAAAAAAAAAAAAAAAAAAAACCTCTTGGATGAAAAGAAAAATACAAACTAAAATTACAGAATTTCATTAATATAAATGTAATAAAAACACTATGTAAAACAGGGATCATAGAAAAAATACCTTAAACATTTATACCATTAAAAACAGAAGAGGCCGGGAGCAGTGGCTCCTGCCTGTAATCCCAGCATTTTGGAAGGCTGAGGCGGGTGGACCACAAGGTCAGGAGTTCAAGACCAGCTTGGCCAACATGGTGAAACCCCATCTCTACCAGAAATACAAAAATTAGCTGGGCATGATGGCGCATGCTTATAATCCCAACTACTGAGGAGGCTGAGAGAGAGAATTGCTTTGGAATCAAGGTAATTTGGTATATTATACTCAAAAGTAAAATAAATTCCTAACATGGGAATTCTAATACAACTGTATCAGAAATAAATGACAGCCACACTAGAGGGGAAAAAGGTACCTTCTGAACAGAGAGCTTTTCTCTGTATTCTTGGGCTAACGGCAGAAGGAGCCGTAAACACGTCCTAAGCTCTCTTCAGCAGGCTCATGTCTCATGCTACTTTCCATGTGTTGAAAAGAGAGTTATAAATATAGACATGTGGGGCCGGGCGCAGTGGCTCACACCTGTCATCCCAGCACTTTGGGAGGCCGAGGGGGGTGGATCACCTGAGGTCAGAGACCAGCCTGGCCAATATGGTGAAACCCTGTCTCAAATACATACATACATACATACATACACCATATAGACATGTGGCAAGGAGAGAATGAAAATGAACCCTGTGGTGTTGGATTGGAATTGTAAGTATCCATGTCAACTCTGATTTTGGTAGACAGAATGGGGAGAGGGAGGGAGGAAAGGAGAATGGGAGGAAGGAGGGAAGGAGGGAGAAGGAGGGAGAGAGGGAGGGATAAAGAGGAGGAGAAGGGAAGAAGGAGAGAGAGAGGGAGGCAGCGGAGAGGAAGAAGAGGGAGGGAGGAGAGGAAGGGAAGTCCAGGCTCTGTCTGCTGAGAAGATTTAGATACAATCGGACCCAGTAAAAGCAAAAGCAAGCACACGTAACACCCAGAGCTTGGTTTCTCAACACTATTCTGTATGAAAAGAAACCAGGACTATTTGGTGAATTATTCAAAGCCTGTGTGCAGAAAACATAAGAGGAACTTGGAATTTTTTTTGTGCCAAAGAGCAAAAATGTGCTCAAGAAATCGGGGAATGTGCCAGCAATTCTCTGAAGCCACTTTGAAGGCACTCCCATTGTGTAGAAATGATTGTCATCGACTGTAACCCATGGAAGGAAACAGGAACTGCTGAGTCCTTGCTGACATAATTAAGTAACTAAACGGAGGACAAGGAACGCAGGTTCCAATGGGCTCACCCGGTGCCCGCATGTCACACAGATCTCCCTCCTGCAGACCTGAGCGGTCATCCAGACTCATTTCCCTCTGCCCGAGGAACATCTTTGGCGTTCATTTATTGTACTGAAGCTGTGCTGGAGATGAATTCCCTCCACTTCCATTTGTCTGAAAGTGTCTTTATTTCACCCTCAGTTTTGAAGGCTATTTTCCCGAGATACGGAGCTCTGTTGATTTTTTTTCAGCAATGTAAAGATGCCCTGTCAACATCCCCTGGTTTCCACTCACCGTGAGAAGTCAGCCATTGTGTCCCCCTTTTGTGCCCTGTATTAGTCCTTCTCACATTGCTAAAAATAACTACCTGAGACTGGGTAATTTATGAAGCAAAGAGGTTTAATTGGCTCATGGTTCTACAGGAAGCATGGCTGTGGAGGCCTCAGGAAACTTTCAGTCATAGGTGAAGGTGCAGGGGAAGCAGGTATGTCTTGACATGGCCAGCAGGAGAGAGAATGAAAAGGGAAGCACTGGACACTTTTCAACAACCAGATCTCCTGAGAACTCACTCATATCCCAAGAACAGCAAGGAGAAATCCGCCCCCATAAGCCAGTCACCTCCCTTCGAGCCCCACCTCCAACACCAGGCATTACAAGAATGCCACATGAGATTTGGGTGGGGACACAGAGCCAAGCCAGACCATGCCCTGTCTGTCTCATTCTGTCACCAGGTGCCAGGCTGGAGAGCAGTGGCATGACCTTGGCTCACTGCAACCTCCGCCTCCCGGGTTCAAACAATTCTCCTGTCTCAGCCTCCCGAGTAGCTGGGACTACAGGCACGCGCCACCACACCCAGCTAATTTTTTTGTATTTTTAGTAGAGATGGGGTTTCACCATGTTGGCCAGGATGGTCTCGATCTCTTGACCTCGTGATCTGCCTGCCTCGGCCTCCTAAAGTGCTGGGATTACAGGCGTGAGCCACTGTGCCCGGCATTTTTTTTTTTTTTTTTTTTTTTAAAGAGAGATGAAGTCTCACTATGTTGCCCAGGCCGGTCTTGAATTCCTGACCTCAAGTGAAGCTCCCGCCTCAGCCTCCCAAAGTACTGGGGTTACAGGATTACAGGCATGAGCCACCAGGTCTGGCTGTGCTGTCTTTTAAATTTATTTTTCTTTTTTTTTTTTTAGAGAGGGGGTCTTGCTACATTGCTGGAGTGCAGTGGCTATTCACAGGCGCGATCCCACTAGTGGGCAGCACGGGAGTTTTGACCTGCTCCAATTCTGACCTGGGCTGGTTCACCCCTCCTTAGGCAATCAGGTGGTCCCCCGCTCCCAGGAGGTCACCATATTGATGCCAAACTTAGTGCGGACCCCCGATCGGCATAGCGCAGTACAGCCCAGGACTCCTGGGCTCAGGCATCCTCCCACCCCAGCCTCCCGAGTAGCTGGGACTGCAGGCACGCGCCTCCGCTCAGCTCCTTTTACATTTCTATCCACATCAGTGGCTGGCAGTGCGTTGGCTATCGTGTACCCGGGTGTGTTTACTGTGAGGCTCTTTCTGGGTTTCTCTGAGCCTCCGGGCCGTCTAAGTTGATGTTTCCATCAAGTCTGGGTTATTTTGGCCACTATTTCTTCATGTAGCCTCAGTCTCTTCTCTTTCTCAGGCTAGTCTACACGTCTGATCTTGCCCCACAGGCCTCTGAGGTGCTGTGACGCATCTTCTCTGCTCCTCAGATTGGATAATTTACACTGATTTGTCCCCAAGTTCATGGAGGTTATTTTTGCCGTAGCCAATTTGCTATTAGTGTTTCCAGTAAATGTTTCATTTATTGGACTTTTCAGTTCCATAATTTTTTTCTTTTTTATACTTTCCGTGTCTCTGTTGATTTCCCGATCTGATCTTCTGGGTTCACTCCTTAATTCTTTCTTCATCAGTTAATCAGCCCTTTAATGCTATCGTGTCAGTAATTCGAGTGTATCCTGGTTTTCTTTTAACTACTTATAATGGCTGCTCTAGACCTTTATCTTCTGAGTACAACTTTGGGTCTTCTCAGTGTCAGCTTTTAGTCACTTTTTTTTTTAAACTATAGGTCATATTTTTCTGTGTCTTTGGACATCCAGTGACTTTTCTGCAGGAAGCTGTTGACGATGGCAGCCCGCGTCTGCTGTCACCCTCTGACCAGCACTGACTTTTGTGCTTGGCTGACTCTGTCCTCCCAAAATTCCCACAATGAGGCGCCAGCTCCACCGTGACTGTTTCATGACATGAGACCCTTAGGCAGCAATCGAGGTTAAGTGAGGTCAAGGGGTGTGGCCCTCATTGAACAGGGCTGCGGTCCTTGTGCGGAGAGGAAGGCACGGAGAGCCCTCCCCGCTGGGTAAGGACAGAGCCGGGGCTGCCCTCTGCAAGCGGGCAGGAGGACCCTCACCAGAAACTGTGTTCTCTGGCACCTTAATCTTGGACTTCCACCCTCCGGCACTGTGAGGAACACATTTCTGTTGTTTGAGGCCCCGTCCAGGGTGTTCTGAGCCGACAGCCCCAGTGACAGCCCCTCCAGCAGGAAATCGCAGGGCAGGCTGAGCCCATTGAGCTTGCGGCCTCCGCCAGGCTCGGCTGTGGAAAGTCACACTGTTTCCAGGAGCCTCTGACTTGCCAGAATTCAGCCTCTAAATGTCCCTCCTCTGGGTCTTGCAGGGCGTGGTTTGGGGTTCAAGGCTGGCGAGGTCCCTCCCCTGGGGCTGTCTCCCCTCCCTGCCCCTGCACCACTCAACCTCAGGTATCACTTTCCTTGGCCCCATGAAGCAGCCCCCACCCCGTACACCCTGGGTTGTCTCACCTGCACATATGGGGGACCAGTTGACCCCAGGGGCCTGGACGCAGAGCCCCGGGACTGCCGCCTGCCACTTCCTTGCCCTTCCCACTTCCCAGGCCAGGCGCGAAGAGAGTGATGCAGTCGGCTGGCAGGAGCCCAGGCCACGGGGTGAGCGCCCAGGCCACGGGGTGAGCGCCCAGGCCACAGAGTGAAAACCCACACCACGGGGTGAGAGCCCAGACCACGGGGTGAAAACCCACACCACGGGGTGAGAGCCCAGGCCACGGGGTGAGAGCCCAGGCCACGGGGTGAAAACCCAGATCACGGGGCGAGAGCCCAGACCACGGGGCAAAAACCCAGACCACGGGGCGAGAGCCCAGGCCATGGGGCGAGAGCCCAGACCATGGGGCGAGAGCCCAGACCACGGGGCGAGATCCCAGGCCATGGGGTGAAAACCCAGACTGGGGGGGTGACAGACCACTGTGGAACCAGACACGGGAGCAGGGCCAGGCAGCTGGGGTCCAGTGAGGCCAGAAGCATGGCCCAGCAGGTGGGCCTTGGGCCTGGGGCCGTGAGCCTGAGCCCTGGGCAGTGGGGAGCTATGGGAGAGCCCGGGCAGAAGGGGTGTAGCCTCCATGCGTTTGAGGGCCCTGCTTCTGCTCCTCCCACCAGGAGCGCTGTTCTCTCTCTGCTGTGCACCCGGGGGCAGCCTGACTGGGACCCTGGCAGGCCAGGAGGGCAGGGCTGCTGCCTCGTGTGGGAGCCACGGAAAACACACCTCCTGATGCCGGACCTGGGGCAGGCAAGTCCCCCCACACCTGTCACCCATCAGCCCTCCGGAAAGACACACAGAGCAGTGGCTTGACATCACAGTTTATTCAGAGCAGGCGCAGGCGACCCGGAGGGCAGGGTGCCCAGGAGAGCCAGGTGGGCGGGGGCTCCAAGCCTCCTGGCCTGAGGCAGGAACTCCACTAAATCAGCTCCTGTGACACAAACGTGCAGGGGCTCAGGCCTGCGTGGTCTCTGGGGGGCCCCGCGAGGCAGCGATGAGGGCCACATGGCCAGGGCTGCCGTCCTAGCTGCCTGACTGTGGGCGAAGCACCCAGCTCCCCGAGTGCTTTCTCAATCTGCAAAATGGGGTAACAACCCCCAACTCTAGGACTGAGACAAAGCAAGGTCAGGGAGACAATGGGTTCTTGTGGTGCCAGACACGGGAACCCTGAGAGGGCACCCACGGGGCCTGCACCTGCCCCCAAGGGGACCCGCACCCCGCCCTCAATGGGACCTGCAGGGGTAGAAGCAGCCAGCAGTCCTGCACAGAACACCGAAGAAAAGGCACCATTCCTGCTCCCCTGTCCCACCCAGCTCTGTACCCCGTGACCCCAGCCTCCCAGGGTCCCTGCCTGGCAGCCTGGGGTCACCACCCCGGAGGCTCCAGCTCTTTCCAAGCCAGGAGACAGACCCATCTCTGGTGCTGGGTGTCCTGATCACAGAAGGAGGTGAACGAGGCCCCACCCGGGGCTGGGAGGTGGAGCCACGGGACGGGTACTGGGCCAGGGTCCCGGGGACGTCAGCGCAGGCCGGGGTGGGGCAGGCTCACCTCTTTCAGGAGCTTGGCGCAGCGCCCTGTGGGACAGGCCAGCGTCAGGAGCTGCAGAACCAACCCACAGGGCCCAGCCCGTGATCACCCCAAGGCCCCTGGGCTCACCAGCCCGGGCCGCCAGGTAGAGTCCGGTGTCTGCTGTCAGCTCCCGGAAACTCCGGAACCCCAGCCGCTCCTCGTCCTCCAGGCTCCGAGCTGTGGGGCACAGGGGGGCTGGTGGGCAGTCTCCGGAGGGCGGCAGCTGGGCAGAGCCCCCCGGGCCAAGCTTACTGAAGTATTTGAGGACGTGGAAGTTCCTGCCCCGCCACATCAGGGACACCCGCAGGATGGCGTAGCCCTCGTAGTCCGTGTCCAGCACGTGGATCTCTCTGTGGCCTTCAGGAGCCATCCATGGCGTTGGGAGAGACCTCTGAGGGGCCGGGGTCTGCAGGGTCTAACTCCATCCTGCCCCCACCCAGCCCCTGCACTTGAGTGGCTGGGGACACTGCAGCAGCTCTTGAAGGATGACCCAGTGTGTGGGTGAGAGAATGGGAGGGTCTGGGGCATGAAATGTGCAGGGAACAGCATGGGGAGCACTGCAGAGAACAGTGCAGGGAACAGCATGGGGAACAGCACAGAGGACAGCACAGAGAACAGTGCAGGGAACAGCATGGGGAACAGCACAGAGGACAGCACAGAGAACAGTGCAGGGAACAGTGCAGGGGACAGTGCAGAAAACAGCGCAGGGAACAGTGCAGAAAACAGCGCAGGGAACAGTGCAGGGAACAGCGCAGGGGACAGCGCAGGGGAACAGCATGGGGAACAATAAGGCAAGGCCTGGCTGTGTGCACTGCCAGGCTCCACCTGCTGTGACAGGGCAACTGCACTTACCAGGAAAAGTGAATTTTCCTGTAGTGTCTATTTCTGAGCCCACGACCCTGTCTATCTCGCAGCTTCCTGAGCTGAAAGGCAGCAAAGCGCTCATCGGGAAAATGCCAGCCTGTGTCCCACCTGCTGGACTCCTTCCCAGAGTGGGGCCATGTCTTTAGGAAGGGCACGGGCAGCAGGGTCTGGAGCAGGACAAGGCAGGGAGAGGGCCAGGCAGGGAGTGTGCCAGGCGGGGAATGTGCCAGGAGGGGGCTGAACCAGCCTCCCCCGGGGCCTCTGTTCCCTCCAGCCAACCACCTGCCCCACCCCCCGTTTTCTTTCCTTATAAGTTCATGAGGCTTTATTAAAACACTTTGCTGATATTTGGGAGAAAATCAGATTCAGGAGCTGCTCGAGGGCCCAGACAGGTGGGCACAGGGAGGGCCGGCCCACCAGCGGGATGGCACCCAGCCCAGACCCCACGCTGTGCCCAGTACCCCGCCACGCGGGCCTCTTCCTCTCTGGCAGCCCCCAGGCCTCTTACCTATTGTATGCGACCTTCACAGTCAGGTTACTCCTGTTCCAGGTGAGGAACAGGCCCTCCACCCGATTCCGGGGGGTCAGCACCAGGCTTCGATCGGAGGCCACACCGACTTCCCGCCAGAATCCTCCAATCTAGAGAGAAGCGGAGCTCCACCAGGCACTGAGCAGCTGGACTGAGAGCCCCGGGGGCGTTCCACGGACCACCAAGCAGGGGCCTGGTGGGCTCTAAGAGGTCAGCAGATGGCGGCGAGGCTCAGTGGCAAAGCAGCAAGACATCTGTGAGCCCACTGTCCCCAGGTGCGTGTCCTTCCAAGCAGTCCCCTCAGGCCATCGAACAGCAATGCCCCACAGGGCAGCCCTTCCCCACTGGGCCATCTAGAGCCGTGGAGCAGGCCCAGGGGCTTCCAGGCCATGTGGGGAGGAACCGCAGGTCGTGCCTGACCTTGGGGGGCAGGACCCAGGTACAGGGGCGCTCGCGGGCTGGAAGAGAAGCCCCGGAGAGCGCAGCGGAGTGAGAAACGCCAGGGAATGGGTGACCAGGGCAGCGCAGTTCACCAGCCACCGACCACGCCAGGGGACAGCTCCCAGCCACCGACCACGCCAGGGGACA
>NW_022437066.1:1350621-1353025 GCF_009761245.1 Sapajus apella | reverse complement strand
TCCCAGCCACGGACCACGCCAGGGGACAGCTCCCAGCCACCGACCACACCAGGGGACAGTTCCCAGTCGCCGACCACGCTAGGGGACATTCCACCAACCACTGACCACGCTAGGGGAGGGGTCGTCTGCCCTCAGCCAGCTGCCCAGAGCCAGGACTTCTGCTGAGACTTTTAAAAACCCGATCATTTTTGGTGGAAAGAATCTTCTTCTTGAGCATCTACCTTCCCTGGGCCTGCCAATGCGCACCTGGCCCAGCAGCCGGCACAGCCTCAGTGGTGAAGAAAATGCTGCTAACCGGGAGTGTCCGGCCAGCACCAGCGTCCCCACTGAGCCCCCCACACCAGGAGAGGCCTCCTTCCCTGAGCCTGCAGGGCGGGAGGCTAGGAGGAGCCCCGCCAACTAAGAAGCAGCAGCCACCTTCTGCCGGTTCAGGTCCACCATGGCCGCTGCCACCTGCGCCCAGAGCACCACGAGGGCGCCCAGGTCGGTGCACGACAGCCTGGTCTCCATGGCGGCTCCTCTGAGCTCCTGCGCGCCACAGCCTGGGGTGATTATATGTGGACGGAGGCAGGCTGTGCGCTCACCCGGGACGGTCCCGGCAGCTTGGCTGCTGCTCAGAGACCGGCTTCTGCACAAGCGCATCCGGTCCTGGGGGCACCCACACCCACCAGAAGGGTTAGCCTGGCCTAGGCGGCAGCCTGCCCAGCCACCCTCCTGGCACGTGGACGATGGTGGACGCTGCGGGGGCCGTCTGGGGGCCTGAGAGGAGGAGCTCCACCCACGTCACCAGGGGCTCAGTGACCCCCACCCCACACGGCGCTTGTGTTTGGGGCTCATTTTGGCCAGCTGGGAGCAACATCACAAAGACTGTCAGGGTTGAGGGGGGCAGGCAGGGCCGTGTGGTGACTGTGGCCAGAGCATCGAGCACGCAGCGGTATTCGAACCCCGGCCTGCGCTCTTTGGTGTCTGGCCCCGCTCCATGCCCCAGACCATGCCCACCACCAGCAGTATATTTTGTGAGGTACCGGGACCAGCCTGTCACCACCCAGGGCAGCGTTGAGCCCAGCCCTGGAGCCTGCCCACCCCGCTCCAGCCCCACATGGAGATGCAGGGGTCCTGGCCGTCGTGACCCTGGTGTCTGTCCCCTCTTCCTCATCACAGACACAGCGAGGGAGGGGCGGGAGCGTCGGGCACCGACCCTGGCTCCCTTCCTCCTGCAGTGTGGTGCAGGGTACACTGCTTTACCTCAGTTTCCCCATCTGTCATGACTGAAACGGCAGAACATGAAGCCAGACAGAGGCCCTGCATAACCTCCCTCTGGCGTCCCCCGAGCCCCCAGGAGGGCACAGGGATGATTTTTTCTAAGGCAGAAAAGTTTTACTTTCAAAAATATCTTTATTTGTGACACATATTTTTTAAAACCAAAAGCAACTCCCACTGCCTGAAAATGAGCCAAACAAGCAATGTACCTTCCACCCTGCCATCCCCACTTCCTCCCACTCCCTTCCAGGACAGGGGAAAAGGAGCCCACGGGAAGCCGGAATGCTTCTCCCACCGGGGCCAGGGCCTGGCAGGCTCCAGTGTGGCTGCCACCGAGGCCACTGCCACCCTGGGGTCCAGCGCTTCAGTTCCCACAGCTCCCACAACTCCCAGCAGAGGCACAGGTCCCACGGGGCCAGGAGAGGTCCCAGGGTCCCCAGAGCCCTCCTCCCAGACCTGTGCCCTGGTGCTGGGGTGGGGGCAGCCTTCCTGCCCTGGGAGCCGGAAACGCCCATCTGGAATGGCTCAAGCTTTGGTTAGCTATCAGGAGGGAAGTCCTGGTCACCAAAGCCCATTCAGCAGGTGGTCCCTGGCCACCCTGGACACTGGATGGTGGGGAACATTAGGGAGACAGAGGACCCAGCTGCCCCCAGCCCCAGGCTGAGGAGTCGGGACCCCCCAGGGTGGCTCCAGAGACGGACTTGGCAGGAGAGGAAGGGTGGGTGGCAGGGCACCTGGTGTCTCTGGGTGACCAAGGGCAGGATGAGGGCAGACGCTCCTCAAGGTTGAACCTTTCTGGCTCCTGCCCTTTGAGGGCCTCGGGCACCGACAGGCAACAGACCAGAACCTCCAGTTCCTTCCTATGCCACCCCATGCCCGGCCCTTTGAAATGTGTGCCAGATGCAGTGGGCAGTCAAAGCTCCAGAGGCCCCAGGCACACTGCCAGTGACCACGGTGACAGTGGGGAGGGCCAGCCCGGGCCCTTGCTGGCTGTGCAGCCTTGGATAAGTCACCCAACCCTTCTGTGCCACAGTTTCTTGATTTTTTTTTTTTTTTTTTTTTTTTTTTTTTTTAAGGAAGTGGTGTTTCGCGCCCGCCGCAGTGGAACGCATAGGAGCAGATTTGACCCCCGCAAAAACCGCCC
>NW_022437066.1:1346782-1350521 GCF_009761245.1 Sapajus apella | reverse complement strand
TTTTTTTTTTTTTTTTTTTTTTTTTTTTGAGACAGAGTCTTGCTCTGTCCCCCCGGCTGGAGTGCAATGGCACAACCTTGGCTCACTGCAAACTCCACCTCCCGGGTTCGAGCAATTCTCCCTGCCTCAGCCTCCTGAGTAGCTGGAATTACAGGCGCCTGCTACCACACTTGGCTAATTTCTGTATTTTTAGTAGAGACAAGCTTTCACCATGTTGGCCAGGCTGGTCTCGGACTACTGACTTCAGGTGATCCACCCGCCTCGGCCTCCCAAAGTGCTGGGATTACAGGCGCGAGCCACCGCACCCGCCAGTTTCTTCATCTTTGGAGCAAGGAGCACATGGGGTGGCTCTGTGTGTCCACAGGGTCTGCTGTGAAGCACCCAGGCCGGCCGGCCGTGCCCTGGCCACAACCGTGACCCATTTCCAGGGGCGTAAACCAGGTGCCCGAGATCACATCAGTGGTGGGGGCAAAACCCAAACGGGCCTAACTTCCCAGCCTCCCGCAGCTCCCCCCACCCCCCACCGGGGGCCTGGATGCCCAGGCACTGCGGACCCATAGGGACTAGGCCAGGATGCCCTGTTCTCCTGTGGATGCAGCCCCCACACATGCTAAGCCTGGCTGCTGCCTCCTGCTCCTCCCCAGGCCCCTTCCCCTCCCCCTGCCCCCTGCCTCCTCCCCCTCCCCCCTGCCTCCTCCCCCTCCCCAGGGCCCCTCACCCCTGCCTCCTGCTTCCTCACCCAGACCCCTTCACACTGGCGTCCCTGCCACTCACACCTGCTCCCGGTCCACTTACCCAGGGCTCCTCCCCGCTGCCTCCTGCCCCCTCATCCCTGCCTCCTGCTCCCTTGGCCAGGGCCCTTCACACCTGCCTCAGTCTACCCAGCAGTGCTGGGGTCAGGCAGGGGCCTGCTGTGCCCTCCCCCAGGGCATCTCCAAAGAGGTGAGGCTGCAGCATCTGTTTATTGAATAGAAAGAGGCGTCCCATGAGGCATCCCACAGGCAGGGGCGGAGGACAGAGGCCCCAGGTGGTCCCCGAGGGCTGCGGGTCTCGCTCCAGGGGCGATGGCGCCTGCAGCTGCGGCTCCTCCTGCACAGCAAATGCACAGCTACTCCACCGCACACAGCTACTCCACCGCACACAGCTACTCCACCACACACAGCTACTCCATCGCACAATCCCGCGACAAATGCCCTTCCTGCTCCTCACGAGCTGCGCATCAGCCCTCCAAAGCCACTGCCCAACAGGCTCAGAAGAGCTCATTCTGCTCCAGAAACTCCCACAAACCCTGGACACACACACCAGCCACCGCTGCTGCCCCAGAGGCCCCAGGGGAGAGGCTGTCCCTGGCTCCAACGCTTCCCCACCTTCCCTGGGGGTGGGGGACCCAGCCCCATGCCCCAGTCCCTCGCTGAGTGGCAGTGAGCCACGGCGTCTGCCAGGGCCTTGATGAAGGGGCCGGCATGGCACGAAAGCCCTGGAATGACCATGAAGCCACCACAGAACCCACAGCCTCCGGGGTCACCCAACGTGGCCCAGGCGGGGCACTCTACCCCGAAAGCTGCTGCTTCAAGATCTCGGGGGAATGGGGCCACACGTTCTCCCCAGAGAACCTTCTGGAGGAGGGCGATTTGGTGTTGACCCCCGTGTTTCCCAACCCACGGGCGTGTGCAGGGAGACACAGACCTGTGCAAAGCTGAACAGCCCCAGTGTCCCCAGGCGGGATGGCGGGTCGCCTGGATGAGGACCCTGGGAGTGGAGGCGAAGCTCACGGAGAGGAGCCGAGAGGCAGGAAATGCATAGCAGAAAAGCCGGAGAAGCGCTGAGGCCCAGAGGCCCCCAACACCACGGCCCCGCCCCGGAGCCCCCAACACCACGGCCCCGCCCCGGAGCCCCCCAACACCACGGCCCCGCCCCGGAGCCCTCCAACACCACGGCCCCGCCCCGGAGTCCCCAACACCACGGCCCCGCCCCGGAGCCCCCAACACCACGGCCCCACCCAGAGTGGGGCCCCACCTCCTCCCACCACACCTCATCCCTCCAGATGCTGGTGACTGTCACTTCGGACTCGTGACGTGTGGTGTGCCCAAAGTCTTGGCTGTGAGCCTGGGCAAGGGACCCAACGGTCTTCTGGCGTCTGGTTTAGGGGGAGGTCTCCCCAAGACCCCACCCGCATGTGGCTTCCGTCATTGGCACTGGGCACAAAGGCCGTGGTCTGCCCTCCTGGGCCCTGGCGAGGAGACGAGGCCCCCGCAATTCCAAGGCAGGACGGTGCCCTGGGGAGGGAGCCAGAGGATGTGGACACAGCGGGGACGCAGAGCTGTGGATTGAATTGTGTCTCCAAAACTTCGGGCACACCTGGAACCTCCAAACGTGGCCTTGTCGGGAAACGGTCTTTGCAGATACCGTGAGTTTAGACTCTGGAGACAAGGTCACCCTGCATTTACAGTGGGCCCTAAGTCCAAGGACAGGCGTCCTCACAAGAAGAGGGCCCTGTGGGGCTCGCTGCGGCAGCACAGACCGGGGGAGGGGGGTTTGGACGCAGACGTCAGGCTGTGATGGGGAGGGGACAGGCGACCAGGGCGGCCCCTGCAGGGCCTGGAGAACCCACCTGGGAAGGGCCAGGCGGGGCCTCGCTTCCCGCAGCCCCCGACCCCTGGTGCCAAGGCCACCACCATCTGGACCACCATCTCTCTGGACGGCTCCACCACCCCGAGAGTGGCGCCCAGAGCCTCCCTCCCAGCGCTGCCCAAAGCCTCTCCCGGAGTCTGTGCTGCAGGGACTGCCAGCCCACACACCGCCTGTGCTCAGGCGGGGAGGAAGGGTGGGCTCACGGGAGGCAGGGCCGGCTGGGGGGCGTCGGGTGGGGCAGGCTTGCCAGGGTACCTGACTTGGGCAGCATGAGCACCGTGTCATCCGGAAGCGCCAGCGTCGGGTAGAAGTCCTGGAAGGCCTTCAGAGCCTGAGGACTCACGTCCTGGGTCCGGCCTGGGCAGAGCAGGGTCACCATGAGCCCAGCAGCAAAAGGGGTGGCAGCGGGGTATCTCCTGGCCTCGCTCCGCCTCCCTGAGGGCTGACGGCAAGGCCGCCACCATGGGTGGCGCAGGTTGTGCACTGCACAAAAGTGCCTGCGGGCTGAAGGAATCTTAGGGCCCCCTTTCCCGATTCACACAGAGGTGTCCGGGAGGTTGGGGTGGTCTGGCTGTCCTCCTGGGCCCCACTCCCCCTTCAGCATCTCTCCCTGCAGCTCGGAAGCCTCCAGCCTCACCCTGTCCTCCCCACCCAGGGAGTCCCCAGGAAATGAAGAACCTCGGCCCCAGTCGTAGGACTCAGGCATCGAGGCCAGACAGAGGTCGGGACACCACTCTCAGGAAGCCAGAGAGGAGCAGGCACTGCGGGACCCCCCAGCCCCCAGCCAACCTCCTCCACGTCCAAAGCACTGAGGGTCCAGCTTCCGCTCCGCCTGGTCCTTGCCAGGCCAGGAGCGTGTGAGGAGGTCACAGCAGGAGAGGGTAGGGGCAGCTCCAGAAGGGGAGGGGCCTGTGCTGAGGGGCGGGGCCCTTCGTGGGCGGAACGGGTGGGGCGGGTCCTTGAGGAGGGGCGGGGCCAGTAGGTGGGGACAGAAAGGGTGGGGCGGGGCCTCTGGGAGGGGCGGGGCCAGTGGGTGGGGACAGAAGGGGGGGGGCGGGCCCGGGGGGGGGGGCGGGCCGGCGGGCGGGGACGGGCGCTCACTGAAGAG
>NW_022437066.1:1313169-1346682 GCF_009761245.1 Sapajus apella | reverse complement strand
GGGCGGGGCCAGTGGGTGGGGACAGAAAGGGTGGGGCGGGGCCTCTGTGAGGGGGCGGGGCCAGTGGGTGGGGACAGAAAGGGTGGGGCGGGGCCTCTGTGAGGGGGCGGGGCCAGTGGGTGGGGACAGAAAGGGTGGGGCGGGGCCTCTGGGAGGGGGCGGGGCCAGTGGGTGGGGACAGAAAGGGTGGGGCGGGGCCTCTGGGGGGGGGCGGGGCCGGTGGGCGGGGGGTGGGGACGGGGGGGGGGGGGCGGGCCGGGGGGGGGGGGCGGGCCGGCGGGCGGGGACGGGCGCTCACTGAAGAGCTGCACCATGGTGCTGAGGGTCCCCTCCAGCTCCTTGTAGATGTAGACGATGGCGAAGGAGCTGTAGTCCGTGTCCACGACGCCCACGTCTAGGTAGCCCAAGGCTACGGAGAGGCAGGCTGCCGATCGGCCTGGAGAAGTGGACGGGCTGGGCACCGACCCCACACATGCCTGCCCCTGCTGCTGGGGTAGGAGCCTGTTCCTCCATGACAGAGAAGGGGCAGGGAGGGGCAGGCAGGGACTGGAGACTGTGATGGACAGCTGGGGCCCGGGTGGCACGTCAGCCTCACGTGACCCCCAGAGAAGCAGCATCCAGCGCCCCTGAAGGTGGATAAGGCAGAACCTACCCGGGACTCTGAAGTGTCCCTCGGAGCCCACCTTCAGGTACTCGGCATCTACCTGGTTACAGCCGTCCGCCCTGGGGGTGCATAGCCGGCTCATTCATGGTACCCAGCTGCCTCAGCCCCCCAGCCCAGCCCAGGCAGCCCAGCCAGCCCAGCCCAGGCAGCTCACCCCAGGAACTCCATGTGGACGTGGAGGCCACCCTCCTCTGTGGCCTTGATGGCCCTGGTGGACATGAGCAGGTGGCCCTTCTTGCCCAGGAAGACTTTGCAGTCGGATGCCATGGAGACCACATACCAGAGGCCTGAGAACTGCCAGGGCCTTAGTCACCCACAGGCCAGGATGGCCAGCAACAGGGCCCTCCTTGCCCAGGGATCCAGGGGACAACCCAGAAGTCACACAGCAAGAGGGCTTGGAGTTGCCATCTCCTGGGTGTGAGCTGAGCCCAGGTGGACAGGAGTTCCTCTCGGGCAGGTGACAGCGCAGCTGTGAGCCTCAGTTCCCCAGCTGTGACGTGGGCACAGTAACGATCCCTATACAGGTTGGTTTAGGATTAAGCACAGAGCAGATTTACAGCTCGTGCCTGCCTGGGCACAGAGCAAACGCCGCAGGACAGGCAGCTGTCACAATGATCACATTGTCTCCGGCAAGGGCCCAGCTCCCACCCATCACAGGCTGGCGCAGAGGCCCCTGGTACCTTTGTGGCATTGAAGTCAGGCTGCAGCAGAACCTCAGCCTAAGCCGTGAGCACCCAGAGCAGGGCCAGGACTGCGCTGAGCAGGAACGCCTTCATCCCCTTGCCTGCCCTCCAGCCCCTGGTCCTGAGTCCCCAAGCCCCCTTGGGGATCAGATTTATAGCCAGGCCACCACCTGGGTGCCCCTGCTCCTGGGGGGAGCAGATGAAAGCAGAAGGCACTTCGGCTCTGAGACTCCAGCTCCCTTGTCCCTTGTTTGGCACAATCACTCCGGTGTCCCCCAGCTCCAGGGGTCACTTCCTGGAGGGCTCCAGACAGCCAGGCTCTGGCCTGATGCACCCAGCTAAGGATTTGTCCCCTAGACCTGACAGGCATGTTGCCAGTCCCAGGGCCACTGCCAAGCCACAGCAGAGACTTGTCCTGGCTTGCCTGGACTCGCATCAAGCCTCTCTGCGCACACTCTGCCTGGCTGGGCTGAGCTAGGGCTCTGGGGGTGCAGCTGCAGGCACGTGGCTGCAGTCGCTGTGACCAGGCCCCTCTCCTGGGGTCTAGCCACCCAGAAAGCCCCCTTCTCTCACCCCCAACATGTGGGTAGGGTCACAATGGCAGAGTCCAGGGCAGAGCTTGTGCCCCCACAGCTATGAGAGAGGCCTCATGCCCCTCACTCCAGACCCTACCAGCTCCGATGCAGCCCCAGGTGGGCTTCCAGCAAGCAGGCCAGGGACCAGACGGGGCTGGGCTGGCCCTGGGGAGGATTACGGCATTGGACACTGCCTTATCACTGGTTGTGTAAGCGTGCAGGTGGCAGTGACGCCGGGAAGGCGGCGTGGGCTGGCAGAGGCTGGAACCTGCCGAGTGACCTCTCTGTGTCCTCACAGAGCACCCAGGGACGCTGGATAAGGAGCAGCAGGTGGCCTCAGAGTGTGCCACGCAGACCCCTGTGGTCAGGGGCGGAGTCAGGGGCGGGGGTCCTGCCAGGGAGGCCAGCACTACCAGCCTCTAAGTGACTGAGGCAGGGAGGCAGGAGCCTAAAGACTTCCTGGAACCAAATCACATGGAAACACTCCAGCAATGACAGGAATGTGAGCGGCTTTTAACTTCGCTCATCCTCTGTATTTACTTAGGGCTCAACAAAACAACTTTGTAACTTGACTTCATCCTCTCCATTTACATAGGGCATGCGTGTGGGGCTGAGGGCCCCACAGGGTCGTGGGGTGTCCCTTATGCTGTGCTGAGTCGCAGGATCCAAGAAATAAAGAGACAGGACACAGAAGTACAAGGAAAACACAGCTGGGCTCAGGGGGCCACGCCACATATAAGCGGAGTCAAGGGAGGCCCCCAATGTCCAGATGCCTGAGTATTTATTGTGTATAGGTTAGGGGGCAGGGCAGTGAGTGAAATCATCTTTAAGGATAGTGATAGGGTCGTGAGCAATGAAACAAGGGGTCCACCCCCATTAGGTCACCTAGGCCAGGAGGTGGACAGTGCGCAGCAAGGAGCCCGTTCCCATGAAGGCAAGGGCCGTGTGCAGTAAGGGGTCCACCCCTATTAGGTCACCAAGGCTTGAAGGTGGGCTGTGCACAGCGAAGAGGGTGCAGTGTGCGATACTTCTATCTATGGGCAAACTACTTCTAAGAAGATTTATAGGAGGATGCTTTAAGTCACACAGCAGTGACAGAGCTGTCAAGGTTACCGCCACCTTCTGGCAGCTTCCAGTGGGTTCTATGGGAAGATGCTTTTCAAGCAGCACAGCAGCAAGAGCTGACAAAGTTCACAGTCACCAAGGTGGACTGCCGTTCTGAGGGCAGCCTTCCACAAGAACGGAAGCAAGGTCCTACAACTCCTTTATCAGGAGGAGTGGCTCTCGCCCCAAGCCTGCCATACAGCGGGTATCTTTACGATACTGAGCGCTGCCGCCTGGGCCGTGGGTTCTTGTCCTGGTATAACTGTTTTCCCTTAATTCATGCTCTGCACTGTGTCTGCTCCAGGCATTTCTCCAATTATAAGCTGCTTATTCCTTAATTCATGCTCTGTACTGTGTCCACTCTAGGCATTCCTCCGAGTATGAACTGAGATATAATTACAGGTATATATGTAGGGAAATGTTCTTTAGGCACTCATACTATCAACTATTAATGATTATATAGAGAGGATTATATAAAGAGATTCTTCAAGCCCTATTTCTATAAACTAATATATGATTATGTAAAGGATTATATAAAAGGAAATAGCTGAGTAGTAACACTATAAAGTGAGATATTCCTCAAGCCCTAACTGTGCCAGGGCTCTGCTTAGCTCTCATTCCTCAGTGCCTATATGGGGGGTCACCCATGATATGCCAAGTAACCAATGGGACACCTCGGAAGGGTATCAAGACCCCAGAACATTCTGTAATGGGGACCTTGAGCGGCTTGCTCAGCCCAATCCCACCCTGTAGAGAGTGCTTTCATTTTCATTTCATTTTATTTTATTTATTTATTTTTGAGATGGAGTTTCGCTCTTGTTGCCCAGGCTGGAGTGCAATGGTGCCATCTCAGCTCACCAAAACCTCCACCTCCCATGTTCAAGAAATTCTCCTGCCTCAGCCTCTCCAGTAGGATGACAGAGCAAGACTCCATCTCAAAAAATAAAAGAAAAGAAAGAAAGAAAGCGTTTGGAATTCAGAAAAGGCAAGGGGGTCAGGTAGGTGCCAGGGGTGTGACTCGCCCAGTGGGCCTCTTGCCTTGGGAACTCTTGAGTGTGAGGCTCTTCGTTAAATCTCTCCTGGATCAGGAAAAAGACCTGGAAAATGAAGAGGATTCTCTCTCTCTCTCCCCCCCCTCCCTCTCTCTCTCCGTCTCTCTCCCTCTCTCCCTCTCTCTCTCCCTCTCTCCCTCCCTCTCTCTCTCCCCCTCTCCCTCTCCCTCTCTCTCTCCCTCTCTGTCTCCCTCCCTCCCTCTCTCTCTCCCTCTCTGTCTCCCTCCCTCTCTCCCTCTCTCCCTCTCTGAGACAGAGTCTCGCTCTGTCACCCAGGCTGGAGTGCGGTGGCAGGCTCTCCACTCACTGCACCTCCGCCTCCCAGGTCCAAGCGATTCTCCCGCCTCAGCCTCCCGAGTCGCTGGGACCACAAGCACAGGCCACACACCCGGCGTCCTCCTGATCTGTTGTCCCATTCGGTGAAGGGGCTGGTGCCATCATGGATCCTGCCAGGTTACAGATTAATAGATTAGTCCTAGGCAATCTCTTAGTCACCCTTCAGCCAGCGGTGGGTTCCGCCCCTGAAGAAATCTTTCACTGGAGAGAGAATTCTGGAGGTCCCTGGGCGCTGTCGGGATCCAACTCCTGAAGCTTCTGAGGAAATCCACGAGCGGATGAGAGCGCAGGGCGTGTGCTGAGCTCGTGCTCAGGCGGATAACCGCGCAGAGGCCTGGAGCACCGGCTGCGGAGGCAACGGGGCGGCTCCGAGGCCGTATTTCCAGGTGAGACGCAGCACACAGGCGGCTTCTCGCAAGGCTGTGTCTTGACACCTGGAGCCGGGCGAGGAAAGCGTAAAGAAGAAAGAAAAGTTCTAAACGGCCTTTTGCCTCGTCGCACCCCCGAGAGCAAGCTGGGTCACCCGCGAAAAGCCGGCCAGGGCTCTCGCTCTTGTCCAGTCTGTTCGATCCGGAAATACGGCCGCCGGTGCTTCCATCAGTGCGCCAGCGACATCGGTTTTATTGAGTTGGACTAAATCATTCTCCCTTCAAAGGGTTATCCAAGGCAGCTACCATGAAAAACCATGATAGTTCTTTGTACCTAAAATAAACATTTAAAAAAAGAAAGAAAAAACTAAGGTGTAAAGCGCACCTTGGGGACCCACGGGGCCGTCGAGGGGCTTGAGGCCACTGGCCTTGGTGTCATCATCGCCGCCGCCGTGGCCAACACGGTGAAACCCTGTCGCTACTAAAAACACAAAACATTTGCCAGGTGTGGTGCGGGCACCGGTAGTCCCAGCTACTCGGGAGGCTGAGGCAGGAGACTCGCTTGGACCCGGGAGGCGGGGGTGGCAGTGAGCCGAGATGGTGCCACTGCACTCCAGCCTGGCGACAGAGGAGGCTCCATCTCAAAACAAAACGGAAACCAACAGAAGCAAGAAAGAATCGGAGGCTGAGGCCAGAGCAGCAGCTCCGGCTGAAACCGAACAGTGCCACGGGCAGAGGGAGAGAGCGTTCCAGGCCAGGGAGGCTGCGGCTCTGGGAGCCCAGGGCAGCCGCCGCCCCGCCGCGGGGAAGGAGACCCGGGAGAAGATGACCAGCTCACGACCTGCTTTCGGCAGAAGACGGATGACGTCGTGGATACTCTCCTGGCTTCTGTCTGTGACATTTGGCCAGAAATCCACGAAAACTACCGCATAAATGGATAGAAGAGAGAGTCGGCTGTTCTGTGGACTGCTCAGCTCTGGTTATACGCTTATGAAATGGCAATACGTTATTTCCGTATGTTATACAGCAGGTCCTGCCACTTTTTGGAGAGTAGCAGATCTACAGACTTAGAAACTGTCCAAAAATGTCATCTTTTTCCCTCACATTTATGAGGAATTTAATGGGTAGATGTCTTTTTCCCAATGCCTTTTGGCTCAAGGGCAGGGTCCAGCCCGGCAGGGTCTAGTGGGTGCTCTTTTGTGTGCAGAGACAATAGATCGCAGAAAGAAAGACACAAGACACAGAGATAGAATTCAGCTGGGCTGGGGGACCACTGCCACCAAGGGGCGGAGTCCGGCAGTGGCCCCAATGCCTGGATATTTATTGTATACAAGGCAGGGGACAGGGCCGGAGAGTGACTCATCTGACATGACTCATAGGGGTCAAGCAAATCACGTTCTTACAATACGGGGGGCCATGTGGGTATGGTACACAGGGTCACAGGGGTACAGTACAGAGGACCCCTCCCTCTCAGGTAGTCGCTGCAAGGAGGGGAGGCACATACATCAGTATCTTTCTATGAACTTATCAGAGAGATCAAAGGCTTTTAGGATTCCTCTATTCTTACTTCTCACAGCTTCTAAGAATTTACAAGGGAGCATCGGGTGGGAAAGTGGAACCTGAAAGTGGACGAGGGTGGTGACCGCCGGACCACAGCACCACGGAGAGGTGTTTAAGCCCCTGGATGTCTGCGGCCGGCCTGGCCAGTGTCAGACCTTCCTCGAGAGCAGAGTTTTCAGAGAACTCCCTCAGTGAAAGGGGAACTCCTCTATGGCCTGTTAAGTAACAGGCACCTTCCCAGTGGCTGGCGTTACCGCAAGTCTCACCTGCTAAGCAACCGGCGCCTCCCCGGGTGCTGGCGCTACCGCAAAGCCTTTACTCTCGCCTCTTGATCACTCCTCACAATGTCCCTTCAGTTCCTAATTACATTTCACCCGATTATGTCTATACTGTAAGACAAAAACATTCCTACACTATAATACCAGATATTAATAGAGAATAATGATGTTGGCTGGTAGTGGTGGCTCACGCCTGTAATCCCAGCACTTTGGGAGGCCGAGGCAGGCAGATCACAAGGTCAAGAGATCGAGACCATCCTGGCCAACATGGTGAAACCCCGTCTCTATTATTTAAAAAAAAAAAATTAAAAATTAAAATAAAGGGAATAATGATGTAATAAGCTTGCTTATATAATTGATTATGTGACTGAATCTAGTATCTATTTGGTGTCATTGCTATAACTAAGTGATCAGTTGTTTATTACGCTGGGATATATTGTGCCTTCAGTCTCTTGATATGTCACCTGGACGACTGTCTTCCCACACCCAAGCAGCATGTATATCGGTGTTGGCTTTTTCTTTCTTAGATCTAGTTTAAAAAAACAACAACACATAACAATTCTTTGAAGAAAGGAAGAGATTAAATAATATTTTTCCTTAACACTTTCTTGAAGGTCAGGGGCTTTATCTATGAAAAAGTAGTGAATAGTTACTTGTGACCTGTGTGAAGCAGCAGCCAGCCTTAAAGTCGCCATTCTTGCTAATGGTTAGAACACTGAATAGTAGTGGAATTGTTTTTTTTTTTTTAGACAGAGTTTTGCTCTTGTTGCCCAGGCTGGAGTGCAATGGCGCGATCTCGGCTCACCGCAACCTCCGCCTCCTGGGTTCAGGCAATTCTCCTGCCTCAGCCTCCTGAGTAGCTAGGATTACAGGCACGTGCCACCATGCCCAGCTGAATTTTTGTATTTTTAGTAGAGACAGGGTTTCACCATGTTGACCAGGATGGTCTCGATCTCTTGACCTCGTGATCCACCCGCCTCGGCCTCCCAAAGTGCTGGGATTACAGGCTTGAGCCACTGCGCCCGGCCTTGGAATTCTTTGCACTGTGTTTAGCTTCTCTTAATCAAGATTACTAGATGATAGAATTCAAGAACTTGTTACATGCCGTCATTTCACGTATCGATAGTCATTTAAAAGTAAAGGCTGTCATGCAAAAAAAAAACAAAAAACCGCAATTCGAGGCTCAGCTGCTCAGCTGCTGGTTGGTTATAGAAACACTTTGCTAAATAATTATTTTATTCATCCCACTCCGTGGTCGCTGATGAGATTTAATCCCTGATTCGAGTCCTTAAGCAAAATAACACTGACAACCATGAGGCCGCTGCGACTGTGGGAATGAGGCTGTTGGCGGAGGCCCCAGCGAGGAGCTCGCGCTCTCAGCCACGTGGGGACCGGTCCCCGCCTTCGCCCCGCCCAGTGGTCCCTGGAGGTCACGGAGATCCGGCTCCTAGAGGCGTGGCCAGGCCCCGCCCATCTCCCCTAAGCTCTCGCAGGCTCGACCCAGGCTCCGCCCCCAAGCCAAGGCACTGCTCACTCCGCCTGCACCTGCGCAGGCCCCGCCTCCTAGGCCCCGACCTCTCAGCCTGCGGAGGCCCGCTCCGCAGGCCCCGCCCCCTCCTTCTGTTCCTGCGCGGGCCCGTCCCCTAGGCCCCGCCCCAGGCCCCGCCCCGTTCCTCCACCTGCGCCTGCGCCGGCCCGCCCTAGGCCCCGCCCCTTAGGCCCCGCCCCCAGGCCCCAACCCGTTCCTCCACCTGCGTCTGCGCCGGCCCGCGCCCCGGGCCGGGCCAACCATGGTGAATCTGGGCCTGTCCCGGGTGGATGACGCCGTGGCCGCCAAGCACCCGGTGAGAAGGCCGGCCTGGGACGCGGGCAGGTCTCAGACCTCAGAAGCTGGCCTGAGCGAGGCGGGGGGCTGGGGCTGGGGCGGGGGGCTGGGGAGGGGGGGCCCTCGTCAGGGAAGAGTGGCGAAGGCTGGGGGAACCCACTGCTATGGGGCTCAGGGCGTCCAGGTGAGCACAGGGGAGGCGGGACGTGTCCAAGCGCCCAGGGTCTCCTCCACAGCCAGGGTGTGCCCCGAGGAGGGACAGGAGAGGCGGTGAAGGAAGAGGGCAGGGAACCGAGGCTTCACCCCCGCTCTGCCACCCCAGGGACTCCGGGAGTATGCCGCGTGCCAGTCGCAAGCCTTCATGCAGGGCGTTTTCGCCTTCATCGCAGGTAGGCTGCACCAGGTGTCCTGCGGCGCGGAGAGAACGCACCCTCCTGCCCCGCCCTGGCTCCCAGCAGGGGGCGCCCAGTCAGCTGCCCGCAGGTGCTGGGGGCCTGGCAAGGTGGGCCCCGGCCAGCCCCGGGTGCGGGCTGACTGATGGGGACCTCGGCTCCTTGCAGGCACCGGCGCGGCCTTCGGCTTGCAGATGCTCATTCAGAGGAAGTTTCCATACCCTTTGCAGTGGAGCCTACTAGTGGCCGTGGGTGGGTACTCCGGGGCCCCTGCCTGGGCTCTTTGTGGGGTGGGCTTCTGCTAGGGTTGGGGGCTGTGGTTCTGCATCTGTGAGTCTGACATGGAGCCCCAAGTCTTGGTGGGAGCCCCACCTGAGCCCACCCACCACATCTGCCAGGAACTAACTCTCTCTGCCTGAGAAGCAGAGAGACCCCAGCCCCCTCTTCCACTCACTGCTCCACAGGCGCCGGCTCCGTGGCCAGCTACGGAGTGACGAGGGTGGAGACAGAGAAATGCAGCAACCTCTGGCTCTTCCTGGAGACTGGGCAGCTCCCCAAAGACATGAGCACAGGTGAGAAGAGCCTGGGGGTTAGCGGGAAGTGGATGCCACGGCTCCAGTGCCCAGGGTTTTAGGCAGCCAGGCCTGGGTGCCCCCCCCTTCCCCCACGCCCGGCCATGATAGGCTAGACAAGGTGTCTCCCTCTGGCCCAGCCTCCTCAGCATGTGACTCCCAGATGGTCTGGAGCTGGGGGTGAGCACAGTAGACAGATCGTGGAGAGAGCTCCCTTTGCTGGAGGAAGAGCCAAGAGGGGCTGGGGTGCCCCTGAAATGGAGAGGAAGGGTGCAGAGTGAGGGGCATGGCAAGGCCACAGCCAGCCACGTGGGTATACAGGAGGCGTGAGGCTGGACTGGGAGGCTCTGCACTGAGCCCAGGCCTGGCCCCCACTGCCTGCTGTCCTTGTGGGACCCAGTTTTTACCATGATAAAATGGGTGCAGGGACGCCAAGCCAGGACAGTGTGGGTCGAGCTTGGCTCTCTTTGGCTCTTACAGATCGGCGAAGCTAGGAGAGCTCCAGCCAGGGCTCAGAGGTCGGGAGCAGGAGGAGTCCTGGAACAAGCCTTCATGCCCCCCAGCCCCAGGCTGACCCTCCCCACACCCTAGGGTGCCCAACCATGTTCTCCGTCCACGTGCATGGCCAGGCCTGACAGCCCCTGCAGACAGCTTCTGCCCCCACCTGGGACGCGTCCAGTAGGCTGGAGCAGAAGGGGCTCTCCCTGGGTGGTGGTTCTCCTCCAGGTTGTCCGGATGCACGGTCCGCATTGCCAGCAGAGAGCATGTGTCTGGGAGCCCCCGCCTAGGGCTGGTGCACGCTGTCATTCCCTTTCTGGCCCCTTTACCTCCGACAAGTCCAAGGTGACAGCTGGTGCTAGGGCGTGTGGTTAATAAACGGCTTACCCTCCTCTCCACCTGAGTTTCCACCGGGGCAGGTGAAAAACAAATCAGAAGGGTAGGATGATGACCGGTCACATGACACCTTTATTACCCTGCATTTGATACATGAGGTTCACATTTAAGTTACATACTGAGGATGTACAGGGAAGTTCCCAACACTGAACCCCAGAATTAGACGTTTGCCCCAGCCCCGAGGCCACGAGATCACCACAGCCTCTCTGTATGGGGGTCTGCCTCTGTAGCACTTGGCATGTAGGGGGCAAAGCTAAAGGGGCGAGGCAGGCCAGAGCTTGGCTGCTGGGAGAGGAGGGATATGGACTACGCCCACCTGCCTATCATCCCACACTTGTCTATCAGCTGAAGTGACTCCCCAGAGGCAGAGCTAGGCTGTTGGAGCAGTGTCAGTGCACAAGGAAAGCTTCTCAGTGGACAAGTCTACCCACAGCTCCAGCCCCAACAGAAGGAAGAGGTGGACACCAAACAACCTCGGCCAGCCCGTCGTGGTCACAGCTGGCTCCCCGCAGCACCGAGGCCCACAGCCCCACCCCTGCTGCTCCAGCCCCAGCTCAGCCCCCACCTCACTTTGCCAGTCACTGGAAAGAGCTGAGTACCTACGGCGTCTTCAAAGTGACAGGAAGCTGAAGATGACTGCCGTCAGCAAGATGGAGCTGTATTTTTCTGGTTTTTGTGTTTTGTTATTTTGAGACCGAGTCTTGTTCTGTCACTCAGGCTGGGGTGCAGGGACATGATCTCAGCTCACTGCAACTTCCATCTTGCCATTCAAGCGATTCTCCAGCCTCGGCCTCCCGAGTAGCTGGGATGACAGGTGCACACCACCATGCCTGGCTGATTTTTGTATTTTTAGTAGAGATAGGGTTTCACCATGTTGGCCAGCCTGAACTCCTAACCTCAGGTGATCCGCCCACCTCAGCCTCCCAAGCTGCTCGGATTATAGGCCTGAGTCACTGTGCTTCATTTATCGTGTAAAAGTCCAAGTGGGTTCTCCGGGGTTGACGGAGTCAGGGACTGGGCTCCTTTCTACTCCTGCTGCAGTGGCCTCTGTCCCCAAATCTGCCTCATGGCCCCCGGTGGCTGCACCAGCTTTGGCCATTGTGTCTTTTTTTTTTTTTTGAGACGGAGTTTCTCTCGTTACCCAGGCTGGAGTGCAATGGCGCGATCTCGGCTCACCACAACCTCCGCCTCCTGGGTTCAGGCAATTCTCCTGCCTCAGCCTCCTGAGTAGCTGGGATTACAGGCACGCGCCACCATGCCCAGCTAATTTTTTGTATTTTTAGTAGAGATGGGGTTTCACCATGTTGACCAGGATGGTCTTGATCTCTTGACCTCGTGATCCACCCGCCTCGGCCTCCCACAGGGCCATTCTGTCTTTATGTCATCTGAGGGAGGAAAGGGCAGCTTGCCGCCACTGCTGCTCTCGCTCTGTTGGCCTGAACGAAGTCGTTGGGAGCATCCATTGCCGGGAAGCTCAGGAAGGCAGACTTGCTCTGGGCAGCCATGCGCCCACTCACATTCAGGTGTTTCATAGCTGAGGAAGAAGGACAGCAGGTAGTCTCTGCCTCAGCTGGATTCCAAGCTTGGACCTCCAAAACAAGGGGAGGTGAGCAGACCACACCTTTAGCAGGTCATCCGAGCACCCTGAGGGTAAGGCCTGGCTTGCTGAACCTGGAGTTTTCCTGGGCTGGCTTTCCAAACAGTGACCAGGAAAGGAAGGGAACTGTGTGAGAGCTCGCAGAGGAAGACGCTGTGACAGCACGGGCAAAGGCCACTGTCGGGCAGGCTTGGGTCCCCTCAAATTCCTGTATGAGGCCCTGACCCCCAGGACCTCAGCGTGTCGCTGTATTTGGAGATGGGGCTTTACAGGGGCCATTACGGTAAAATGAGGTCATTGGGGTGGGCCCTAATCCAATGGACTCGTGTCCTCATAAGACGAAATTAGGACACAGACACACAGAGGAACGACCACGTGAGGACACAGGGAGAAGACAGCGTCTGCAGGCCACGGAGAGGGGCCTCGGGACACCAGGCCTGCTCACCCAGGCTGTCTGCTTGCAGCCTCCAGGCGGCTGTTCATACCCCACACTCCATGGCACCTTGTTTTTGTTTTTTTGAGACAGAGTCTTACTCTGTCGCCCCGGCTGGAGTGCAGTGGCACGATCTCAGCTTGTGGGGTCAAGACCTACAGGGTCGTGGGGTGTCCCCATCGCTGTGCTTAGGAGCAGGATCCAAGAAATAAAGACACAGAAGGACAAAGTGCAGCTGTGCTCAGGGGCCTCGCCACCTACAAGGGGAGACAGGCGAGGCCCCAAACATCCAGGAGCATCTATTTATTGGGTACAGGTTAGCGGGCAGGGTAGTGAGTGGGGTCATCTTAAGGACAGTGATAGGGTCAAGGCAATCACGTGAGCAATAAACAAGGGGTCCACCCCCATTAGGTCACCTAGGCTAGGAAGTGGGCAGTGCGCAGCAAGGGGTCCACCCCCATTGGGTCTCCGAGGCAAGGAGGTGGGCCGTGCGCAGTGAAGGGGGTGCAGTGTGCAACACTTCTTATCTAGGGGCAGGCTGCTTCTAAGGAATTCTATCGGAGGATGCTTTTGAATCAGCACAGCAAAGAGCTGTCAGGGTCTCCAGCCACCTGCTGGCAGCTTCCAATGATTCTATACAAGGATGCCTTGAATCAGTACGTAGCAGCAGGGCTGACAAGGTATACAGCCACCTAGGCTCGATTACACTGGAGGGGTTTTAAGCCCTCTGATGCCCGCAGGCTTGCCGGCCTGAGGCCAGCCTTCCACAAGAACCGGACGCAAGGTACTGCAACTCCTTTTCAGGAGGAGTGACTTGCTCCAAGCCTGTCATACAGCGGGTATCTTTATGATACTGAACGCTGCCGCCTGGGCCAGCCTGCTATGTAGCGCATGCCCTTTCAGGCAGAGGCACTACCGCCTGGGCCACAGATTCTTGTCCTGGTATAACTGTTTTTCCCTTAAATCTTGCTCTGTACCGTGTCTGCTCTAGACATTCCTCTGACTATAAACTAACATATAACTGAGTAGTAAGATATTCCTCAGGCACTCATTGTTCTGACTATAGATTAACATATGATTATATATAAAGGGTTATATATACAAGGAGATAACTGAGTAGTAACACTATAAACTAGGATATTCTTCAGGCACTAATTGTTCCGGGGGTCTGCTTAGCTCTCCTTCCTCGGTGCCCAGAAGGGGGTTTACCCACCTGGCTCACTGCAACCTCTACCTCCTGGGTTCAAGCAGTTCTCCCTCTGCTTCCCAAGTAGCTGGGACTACAGGCACCCACCATCACACCCGGCTAATTTTCCTATTTTTAGTAGAAACAGGATTTCTCCATATTGACCAGACTGGTCTCAAACTCCTGACCTCTGGTGATCCACCCACCTCAGCCTCCCAAAGTGCAAGGGTTACAGGTGTGAGCCACTGTGCCCAGCTACTGCACCTTGTTATGGCCACCTGAGCCTACTAAGGCAAGGCTGGGAAAAGGTACCCCATCATCTCATGCATACCCCACAGAGTTCCAGGCTGCTTGGTGCTCCAGGCACTTCTCTCTTAAGGGAAGGGCAGAGGGGGTGCAGAGATGGGAACTAATCCCTTCTGACACATGAACCCAAGACCCAGTAATTCCCAAAGGAAAGTGGGGGCAAAGCAGGGCGGGCTCCAGGCAGCATGGCCAAGGTCAGGGACAGAAGTCAGAAGAGATAAGGCTGGGGTGTCCCAAGAGCCGGGTCACCCGGGGCATGGAGTCTGGACTTGGGGCTAGAGGTAGGGGTGCAGATGGAGGTCCCGTAAGGCAGGAACAGAATAAACTTTAGGAGGCTCACCCAGCTGCTTTGTGGAGGACAGACGGGGGCATGGGAGGGGCTGGGGAGGGAACCTGGTGCAGGTGCGGGGTGCTGGTGCTGCCGACCCATCACAAACCTCCCCCTCAAAGAAAGCGGCACATGCGCCCAGCAGAGCTAAGTCTCGGGCAGCTGCCAGGAGACTCGTTTCAATTAGGACACAGGTCCAGAAGCCGCCCCAAGGTGGCTGGGGGCAGAGTGGGGCAGGGAGGCCCTGCAATTCCGGGGTTGCCCAGGCGGTGAGAACCCTGGCTCTCCTCATAATGCACTGAGGTTCTGGGGATGGTCTGAGTGGCAGCTCTGAGCAAGGCGAGCCCAGGGAGGCTTTGAGGTACACAGAGTCACTGGGGGCAGCCATGAGGAGGCACAGCGAGACAGAAGTGGAGGAGCAGACCCAGGAGCTGAAGACTATCACTCGGCTCCAGGGTGAGCCTGCCTGCCGTGCCCGCCTGGGGCTCGGGGTTTGAGGGCGCACAACTTTCATGGGTTAGTTTGTTTTGAGATGGAGTCTCACTCTGTCACAGGTTGGAGTGCAGTGGCACAATCTCGCCGCTGCAACCTTCATGTCCCAGGTTCAAGCGATTCTCCTGCCTCAGCCTCCCTAGTAGCTGGGACATCAGGTGTGCGCCACCACATCCCACTAATTTTTGTATTTTTATTATTATTTTTAGATGGAGTCTCGCTCTGTCACCCAGGTGGAGTGTAGTGGTGTAATCTCAGCTTACTGCAACCTCTACCTCCCGGGTTCAAATGATTCTCCTATCTCAGCCTCCCAAGTAGCTGGGACTACAGGCATGTGCCACCATGCCCAGCTAGTTTTGTATTTTTAGTAAAGACAAGGTTTCAGGCTGTTGGCCAGGCTGGTCTCAAACTCCTGACCTCAGGTGATCCGCCCATCTTGGCTTCCCAAAATGTTGGGATTACAGGCGTGAGCCCTGTACCTGTCCACTGAGAGCCCTTCAGACAGCCGCTGCTGGGCAGTGGAGTGGTGTCCCCCAGGACAGGGCGGGAAGAGGGATCTCGGCCATGGAGGTGGCATCCCCCCAGACCCAGAGCCTCCTAATTCAAGCCTCCCCTGGAGGATTCCAGGTCAGGCCCTTGGCCCAATCCTGGCCACTCTGACCCCTCCACCTGCCCACAGAGCAGTGTCGGGCCCTTCAGATCCAGGGGCTGAAAGAGAGTATGAACCAGAACAAGGCCACGCTGGCACTCCTGCACAGCAAGATCCGCCGCGGGGCCCAGGACTGGGCTTTGGCCAAGAAGGTGCACAAACCCCGCTCCTCTCGGCAGCCTGGGGAGCAGAGGACACACAGGGAGAGGGCGGGCACCTCTTCTCCACCCCCACCCCGACCTTCCTGGAGCCAGGGGGCATGTGAGGAGGGGCTCTGCTAGAACCTGTGTCCAGCACTCCAGTCACCCCAGCATCTGGTGGGCAGGTACCCCAGAGGGCTTGGCATCTGTGACCCCACATCCTGCAGCAGGGCCTCTCTGGCTCTCCAGCCAGCTAGGGGAAACCTGGGCCCTCCTCTGCATGCCCACCCTCCCCTAACCCCGTCGCATCCGAGCTTGGGTGGCCAGGATGGGGTCCCGCGGCGCTCTGCTCCTCATGGGAGCAGGGGATCTCACTGCTGGGCTCGCACGGGATACAAGAGGCCCTGGGGGGAATGCCTGGAGGGCCCGCCTCAGCTCAGCCGCCACTGCTCTGCAGTATGACCAGTGGACCATCTCCAAGGCCTGCGGGAAAAACGTGCCCTTGCGGCTGGCGCACTGCCGCAGCACCATGGAGGTAACCAGGCACGTGGGGCCTCGAGACCCAACCCTGCCCTCCCTGCCAGCGCACCCCGCCACTAGATGTTGCCGAGCGGATGAGGGACGGAGCAGGTGCCCAGCCCCAGGGTCCCTGTGGGGTTGCCACGAGCCTCCACCCGCCTACTGCTGGCGGGCTCCGTGGCGGCCCCCTGCGCACCCACGCGCGGTTGGTGCCCTTCCCGACCCAGGTGGCGCAGGAGAAGCTGCGCAAGTACGTCTTCGACCGTGTGAACGCGCACAACCTGCTGATCCACCTGGTGCGGCGGCGCGGGGAGAAGTTGGAGAGCATGCATCTGGAGCTGGCCAGCCTGCGGAGCCAGCCGGACGCCAGCAAGGAGGAGCGGCGGCTGCTGCAGGTGGGAGGACGGGGCGGGGCCCCGGGGCAGGGCTCGCGGGAGGGGCGGCCTGGGAGAGCACGACCCCCTCCGAAGAAAGCCCAGGCCCGACGCCCTCTGGGCGGCTGGTCCCCAAGCGCCCTCAGCGCGCCCTCGGTTCGCCCCAGATCATCCGCCAGCTGGAGAACAACATCGAGAAGACAATGAACAAGATCACCACCAGCCAGAACATCCACCTGCTGTACTTGGACCTGCTGGATTACCTGAAGAAAGTGAGCTCAGCGGCCCGGGAGGGGCGGGTCCGGGGCTGGGAGCTGGGAGGGCCGGAAGCCTCCTGGGTTCTGCTTGAGCACCGGCTATGTAGGACGTTGAAGCATGAGGAAAATGTTTTTTAAAACTTCATTTTTGGGCTGGGCGCGGTGGCTCACGCTTGTAATCCCAGCGCTTTGGGAGGCCGAGGCAGGTGGATCACGAGTCCACCTGGCCCAGATGGTATAATCTCGTCACTAGTAAAAATACAAAAATAAGCCGGGTGTGGTGGTGTGTGCCCTTAGTCCCAGCTGCTCAGGAGGCTGAGGCAGAGAATTGCTTGAACCTGGGAGGGGGAGGTGGAGGCTGCAGTGGGCGGAGATCGTGCCATTGCACTCCAACCTGGGTGACAGAGCGAGACTCCATCTCAAAAAAACCCAAAAACTTCATTTTCGGCTATTTCAAAAAAGCACATCGTGGGGGTGTATCAGAATTCTTTGGACTTTCTTGCACATAGTAAATGATTTAGTGTATTTTGCCCATCATCTTCTGATTGCCTGGACCTCTGACAGTCAGAGACAGGTCCTGCACCCTCAGGAAGTCCTCGCACTTTTGGGGGTTGCCCGTGCCTGTAAGCAGGGCTTGCTGCCATCCCAGCCAGCCCACCCGCCCGGTTCACTGTAGACGAGCCCAGCGGTTCAACTGTGAGGCAGGCCCCCTTCACGGAGGCTGAGCACTACCCCTCAGCCGTCCACAAAGCAGGAGCTGCTCCAGGTGCACTATAGGTGTGGAGGGAGAGTGCTTTAGGTGCGCTAAGAGAGCACATGGGAACGTGAGCATGTCTGTGAGCGTATGTGAGAGCACGTATGTGAGCACGTGTGAACGTGAGCACGTGTGCGCATATCTGTGAGCACGTGAGCATGCGTGAGCACGAGTGCGTGAGCACGTGTTTGTGAGAACACGTGTGAGCATGTATGTGAGCGTGTGAGAGCCCATGTGTGGATGGAGCACAGAGTCAGCTGGAAAGTGGGGCAGAGGAAACTCCCAGACACCCTCACCCTAAGACTGGGCGAAGGGGCGCTCTGGAGATCCATGCTTCAGGAAGGTGACAGCATGGAAGTGCAGTTTAGGGGGAGGGTGGGGGGTGGGGTGGCTCCCAGCTCCGTCCTCCTGCTTGTCCCTCTTGCTTTGGCCCCTGGTCCTGTTGGCTCACCTGGAAACCCTGCCCCTCTTTCCTTCCGGGGCCCACCCCTCCCCACACCCCGTCCACGCCCCTCCTTCTGCTGGTGCTTTCTGTACCCCGGCATCACCTTCCTCTGTTTAGAACATACACACTTAAAAAACAGTAATTCCCGGCCTGGGCATGGGGACTCATGCCTGTAACCCCAGCACTTTGGGAGGACAAGGTGGGTGATCACTTGAGGTCGGGAGTTTGAGACCAGCCTAACCAACATGGTGAAACCCCATAAAAATACAACTTAGCTGGGCGTGGTGGTGTGTGCCTGCAATCCCAGCTATTCTGGAGGCTGAGCCATGAGAATCCCTTGAACCCAGGAGGCAGAGGTTGCAGCAAGCCGAGATCTTGCCATTCCACTCCATCCTGGGTGATAGAGTAAGAATCAGTCTCAGAAAAAAAACAAAAAAACCCCAGTAATTCCCACAGTCATCCATATTTTTAAAAAATAGTTTTAGGCCTGGTGTGGTGGCTCACACCTGTAATCCCAGCACTTTGGGGGGGTCAAGGTGGATGGATCACCTGAGGTCAGGAATTGGACCCCAGCATGGCCAATGTAATAAAATCCTATCTCTACTAAAAATACAAAAATTAGCCAGGCATGGTGGTGTGTGCCTGTAATCCCAGCTACTTAGGAGGCTGAGGCATGGGAATTGCTTTAACCGGGAGACAGAGGTTGCAGCAGCAAACTGAGATTGCACCACTGCACTCCAGCCTGGGCAAGAGAAACTCCGTCTCAAAAAAAAAAAAAAAAAAAAAGATTCTGTATTTATTGCTATGAAAAACAAAATACTAACAGCAAAGCTATCCTGAACACGATGAACCTGGTTCTGGGCTACATACTTTCTATTTTATACTCTCAATTCATCCTGACAGCAACCTTCTGAAGAGCCATTATCGCCCTCTTACAGAAGGGGACACTCAGAGAGGTTAAATAACATTAATGTCACACAGCCAAGCTAGCTGGTCAGCAGCAGCCTTGGCCTTGAATCCCGACTCACTGACCCCAAGCCCATGTCCTGACCCCTCTGCTTCACTTCAGAGCAAAGCTGCTCCCAAACGTCCCGGGTTTCAGAATCAGCTTTCTCCATGGCATATCATTTAGGCCCAGCCTCCTTCTGTGTCTCTGGGTTGCTGGGCCCCGGGTGGTGGGAGTCCACCAGGCCAGCACCGTCCACTCCCCATGAAACACTTCCTTTCATCCGTTTTATGCCTGGCAGGGGTGCTGGGGCCACAGAGCAGAAACGAAACTCTCCTCAGGGGTCTGAGTCTGGGGGTGACGGCCCCACTCTGTAGGGGCCACAAGAGAGCCTCACTCAACACAGGTGCTGGCTGGATACCCCACCGAGCTGGACAAGCTGCAGAACCTGGCGGTCACCTACTGCTCGGAGCTGTCAGATATGAAGAACATGTCCCAAGACGCCATGATGATCACAGATGAGGTTAAGGTGGGCTGGGGGCCCTCCAGGGCTGGCTCTCTCAGATCTTCCTGGCCAGGGTCCCTCAGGAGACCCCCACGCCCACAATGCCTACAATCCCTGGCAGGATCCAGTGGCCAGCCCTGCCAGCCTGTGCTGCTCGCCCGCTGGACAGAGCAGGTCCCGTCAGGCCAAGGAGCCATGAAGTGGAGGAGGCAGAGAATCGGCCAGGGCAGAGCAGGGGTCCCCGCTCACCCAGTCTGTATCCCCCAAGGCCCCTGCCAGGCTCTGGGGATACAGCAGGGACCAGGACAGGCAGGCCCGGCCCTGCTGAAGTGGGTGGCACTCATCCAAGTCCGTGAAGAAATGTCACACAGCCCCAGGGCCAGCCTGGCAGAGAGAGGTGGGCGGCAGGTGGCTTTCCAGGGAGGCAGTGCTTGAGCTGGGCTCAGGGAGTGGACCTGCAAAGGTGGAGGTGCTGGGACTGGGGAGGAGGAGGTGAATTCCCGGCCAGGAGGGGCGTGGCGCACAGAGCAGCGTGTGGCCACGGCAGCGGAGTCTGCTGGGCCGGGAGCTACGCACTGACCTGAAGCCCTGGGAGGAGGTGGAGGGAAGATGTGACCAGGTCTGTGCTTCAGAAAGGGTGCAATCAGACTGCAGGCACTGGAAGGTGCCAGGGCAGAGGCACTGATCACCTGGGCAGGCCGGGGCAAGGGTTGGCCAGGAGCAACGGAACCGAGACGTTCTCAAGAGGCAACCTCATTAAGCTCTGGCAGCGGGAGTGGCAAGGGTGAGGGCAGGCTCTGGGTGCGTGAGCAGCGGTGGGCAGAGGATGGTTTTAGCTACCCAAGGGCATGCTGGAAGAGGCCAGGTTTTGGGGAGGATGACTCTGTTTTCAGGCAGGCTCAATCTACTTTTGTGAGTTTTCCACAGACCTGGCTAGGAGGCAGCTGGGGGCCAGGGGCTGAAGGGCAGTGGAACATCTGGGCTGGCACGTGCTCCAAGAGGCATGGGCAAGCAGGGCCCTAAGCGGAGGCAGCCATGGGCAGGGGCACGGGTGGTTTAGGAAGACAGTGTGGCTGGTGGCGGGGATGCATTTTCCAAGTCTAGTAAGGTGAGGATGGCCAACCGGCTGCTGGCTTCAGTGCCATGAGGGCCCTTGTTGAGACAGTCACTGACCCCTGCCCACCCCCTGTCCCCAGAGGAACATGAGACAAAAGCAGGTGTCCTTCATCGAGGAGCGCAGGGCCAGGGAGAACTGGCTCAACCAGCAGAGGAAGCTGATCGACAAGATCCACACGAAGGAGACCAGTGAGAAGTACCGGCGGGTGAGCCCCAGGCCCGGGCCCCACAGCAGCGGGGTGGACAGGCTGAGGGCCGAGGTTCCCACGACAGCTGGGTGGACAGGCTGAGGGCCGAGGTTCCCACGACAGCTGGGTGGACAGGCTGAGGGCCGAGGTTCCCACGACAGCTGGGTGGACAGGCTGAGGGCCGGGGTTCCCACGACAGCTAGGTGGACGCAGGCTGAGGGCCGGGGTTCCCACGACAGCTGAGTGGACGCAGGCTCAGGGCCGGGGTTCCCACGACAGCTGGGTGGATGCAGGCTGAGGGCCGGGGTTCCCACGACAGCTGGGTGTACGCAGGCTGAGGGCCGGGGTTCCCACGACAGCTGGGTGGACAGGCTCAGGGCCGGGGTTCCCACGACAGCTGGGTGGACAGGCTCAGGGCCACCACTCGGGCCCACTCCCTGCAAAGGATGTCTCATCCCCCTCCTCAACCCCCACCTCCCATCAGGGCCAGATGGACTTGGACTTCCCCTCGAATCTGATGAGCATGGAGATCCTGAAATGTAAGTGCTCAGCTCTCCACCTGCACCTCCTGCAGCCAGGGTCCCAAGGAGAGGCTGGCACTGGGCCAGCGGGTCAGGTCACCCTGGGGCCAGGTGTGGCATGCGGTCACTGGGAAAAGGGAAGGACGAGTCCCGCCTCTCCCTGCAGAGGCTGACAGCCTGCAGCCAAATGTGGCCTCAGAGATCCTGGCCCCAGCACCCCAGGGCTCCATACCCAAGGGCCCAATCCCAGTGGCTGCAGAGGATGGGCACCACCTTTGAGAAGCACTGCTGAGCGCACCATGCCACATGGCTCCCCATCTGCCCCTGCTCTGGGGCTGCCGGGACGTCCCTACAGGGCCAGGCTGAGGGGGAGTAGGTACAGAGGTGTCCAGTGGCCTTACACAGAGCCCATGAGCCAGCCCTGCATGCTGACTGCCCCTCCCCTCTGCTCTGCCAGTGAGGAGAAAGGAGACCTCCACGGCAGACATGGAATACCAGACGCTCGTGACTGCGATGGTGGAGAAGGTCAAGAGCGCTGTGCGATGCTCTCACATCTGGGTAATGCTCCCTGGTGTTCGCAGAGCACGTCAGGAGGGTGGCTGAGCGGGGATGGGGTCTGCTGGCGCTCTGGCATGGACATGCAAAGTGGCAGCTCCCTGGGCCTTGCAAACCCTTTCTCTTATTCCCATCTGGGTTTATGTAGATCTGCCTCTCTATCTCTACATACATACTTTTTTTTTTTTTTTGAGATGGAGTCTTGCTTTGTTGCTCAGATTGGAATGCAATGGCGGTATCTCTGCTCACTGCAACCTCTGCCTCCTGGGTTCAAGCCATTCTCCTGCCTCAGCCTCCCAGGTAGCTGGGACTACAGGCGTGCATCAACATGCCCGGCTAATTTTTTTGTATTTTTAGTAGAGATGGAGTTTCACCATGCTGGTCAGGCTGGTCTGGAACTCCTGACCTCAAGTGATCCACCCGCCTCAGCCTCCCAAAGTGCTGGGATTACAGACATGAGCCACTGCACTCGGCCCTGGGTTTATCATAACTAGGCCTTGAGCTCCCATCCACTGCCCTGACAAGCTTGTCTACTGTCAGACAAGGGACTCAAAATGACACAGTGTCCCTCAGTGATGGTCTCCTTATCTCTAAATGGGGTTATCTACCCTTTCTGCCTGCCGTGAGGGTCGTATGCAATGACACCCACCAAGCGCTTCACCCCTGCTGAGCATGGTGGCGCACACCTGCGGTCCCAGCTACTCAGGAGACTGAAGTGGGAGGACTGCCCGAGTCTGGGAGGTTGAGGTTGCAATGAGCTGTGGACGCACTTGTTAATGAGTGCAGAGAATGTGCCCTAGCCTCTGGGAGGGGCCCAGTAGAAACCAGTTCTGTGAAGCCCCCTGTGCCTACCTTCCTGGCCCACACCTGCTTCTCCCTGCCCCGACCTGGCCAGGACATTGCTGGCCGCTTCCTGGCCCAGAGGAACACAGAGGAGAACCTGGAGCTGCAGCTGGAGGACTGCGAGGAGCGGCGCCTGCAGCTGAAGGGCCTGCTGAAGCAGCTGGAGCTGGAGGAGGCTGTGCTCAAGTTCCACCAGAGGCCCAGCTCCATCAGGTGCTCCCGGCTTCCGGGGCTGCGGGCCACCCACCAGGGTCCCACGAAGGCCCCTGGGCTGCAGCCAGGCTGGGAGCTGGGAGTGTACCCACTGCTAACAAGCCTGTGTGTCCCACAGAGGGGCTGGGGACTCCACCTGCCCACACCTGAGCTTCTGAGTCCCAGACTTTAGCACAGCACCCAACTCAGGACCGGGCTCCTGGGTGGCCTTCGGGCCTGTGCCCCTCACTGCTGTGTCCCTGTTGCCCTCTGCAGCTTCAAGGCCCTTGAGAAGAAGATGACAGACATGTTGAAAGAGGAAGAAGAGAGGCTGCAGCACATGCACAGCAACACGACCAAGGGCCAGAAGCTGCTGCTGACCATCCAGATGGGCGTGGACAACCTCTATGCCCGGCTGATGGGCATCCCCTTGCCCTCCGCCCAGGTGCCGGGAGTGGGGCGGAGCTGCCGTACACAGGGTCCCTGGGCAGGGCCACAGGGGTGATGAGACCCTCCTACCCACCTGCAGAGAGAAGTGGTGCCCTCCGACACCCTGGATTTGTACAGCAAGCTGGCGTACTGCGAGGGGAAGCTCACGTACCTGGCTGACAAAGTGCAGACGGTGTCCAGGACGGAGGAGGTAGCCCCGGGCTGGGAGGAACCTGCACAGCCCACGCCCCCTCAAAGCTGACAGCGCCCGGTTCAGTGTGTGCACGGTTGAAGGGGGCTCTGTCCCGCAGGCCAACACGAAGGTGAAGGACGTCCTGGAGTCCTCGACTCTGAAGGAGAAATACAACACCAGGATCAGCTTCGAGGACCGGGAGGAGGACATGATCGGTACGAGCCTCGGGTGGCTGGGGCGAGACCCTGGCTCCCCTCCCACCAGGACACCGGGAGGGACAGCAGGGCTACAGGGCGCGTCCGTTGTACCTGCGGGACTTTGATGGATGGAGGAGACTCAGTGATGCCCTGGGAGGAGGACGAAGCCACTGCAATAACTTATACTTCGTTTCTCCGAAAGGAGGGCGTGCCACGGCAGACAGGCCGGCGGGAGCGGGGAGGAGCGCGGGGAAGGCCTGGGCCGGAGCCTCCGCGGGAAGGACGAGGCAGGGCAGCGCCAGCAGCTGAGGAGGGGCTGTCCCCGGCGCAGGGCGCCCGGCCCGGGTCGGAGGGCGGCGTGAGAGGCGGGCCGGGCCCCGGGAAGCGCGTGCGAGCCGCCGCCTCCGCCCGCAGACACCTTCCAGTTCGCGGACGTGGACCACAGCTACGTCCCGTCGCGCGCCGAGATCAAGAGGCGGGCGCAGCGGCTGATCGAGGGGAAGCTCAAGGCGGCGAGGAAGAAGAAGAAGTAGCCCCGCCCGGCCCGCTCCCCACTTTGTTACACAAATAAACACTTTCCAGGACGCTGCGGGCGCTGGGGCGGCAGGGGTCTCGGGGGGCAGCTCGGGGGGCAGCCCGGGGCGCGCAGGCGCGGGAAGCTCGGCGGAGCAGACTGCCGGGCCGGGAACTGCGCGCCACAACCGCCCGCGCATGCGCCGACCGCGCGCGCCGCGGCCCGTGGCCCTCGCGGCGCCCCGTAGCCTCGCGCCCCCCGCGTCCCGCAGAGCCGGCGCCAAGATGGCGGCGCTGACGCCTGGAGAGCGGCCGTGCCTGAGGCCGCGGGGGCCGGAGCGGAGCCGCCGCGGCTGAGGTTCCCGAGCCGCCGCTCGAGGCCGCGCTCCACCGCCGGGACCCCGGCCTCTGGCCGTGCCGGCTCCGGCCTCCAGGGAGGCCGGGGCCGCCGGGACATGGTGCGAGTCGCGCCGCTTCCCCGCCGCCGCTGAGCTTGCCGGCCGCACCCGGGCTGGGACGTCCGAGCGGGAAGATGTTTTCCGCCCTGAAGAAGCTGGTGGGGTCGGAGCAGGCCCCGGGCCGGGACAAGAACATTCCCGCCGGGCTGCAGTCCATGAACCAGGCGTTACAGAGGCGCTTCGCCAAGGGGGTGCAGTACAACAGTGAGTGTGGCGGGGACGGGGACGCGGGGGCGGGGGCGGGGACGGGGACGGGGACGCGGGGGCGGGGGGGGGGGGCGGGGGCGGGGGCGGGGGCCGGGGGCGGGGGCGCGGGGCGGGGGGCGGGGGCGGGGGGGGGGGGGGGGGCGGCTCGCGGGTCTCCCAGCCCAGGCCCTGCCCCGGGTGCCGCGCGGTGGGCGTCGATCTCGCATGCCCGCCCGTTGTGGGATGCGCTGGGCCCGCCGGACGCTCCGGGAGCGGGGGCGCGGCCCAGGGGACGGGTGGAGAGGCCGGGCCGGGCCGGGGCCGGGTCCTCGCGGCCGCTGAACCGCGAATCGTTTCCCAGCCGCGCGCGCCTGCTCGTGTCGCTCCCGCCGCGCTGTGCAGTGGAGCGGGTCGGCGGCGCCGGGATTGGCCCGGCTGCCCGGCTCGGGGTGATTACATAACGCCGGGCACAGCCCGCCGGCCCGGGGCGCCGCGTCCCCGACACTCCACGGTGGCGAGCCCCGGGCACCGTTCACCTAGAGGTGGGGCGGGGAACCCAGCCGGCCCTAGCGCTTTCAGCCGGGATTTTTCTTTGTTGACTTCCTATTGAGTTTGAAGACGGAATATCAGCTACGCCACACGTTCTCGCCTTTTTGTTTTTTCAAAGAAGCATTTGTAAAGGACGTATTTAGAAAAACTCCAGAAGGCACGGGCCCACTTGCGATTGTGGGGACATCGCATTCCCCCTGGGAAGGAGGAGTCATTTACAGACTCCTGAGCGCCTGGGACGTTCCCTTCCTTTGTTATAAATTATGTAAATTGTCCTCTTGACCTCTTTTGAGTTTTTCCATTTTGCGGGCTCTTCCCTGGTAGTCTTTAAACGCTCTTCTGTGGTTCCCTGCGTTGACATTGCTTCTTTTAGCCATTTCCCTGTATTTCTGTGAGATTTCAGGATCCTACGCCTCTTCAGTTTCCCCACTTTAAGGGGAGCCTTATAGTCTCCACGATATTTCCATAGTAATGTAGGATTTTAATAACTAATGATCAGAAAGACTCTTATGCAGGTTTAAAATCAAGTTCATGAATGCGCCTGCTGTGTCCACGGAGACAGCGGTCGTGCCTGCGGCTGGAGTTAGTCCAGGAGGACTGTGAGGAGATCGGCTTCCTTAGTCCCGGCCACTGACCGGCCTCTGAGCAAAAGGAAGCTTCAGACCCCCCGGGCCGCCCTCACGCTTCAGCAGGAAACTAGATAAAACAGCGTAAAGATCAACCTTAGCATCTAGGTGTGAAAGTTGGTGTCCAAAGCAGGGTCTGTACTGGCCTTTCTTATAACGAAGACAGAGATTTCGACGAAGTTCACGTTGGAGTGCTCATCGAAAAGAAAGCACGGCTAACCACGTTGAGGAACAGAAGTGGATTATGTTGAGGACAAATTATCTATTCAGTTTGTGTTCAGTAACCCAAACATCAAAGGAACTTGAGGCTGTGGAGAAAGCTTTACTATTTTAAATCTCAGGACTCCTCTGGCCAGGAGCTCCTGGAAATCCTATAGCAGCCCTGGAGCGCACTGAAGAAGTCATGACTGTAACGTGCTTCATGTGTGGCTCTGGTAAGGAAAATAAAGCTGTGCATTTTGAATAAAAATAAAAGCAAGCTCATTTTAAATGTGTTATACTCGAAATTTTATACTTATCTGATATTCAGAGAAGAGAGTGTTGAGTCAGAATACTCAGTTTACACAAATTTTTAGACTTTGCATTTGGATCCCTTATTTAATTTTATTGCTTACAGTATTGGCAAATGTTATAAGTAAAATTTCGATGCCACAAAAGAAATAGCACTTGAAGATAAATCCTCTCAGCAAGGCAGTTTGCATCTATAGAAGGGTGCAGCCCACAGGTGGAGCAATGGAGGCCACACGGTTGGACAAGCAGGGTAGGACTACTTATGCCTGACGGGGTCGTCCCTGCTGCTGTGTTGTTCCCCTGTTGGCTAGGGTTAGACCGCACAAGCTAGACTAATCCCAAGGGGCTGTTTTAAAGAGAGCAGGGGTCCCAGCTGGAGGGGCAGGGTGGGTGTTTTGGCGGGAAGGACGGTTACCAGCAGGTCAGAGCAGATAGCCAGGGGTGACCTAGGTCAAAGAAGGTGACTGGAGCAGGTGACTGGGATGAGTCAGGATGTGGGGGGATTGGGGAGAAGATGTGAAGTACTGATTAGAACTGGTAGAGAAGGTTGTTACTGGAATTACAAGGAAGTTAAACTTTAAGATAGAGAATTAAAAAATAAGAGAGCTGAACATACATACTCTTTGAAGAGAAACTTGGGTTCACTATATCTAACACTAAGCTCAATGTTAGTGATATTAGGGCCTCTAGGGAATCGGGCCTGGAACTGGAAACTGCATCTTCTGAAAAGGCTCCCTGAGGAGTCCACACCTGCGTGTCCTGACCAAGTGTGACTAAAAAGGGCAGTGGGGTCCTTGAGAGGAGAAAAGCCAGCTTCTAGGAGTTGGAGAGCAGGTTATGATCACCTAGGACTGAATGAAAGGGGGTGAGACTGAGACATTTGAATTTGAACCTAAATCACAGTTTAGAAATGTTTCTTTATAGTTGAATAATATACAATTTTAAAACTTTTTGACTTTCTGTGTTAGAAACTTTCTAGTATTTACTTTCTCAACTATTTTACTGAGGGTAACAGACCAGCAGTATGATGAAGACAGAGGGGGGGTTTTTAGAGGTGAAAGTTTCCGTGAACTGCTGCTGGTTTCCAGGAGCCTGGGCTGCCCGCCTGGGTCGTGTGTTTACAAGAAGTCACTAGCGGCCCTGGCAGAGTCCCAGGACCCCCACGGATTTAGAATCTAAAGTTGAATGAGACATTGAACCACAGTTGATGAAAAAAGTCAGACTCTGGAATATTTGAAGAGATTTATTTTTGAGCCAAATATGAGTGACTATGGCCTATGACACAGCCCTCAGGTGACCCTGAGACCATGTGCCCAAGGTGGTCAGGGCACAGCTTGATTTTATACATTTTAGACAGACATGAGGCATTAATCAAATGCATTTAGGATATACGTTGGTTTGGTCCAGAAAGGCAGGACAACTTGAAGTGGGAGCTTCCAGGTCAGAGGTAGGTTTCAAAAAAATTTTTTTTTTCTGCTGGGCGCAGTGGCTCGCGCTTGTAATCTCAGCACTTTAGGAGGCTGAGGCAGGTGGATCACCTGAAGTCGAGTTCAAGACCAGCCTGGCCAACATGGTGAAACCCTGTCTGTCTACTAAAAATACAAAAATTAGCGGAGCATGATGGTGGGTGCCTATAATTCCAGCTACTCAGGAAGCGGAGGCAGGATAATCACTTGAACCCAGGAGAAGGAGGTTGCAGTGAGCTGAGATTGTGCCTCTGTACTGCAGCCTGGGCGACAGACCCTGTCTCAAAGCAAACTTTTGCACCACCACACCCAGCCAATTTTGGTATTTTTTTGGTAGAGACAGGGTTTTACCGTGTTGCCCAGCTGGGCTTGAAGCCCTCTGCTCAAGCAGTCTGACACTCTGCCTCCCAAAGTGCTGGGATTACAGGCATGAGCCACTACACCCAGCCCTCTTGACTTTTTTTTGATTGGCAGTTGGTTGAAAGAGTTATTAAAAGAAAGGAATGTTGAAGTTACAGTGAGAGGTTGTGGAAGCCAATGTTTTATCATGCAGATGAAGCCTCTGGGTTGGAGGCTTCAGAGAGAGAATAGATTGTTGGGTTTTTTTGAGATGGAATCTGGCTGTCACCAGGCTGTAGTGCAGTGACAGTGATCTCATCACTGCAACCTCTGCCTCCTGGGTTCAATCCGATCCTCCTGCCTCAGCCTCCTGATTACATGGGACTGCAGGTGTGCGCCACCGTGCTCACTTAATTTTCTCGTATTTTTAGCAGAGACGGGTTTTCACTGTGTTGGCGAGGATGGTCTCAATCTCTTGACCTCATGATCCACCCACCTCAGCCTCCCAAAGTGCTGGGATTAGAGGTGTGAGCCACCTGTAACTTAAAGTCAGTGTTGATGTTAAATGCTGGTGAGCTTTTCCTGAATTCCAAAAGGGAGGAGGAGGTAATGAGGCGTGCCTGACTCCCCTCTTCCCATCTTGGCCTGAACCAGTCTTTCAGATGATTGGGAGGCCTTGGGATTTTAATTTTGGTTTGCACAACTTTGAAATTATTTGCATATAACTGGAAGAAAGACTGTTGCTTTAGTTGGTCTGTTCCTTTCTGCTGTGATCAGACACAAAATATCAGCTGTGTTTGCTGCAGAGTTTTTCTGTGGAGTTGCTCCCGAGTGAGAATTATTGTGGAGTTCTGACACTGGCCTCGCCCAGGAGCTCGGACAGCCAGAATCCTCTCCAAGCAGACCTTGGTGCGAATTTAGAAATGGGACTTAGCAGGCAGGGCGCGATGGCTCACGCCTGGAATCCAGCACTTTGGGAAGCCAAGGCAGGTGGATTACCTGAGGTCAGGAGTTCAAGACCAGCCTGGCCAACCTGGTAAAACCCCATCTCTACTAAAAATACAAAAATTAGCCAGGTGTGGTGGTAGGTATCTGTAATCCCAGCTACTTGGGAGGCTGACAGGAGAATTGCTTGAACCCAGGAAGCGAAGTTTGCATCGAGCTGAGATTGTGCCACTGTGCTCCAGCCTGGGTGACAGAGTGAGACTCCGTCTCATAAAAAGAAAAAAAGAAGGAGTTAGATGCTTCATCACTAAGAAACTATTTGAAAGTTTGATTTCAGGACTGGTCGCAGTGGCTCACGCCTGTAATCCTAGCACTTTGGGAGGCCGAGGTGAGTGGATCACCTGAGGTCAGGAGTTCAAGACCAGCCTGGCCATCATGGTGAAACCCTGTCTTTAAAAAAGAAAGAAAGTTTGATTTCAGGGTAAAACAGCTTTTCCGTAGGAAATAAATCATAGCTGTGTCTACCACATTATTTGACCTGCCCCAGTAGAGCCAGTTTTCAAATTCCTGATGCCACGTTTTTCTTTATAGGTTTTTTTCCTGCTGCATTTGTTCTTTTAGCCAATACTGAGTGTTCATCCGTGGAAAAAAACAGACAAAAGCCTCTGTTCTTGGGAAGCTTATAGCTTCCACCCTCTAGCCTAGCATGGGGGAAGAAACACTAAGCAATAAACATGATAAGTAAATTTCCTCTTACTGGGTCTAGGGTTAAGTGCTATGGAAAGAAATAGAGTCATGTTGGAGGCTCGGAGGTGCCCTTGGGTCAGCGTTACTTAGAGGATTGTGGCAAGAGGAAGGTGAGGAACTTTCTGGGCAGAGAGAGTGCCCAGGCAGTGACCCTCGGGCCAGTGTGTTTCCTGGAGAAGGGAGTGGTGGGGTAGAGTCCAGAGCGAGGCACAGGAGGCCGCCACAGAGGTGCTGCCCAGGTGGGGATGCAGGACAGGAAACCTTTCTGTTTATTTGCTTATTTTTTTATTTGTAGGAAAAAAATGGTTTTGTCCATGGGATAAAACTATAAATTCAAAACTTACAGATAAAGGTTAGCTCTGTCACTCATCTCTTTGAAAAGTTTATATGAATATCCAGTGAAAACCAACAACGTATCACCCATGAAATGTTATCCTGACGAATTACCACAGAGACGGCAGGACTGTAGACTGTTTTGGAATGTCCTCAGAAGGCTCTGTCATTGATCAGGTCACAGAGTAAAAACCCCAGCACCCTTTCTTTCAAACGGGAGAGGGACAGAACTGGTTCAAATTTTTTCTTTATGGCTTGTGGTCACCTCTGCCTCCTCAGAAGCCACCTCGCCCTCCAGAGCCTTCCCCGCTTCTGCCCCCACCTCGTCCTCCAGAGCCGCCTCTACCTCTGTCACAACCGCCAAAGGCACCTTCACCGTTAGGGTAGGGCCCGTCCAAGGTACCTTTGTTTCCCTTCATTTCACCATCTTCCATGGACTCCTTGGTGGCTTTGGCATCCTCCTTACTGTCAACATCCACGAAGCGACAGCCTTTGGAGTGCCCAGTTTCCCCGTCAGTGACTATCCTTGCCCAACAGAGCCGTCGAGTGACCAGTGTCTCTTCAGTGGTGTCTTCAGACAGGCCTCTGACAGTTTTCGATGGCTGGCTTCTGGCATGAGGTGATCCTTGCAACTCCAGCCTGATGGCTCTACCCCAATTTCCCTTTTATTACAGGAATTTAAAGCTTTGTATCATCTTCACATGAAGCATACTCTAAATGCATGCATACCCTTTGGACTGGCCGTTGTGTTCTGGGCACTTTGATAAAAGTGGCCTTCTCAGTGCTTCTGACGCGTTTCTTCCGTCACACTGAGCCGGAGTTTTTCATTCATTGCAAGTGCTGCTCTTCCCACCTCTGTAGTGTTGATTTTGACCTTTCTCTCCATCATAGTGCCAGGAAATAGATCACCATCCATCTCTGTTCCCTGTGTTTCTTCAGAGGTTTTCTCTGCATCAGCTTCTGTCTCAACCTCAATGTAAGCAGCGCTTGCCTCTTCCCATCCTTTCTGACTAATCTGATCTCCGCAGCATCATCTTCAAACAGTTCTTTTAATTTGCCCTGAGTGACTCTGTAAGGGAGATCTGTAGCCAAAAGTGTTCTCACATCTTGCTCTTTCTTACTGTCTTTTGGTTTAATTTCATTGCCAAAGTCTTTCAAACCAGTGAGTCCCAAGGCTTTTTCCAGGTCTTCAGCAGATTCAAAATCCACAGAGCCAAATTCCTAGTCATACCAGTTCTGACAGCCACAGCAGCAAGATCATTTTTGGCAAAAATATCATGGCTACTGGTTGTTCTTGTTGTTTTTTGAGATAGAGTCTTGCTCTGTTGTCCAGGCTGGAGTGCAGTGGCGCAATCTCGGCTCACGACAACCTCCGCCTCCCGGATTCAAGCAATGCTCCCTCCTCAGCCTCCCCAGTAGCTGGGACTACAGGCGCACGCCAGCATGCCAGGCTAATTTTTGTATTTTTATTAGAGACAGGGTTTTACCATGTTGGCCAGGCTGGTCTCAAACTCCTGACCTCATGATCCGTCTGTCTCAGCCTCCCAAAGTGCTGGGATTACAGGTGTGAGCCACCGCACCTGGCCCTGGATACTAGTTTTTAACTCAGGAGCAGATTTGTTAAAGTTCAGGTTTTCAACAAAGTTTGGAAGACATTCCAGCCTGGCCAACGTGGTGAAACCCGATCACTATTGAAAATACAAAAATTAGGCCGGGCACGGTGGCTCAAGCCTGTAATCCCAGCACTGTGGGAGGCCGAGGCGGGTGGATCATGAGGTCAAGAGATCGAGACCATCCTGGTCAACCTCCGTCTCAAAAAAAAAAAAGGAAAATACAAAAATTATCTGGGTGGCAGTAGTGCACGCCTGTAATCCCTGCCATTCGGGAGGCTGAGGCAGGAGAATCGCTTGAGCCTGGGCGGCAAAGGTGGCGGTGAGCTGACATTGTGCCACTGCACTCCAGCAGTCTGGTCGAGAGAGTAAGACCCTGTTTTTAAAAAAAAAAAAAAGACGCGGTTGGTTATGTGCCTTTCACTTTCTGTTTCTTTGCTTCAGAAGCTGCTGTTTGGTCATTTGTTTCCTTCATTTTCCAGGTGCTTCTTTGACAGACTCTTCCTCCTCCTCTTCATCATCTTCATCCTCTCCATCGACGTCGCCACCCTCTTCATCGTCATTCTCAGCCATGCTTTTGGCTTTCACAGGAACAGCTTTTGTAGACGTTTTCCTTCCTGTGGCTGGCGTGGTCTCCATAGCTGCTGCTTCAGCACCATCTCCCTTGGCATCATCCTCATCGTCCTCGTCCTCATTCTCTGGGGCAGGGGCACCGCTGCTGCTTTCATCACTGCTGGCTCAGATTCATCCCCCTCGTCACTGTCTTCCTTGGCGTTCCTGCCATTCTTTGCCCCCCTGGCTGGGGTGCTCCCTCCTTACCAGGAGCTACTGCCAATGCCTTCCCTGGTGTGGCTCCCTTCTTGCCAGGTGTGGCGACTGCTTTGCCTGGAGTGACAGCTGCTTTCTTGGCGGGTGTGGCACCTGCAGCCTTTCTTGTTGGGGAAATTGCCGCCTCCTTTGCTGAGTTGCAGCAGCCTTCTTGCCATTCTCCCGAGATGTCACAGCCTCTTCTCCACGGCTGTCATCTTCTGACATTTCCTCATCTTTACTTTCTTCTTCTGCCTCCTTTGGGGTAGCAGCCATTTTCCGGGGTCACCTTGGTTTTTACCTGCCTCTCCAACTAAGTAGTCCGAAGCCACTAAGGTTGGGAAATCTTTGCAGGTGCGGGTTGGGAGAGCAGCAGGTTGTGGACCAGCTGCCCCACAGGCTGTCACGGTCAGGAGGTGGCTGGGCCCTGGTAGTGGGCCCAGTAGGAGATGCTGGCAGCACCGCGAGAGGGCCTGGTTGGGAGTTAAGCCTTCGTGTATCTGAGATAAATCACAAGCTCTTCTTGGTATGAAAATGTAAGAAAATGACTCCGCATCTTGCAGGAAACTGTGGGAATGTGAAGGAGTTAAATGGAATCAGGGTAAGAAGGGCTGAGGGCCTCACATAGAGCTCTGTGTTTTCTGCATTGGAAATTCTCAAAGAAGCTCAAAAGAGAGACTGTTCACAGCCCATTTAGTAAAAGCACAGGTTGACCATGCGCTGAAGTACAGGGCTTAGTGTTTCTCGGACCAATCCTGAAGGTCTTCCAGGTGAATCACTTACTCAGATTATTCCAGGCAACATTTAAGACTCTGAGATTAAGCCTAAAAAAAGAAAACAAAACCTAAGATCAAGGAACCAGCGGGAGAAAAAAAAAGGTTCTGAAATTGATTTGATTTTTTTTTTTTTTTTTTGAGGTAGGGTCTTGCTCTTTTGCCCGAACTGGAGTGCAGTAG